>NW_012151618.1:114018-126296 GCF_000956105.1 Propithecus coquereli | reverse complement strand
CAAATACCCGTCCCCTCCTCCCTCCTCCCCCTCCCCCTCCCCCTCCCCAACATCCAATAGATGTTATTCTTATATGTGCATTAAAATAGCATTTTTAACATGTTGTTTTTTTTAACATGAGCTGACCACTGTCTAGTCTTGACCTGTCCCATAAGAGCCAGCTCCTGTTTGTTACTGTTTCTGGACATGTTTTCTCAATAATGCAACATGGATGTGGAGTTTTAGGATCAGTATAGTAGTGTTTCGTATAGAGTAGTAACGTGTTCTTGTTCCTGGGCTTTTTCTTATCTGGTATCCTGGACATGCTCAAGATTAAAGCAGGAAAACAATACTTCTGGTGATGCTGAGAAACTTCATATCATTCCTCAGAGTGCCAAGGCTATCAGCAACCCCAAATTTATTTAGGGGTGTTTTTATCTGTTTCATCACTTTTCAAATGATTTCTTTTCTGCCATCATATCTTCTACAGGTATTGCTGTTTATACATAGTTAAATGGGTTCATTCATTCTCTAAATGTATATCACTTGATGGGTAGAAGAGGATTTTATTTCTTTCCCATGTCAATTACCCACCCAAAATGGTAAGAAATGAATCTGAGGCTTCATACCAAAAGCAACTTCAGGCAGTGCTCTTTTTTTTTTTTTTTTGATAGAAGGAAATAGAACATTCGGCAAACTGGCTTTTGGATTGTGTATGTAACTACTCAATAAGTAAATTTAAAAAAATAGCTTCAGCTTGTATTAACTTTATCAGCCCCAGTTAATACAAGCGAGGAGATAGTGAGAAAGAAGGAAAAACTGAGGGGTGAAATATGGAAGATTTCCAAGTGCTGGTCAAAGGTCATAACCACACATCCACTCGGGGTGCGGGCTTTGCAGTCACCACACTGCATTTTTTTATAAAAAGTGTTTTTTACAGCTGACTATGCATAGCTCCCACAACTTTTCACAGTTGAGTTCAGAGGCTGCAAACTCACGTACCTAAGGGAGCCGGGCAGGTGACATAGATGAGTGAAGCTGACAGGGGTGGGGGGCGGCGTGTCATAGAACAGGGCAAGGTGGGGACCGGGAAGAGCTAGATACCTTCAGGCCTCTGAGCGCCAGCCACTTCCTGCCACGTGGCAACTAAAATTCACATTACTGTATCTTCCAATTTTTTAAAAGACAAAAATCCAGATTTAATATATGAAAGTTCCCAGTTTTTAAATCTTGACTCAAATTTTTAAAAACGAAAACCAATGTGCAGGCCAGATGTCACCCAGGCCCTCAGGTCAACCAGCGTAAGGCCCTCCCTGCTCTAACCCCTACCCCTAGGCATCTCCATGTGGCGTGGCAGGCCCCACGGCAGTGAGGAGCATGTTCTGTGCTGTAGCACCCAGGGCAGGCCAAGTAGGGTCCAGCCTAGGCCAGCCCTAGACTCTAGACTGAGCGTTACCACCCCAGTTTGCTGGGGTGATGAATAGCCTGCTTTGCATCAGAGACAGAAGTGGAAAATTAACAGTCTTCAATTGTGGACATGACCGGCTCTAGGAAACCACTGATTTCAAGATGGCCTCCTCCCAGTGAGGCAGCCGTCGGGCACGCTGTCCTTGGCAGACGACATCCGGGCACTGAGTTGGCTCCTAACAGAACAGCAGCGGGGGCCGCTTCCTAGATGCCAGAGGAGAGGTGGGGCCCGCCCCCCCACACTCATTACGCAGAGACGGAGCCTTCCTCAGCGTCACATTTGCCTAAAGAATCCTCCAAAGCTAGTACACTTTCTAAAATTAACTAACTTTCCCTTCAAGAGCAGCACCTTTTGAAAAGAGATCTATTGGTCTACAACATTTGTACAGTGATTTGCAATTTTCACAGTGCCTCTTGCCCTCTTCTTATCCAGTCTTAAAACAACCGCATGAGGAAGATGTTTTGCTAATCCTTATTTTACAGATGGGAAAGCTGAGGTCACAGGGGTTCGAGGGCCTGCCCGAGGTCCCACGGCTGGGATGCAGAAAGGTCTGTGACCCTGGGGGGGGCCACTCAAGTTAGAGTTGGCTATGGCCGTGGGGGTGGGGGTGACCATTTAACAGGTGACTGCTGCCATCTGGATAGCACTGGGGGAGAAATAAAATAAGGTTGTCTGCTTCTGTTCATGCAGCTTTACAGAAATCTCTGTCCATCTTCAAATGATTGGTAAAGTAACCTGCAGAGCAAGGCTTTGCCCCTGTTGTGTGTGAAAAATCTACCTAGGAGGAAAGACACAAACGGCGCAGTGTCCTCCAAACTCAGGAAAAGGCAGAAATAAATCCACAAAATCACAGGAGAGAAGCAGAGACAGACAGAACTCTGGAAGTCATCTCGCTAGAATCCCTTGAGCTATGAGGTCTCCAAGGACAGGCAGGCTGAGCAGTGCCCGGTTAGAGAAAGAAGGTAATTAGATCGTTCGTTTGTATATTTATCCGAAATGGTCCCTCCACTCTTTAGAGATATCTTTGGTAAGATTTATACTGTTTTCTATAGACAAGTTGTGCGGGCTTTTTTCCCTTTTTACAAAGAGGAATCTATTTTTGTAGAGTTGGAATATTGTGAGGCTAATTTTGTATCTCAAAAAAAAGCAGCCTCTATAGTGGAGGCAAGTGAGTCTCTGTCGCCACCTAGTGGACATTGCGAATTGGGACCCAGCAGAGAAGGCTCTTGGTGGGTGCTTAGAGCCCCCAGTCACATCACACCAATGACAAACAGGTGACGGCAACAGAGAGGCCAGAGCAGTCTTGGCAGGCTAACCCACAATTGCCTGTCATTTATGATTAGAGGCACATCTCATTTAAAATATCTTCCAAAATTGCTTTTACCATTTTTACCTGGAGTGAAGCGTCACAAATTGAACACAAGCTCTCACCTGATCTGTACCTGTGTCCTTATCCTCTTCTCTCCAACATTATTTTCATGTTTGTCTCTTAACCACAGTGCTACTGTGTGGCCTTCAATGTTCATATCCAGGATATGGACCATTCGAGCTAACCATATTCCAGGTCCCTACCTGAAACGCTTGATTCTTCCGGCCTTCAGACTTTGCCTTCACCTGTGACATGTTCCCACACTTCCCCAGTTCCTACGGCCTGACATCTAGGCCTGTCATTTCTGCTTCCAAAATATTTTTAACCCTTTCCTCCTACTGCCATATCCCCATCCTGGCCTTTATCCCCTGAATCCTGGATTCATTCATTTGTTCCACACATTCTGACTGGGCACCAACTGCTGATATTTGCCACAGCACCGCATGCAGGGTAGACAGATGTGGAACCGAGGCAGGGCATATTTATCAAAGGCTTTCGATGGGCAGCTCAGGTGGAGGAGGAGTTTCCTCGCTGAGCTTGAACTCTTTCCAATTCAATCCACCATGCCTCCTCTGCAGCCTGACTTCTCTTCTTCATTCCTTGACTCAAATACCTTGACAGTTCTCTCCTACATCTGTTCAGCTCACCCAGAGTCTGCATTGTGCTGTGCTCAGAGAGAAAGATGGCAGGGGGATTCTGTTCCTGGCCCTAAGAGCTCAGCATGAGGCAGACAGACAGCAGATCATGTGTGTGCAAAGAGTCGCCCAAGGCTGGGACAACAGGTGCTCTGGGGACCCAGAGAAGGTGAGACCAATTCTGTTGGGCAGCAGGGAGGGGCTGGGCAGGGGGGTTTCCAAGAGAAGGTGACATTCACTCCAGACGATGAAAGAGGAGTAGAAGTTTCCCTGCAGGAGGAGGGGGAAGGTGAGGCAGAGGGCGTCCTGGGAACAGCGAGTCCTAGTGCACAGAGGAATGGGAGAGTCAGGGGTCAGACATGGTGGTCCTGCACGGCTGGAGAAGAGGTGCATGGCTATTATGACAATGACCCAGATTCTGACCAAATCACTGGCTGTGATGGCCATATGTTCGCCCCCACCGCATGGATTTATCATCCCTGAGGTTTCCTGAGGCAATAAGAATAATAAGGTTTCAAATGAATGAGATCCCGTGCAGCCACTTTGACTCTCGTTGCACCTGCCACTGCACTGATATGGCTGGGGTAGCCTGGGGCCCAGCCGGCATCACCTCGGGCTCTGGAAGCAAGGCTCACATACGCAAGTCACCATGTGGGCCGAACTGGTGTAAGTAGGACTGAGGCACTGGTTCCCCAGCCGCAGGAGTGTGGGCAGCTGATAGCTCCAGGGAGTTTTCATCTTGCTGTCTTTCAGCTTGCTCCAGGTGAAGAGCTGCCTCGTCCAAAGGCACATCCCTCCTCCGTAGCTAGCCCACATGCAACAGGCTGGCAGATGCAGAGGTCAAAGCCCAGGCCTCTGGCCCTCACACAGAAAAACCCCGAGGGGCCACCAGAGCCCCCGGTGGGATTGGCTGAGACCTTAGTCACATCTGCAGCACAGCTCAGCTTCTCCCTCTTCCCAATCCTGCTTCCACCACAGGGCTGACCCCAAGAGCGCTCCCCAGTCACACTCTCATACTCGAATCTGTGCCAGAGTCTGCTTTCAGGGAACCTGATGTGCAGCAGACAGCTCAGGAAGCCTGCTTCCCATTCAGACAAGACCTGAGGGGATGGACGCGGTTCGAGAAAGACTGTCTCGACCAGAAGGAAGCTGGTCAGCCATGGAAGCCCCCGAAATGCTGTGTGGTAGAGCCCATCCAAGCACTGTCCCGCGACGGGGAGCGTGGTCAGGACACACAAGCTCCGCTCCGCCTGGCAACTCTCAGGGAGATGACTACGTAGAGGTGTTGGATCTGCTGCCATTAAATGCAGCCCACATTCTATGATTAACTCCCTCTCCTTGCTCATGTTCATCAAGAGACATTTTGATTCTCATTTGCCTTTCTGCATACCTTGTCTGCAGAGCGACAAGGCCCCACGTGTGCAGCTGTCCTGCAGGTACCATTTATTTTCCGTCAGTGCATTGACACTCAGGCTTGGAGTTGGTCTCTTGCAAACTCCATTAGCCTGAGCGGACCGACTGGTGCTGAGACAGTGAGGACGTATGTCCAAGCCCCTACCATGGGCAGGCACAGAGCCAGCTCCACTCAGAGGAACTGGGAATACTCTCGGATGGAGCCACAGGCAGGCACACCCGGGAGGACACGGTGGCAAGCCTGGAGATGCACCCAGTATCTGCAAGAAGACTGACCTCCAAGAGATGACAGAGAGGACTCAGGCCAGATGAGTGGCCAGGAGAAAATGTGCCCCCTTACCTCTTGGCTGGGGGCAGCCCTGGCATCCACTCAGCCTTTGGTCCCTAAGAGCAGAGAACAGGTGCTGCTGCCCAGGACTGGCTACATAATTTGCAGAGTCCTGCACAAAATTCAAACGTAAGGCCCTTTGCTCAAAAAATACCATCATTTCAAGACGGTGGCAGCAGAGCATTAAACCAAGCATGAGGCCCTTCTAAGTCCAGGGTCGTGTGTGTCTGCCCAGGTCACAAGCCCAGGAAGCCAGCCCTGCTACTGCTCAACTTGACCATTTCATTCATAAAGCCAAAGAACACCAGACCTCCACCACCTAATCCAGGCTGCCTTCGCACTGCGGCATCACATGGTGGGGAGAGACGGACGAAGCTCTCTGGCGTCCTTCCTTATCCGGCCACTAATCCCACCATGAGGGCCCCACCCTCATGACCTCATCTAAACCTAATCACCTCCCAAAGGCCCCATCTCCAAACACTGTCACATCAGGGGTTAGGGCTTCAACATACGGATTGGGAGGGGGCACCTGACTGAATCACATCACTTCAGAAGTCCTCAGTGTCCCCCCATTGCCCGCAGGGAATGTCCACACTTCTTGGCATGATATCCCAGTCCTGTGTGTGCAACGGTTCTTCCCCGCTCACCCCTCCCTGCCCCTCCTCCAGGCGTGTTTCACCCCTGCCTTCCCGCACTCCCACTCTGGCAGCTTAGGAGCTGCTTTGTTCGCAGAGACGGCCTCTCCTCTCTCGGTGCCTCTCCCTAGGGAAGCCCTATCACACCTCCCTGGTCCTTCCACGCTGGCCTGGACCTCTCTCCCTGGCTGGGGCTGGTGGCACAGGCCTGTCTCCCCCAGAGACGTGAGCCTCGTGGAGTGAGGAACACCATCCCGGTCAGCTCTGATACAGTGTGGGATGAGTGTTGATGGGTCAGTGGCTGGAATAATCAGGTGATTGCCTAATTATTCCACACATGGGCAAGTCTCCACCCTCCGCATTCCAGACAAACGAAAAGAGGGAGAGAGCCCCAGAAGCACACGCTCCTGTGCCGAGAGCGGCGTTCCCGCGGTACCCAGCAGCGGGCCCTGCCCCGCCCCAGCCCGCCCAGGGCGCGCACGGCAGAGCCTCGACTGGCTCCGCGACAAGTCGGTCACGCCAAGCGCTCCACGGTCCTCGCAGTTCTGGTGGTTTACGGGCTCACGGGGACAGGCCCCACCATCCGGCGCACACAGTCCCCCGGGAAAATCCGTGCTTGCAGACCTGCCACCCGAGCAACCCCTCCTTCCCGGCAGCTCCTGCCTCCGCCCCTGGGCGCCCCGACCGTCACGCCCCCTGCCGCACAGAGGACTCCGGTGCAGAAACGCCAGGAGACCCAGCGCAGGACGCCCAGAACGTGGCCAAACACGCCCACAAGGCCAAGCCCTGAGCTCTAGCGTGGTCACTTCTGGGAGAAAGGAAGGGACGGCGGGACTTCAACTTGTCCGTGCTGCTTTATTTCTCTAAAGCCAGAGGCAGGCTCGGGGCTCTAAAGCCAACGCGGCAAATGGGGAAGGAGTGCAGCGTTGGCTATAAGGGATGTGTGCGTGTGTGTTTCATAATTAAAAAAAGAAAATTTTGAACAAAAGCACTTGGGGACATAAACACAACACACTTCAGGACCAGTCCGCCCTCAGCCTGCTCCCCCGGTCAGCCTGGGCGGCCTGTCTACCCTGCTGTTCCCTGGCCTGCCCTGGGGCCCCTGCTCTTGACCCCCTCCAGGCGTCAGCTCGCAGACTCGCCTCCTGGCCCAGACGTCTGTATCTACAAGACCAGCCAGGCCCAGCCAGCCCCAAGACCAGCCAGGCCCAGCCAGCCCCAGCACCCCTGCCTTCTTCGCAGAAGCCCTTTACCGCTGCCAGGCCAGGAGCCCACAGGAAAAATAACTAACAAAGGGACGGCCTACAGCAGCCACAAACGTTCTCTCAAATCTTGTCAGAGTGAGGCTCCCTGGAATCCAACGTGGTCTGACTCTGCTGTGCCAAGGCAATGCCACTGGAGCTCCCGGTTTCTGGATCCTGCCTCGACAACCTTTTAAATCCCTGGGCTGGTGCATCCGGATCTCGACCCCCCTCCCATCCCGACCCCGGGAAAGTAGGGGGGCGGACAAGGAGGAAGGCGAGGAGGGACTGTGTGGGCGCTAGTTCCACAAAGGCCCGTCCAGCTTCTGTGTCACAGGGACCCCCAGACCCTGTCCTCTGCCTGACCATGAGGGAAGACCCTCCTAAGCACAAGTCCCAAACCAGGGGACGCTTCAGCTGTCCCCTCTGCACCCTGCTCCTCACAATGCCCCCTACTCCTGGTCCATCTTCCTCTTCTTTTATGAATTGAGAGGATAATCCTTCCCCATTTTGCTGTCACCAAAAGCAGCTGTGGCCACATAATAGTGGGAAGGGCTTATTTTTTTCCATATAATGTTTTTTAAGACTTTTAAATGAAGAATAACTGACATGGAGAAAAGTATATGTATGTATATCTCACGTGTGTTAGCTCAATGAGTTTGCACAAAGCAGACACACTTGTGAAACAAGCGCCCAGGTCGAGAACTAGAACATGAGTAGCTCCCAGAAGTCCTGCCTTGGCCTCTTCCAGACACAGTCCCCCACCTGAGGGTGAGTGCTGTCCTGACTCCTAACAGCACGGATTAGCTGTGCCTGTTTTTGTTCTGTACTTAGGGGAATCATACAGTATGAATTCTTCTGTGTCTGGCTCCTTTTGGTCAACTTTATGAGTGTAAATTTTACCCCTCCTGTCTCTGTAGTCGTGGTCCCTGACCCTGGTTGTTACATAGTGTTCCATTGTGAAACTGGGGTACCTTTCACTTATCCACACTCTGGCTGATGAACGTTTGGGTAGTTTCAGTCTGGGCTGTTACAAATAATGCTGCTATGCAGGGAAGACTTCTTAAGAGCTCTGCCTGTGTCCCTACAAAGCTGTCTTCCTACAGACAGAAGGACAATGAGAGACGGGCCCCAGAGGCTTGTGAAGGATTCTTGGAAGAGCTGAGTCATTTGGTGTCATTTGTGGGGTGACACAGGATCATCCTGCCACAATCCATCTCTCTAGTAACAGAGAGCCCCAAATTCCCAGTATGCCCCATTAAGGCAGGAGTTAGTCTGAGATCTGAGCACAGAACTCACAGGCTTTTCCTACTTTCTCTCTTTTGTTAAGAGACCTGTCTCCCCAGGTCATTATTAAAATGAATCTATGATCATGACTAGGAACAGGTTGTACTCATTAATACCCCAACATAGATTCCTTTAGAAAAGGGAACTCCAAGACGTATTGATGTGATTAGGGGAGGAGATCTCAGGGAGCAAAGAAAAGGCAGTGGGGGCCCCTAGGTAAGTGGTGAAGTAAGCGGGGTGGTTGCCATAGAGTTGGATTTACGTGGTTTCCAGTTTCCCAAACTCCCATCCACGGAGTATCATCAGCATGAATTTTGTTATATTTGAGTGCCATTTGCACTACTATTGACTCTGTTTTTCTAAAAATGAGTATCTTTTAAACGTAAACTTTAGATCTCTACTCTAAATCCCTACCAGAATCATTTGCCACAAATAGAATGTAACTGTAGAAAATAAATACAATGAGAACAATAGCATGTTGTTAAATTCTAACTAAATAGTTGTCTGCCAAAAAACACAAGCCTGGGGCCTATTTTCTCTCTGTTAAAGGGAGAGACTAGCATGAGTTACGGAAGTATGGAGAACATTACCACTGTGATAAATTCCTCCTTGATGCAATTAGAGATATTAGGAAACAATTAAAAAGGGAATATCTTTCTCACCCTGTGATTCAAAGTTATTTTCTGTTGGGCTGATGTACCACCTAAAATGACCACCATACTACCAGTGGAACATGTCCTTAGGTAAAGAAATTCTCCAGTAGAGCATCAGGTTTTATTTTGTTTTTGTAAAAAGAGCTCAAAGCTCCACCCCAGAGAAGCCCTGAGAAATGGAGGTTGTGGCTGGGAAGCAATCTGGAGCATTCCTAGGAAGGTAAGGAGGAAGCCCACAGGGGCAGCCGGGAGAGATGCCGGAGAGACTGCAAACTTCTCCCATCCCGCCAATTATTGTCGCTTTCCTGGGATCTGCAGGGACAACGAGAGCCACTGGAAGGTTAGAGACAAGAGAGGGAGCTCTAGCAAGCTCCGCTGAGTTTTTGGCTTCAGTTGCCTCTTCGCTCTTCCCTCTTCTTCCCTCTTTTCCCTCCCACAGCCCCCCTTATGCCCTCTCCCCTACTTCATTCTCCCCATCTCTGGCTGTAGCCTACCTACCAATGCGCAGGAAGTAGTTAAATAGGAAGCACTGATGCAGCTACAATCAAGGAGGATAACTAATCTTCGCAAAAGCAGAAGCTAGAAATAAACGGACTTACGATTCGATTCCCTAAAATGAAAAGGCTTCTTTCTGTATAGCAAAAAGCACAAACAACTTTTGAAAACAAAAAGCAGCTGGAAAATATTTAGAATGTTGGTAACAATCCTGAGGTTAGTATCCTTACCATACAAAAGAAGCTCATACAAATCCATATGAAAACCAACACACAGTTCAACAGGGGAAAAAATGTACAAAAGACACAGATGAGAAACTTTCAGAGGAAGAAATGCAAATGTTTAATGCATATATGAAAAGATGATAGACCTCTCTGTTATCAGACTAATTTAAATGAAAACAAGATGCTACAGTAGACCTCTCATACTGGGAATATGTAAAGGCCTGATAATATGCAGCGGTGGTGGGTTTCAAGAAAAGAGCACTTTCGTACACTGTGCTTTGTTGGAATGTGTTTGGAAGACAATCTGATCAAGACTATTAACATTTCAAATATCTATGTCCTTTGACTGAGATATTCACTTTTAGGAATCTACCCTTTGGAAATACACACACATTCAAGGATATTTGTATATAGGTATTTGTTGCAACATTTTTGATAACGCACAGTTAGAGGCATCCTTAATGTCTACCAATAGAGGAATCGTTACATACAGTACAGAGTATTCATATTGCAGGATACTATGCACTCTATCAAGGAATGAGATAGGAATGTATTGAATATGGATATTGTTGAGGAAAAACAGCAGGTTGCAGAACATTATGCATAAATTCATGTAGACACTCAAAATGAGATCAAAGCATTTAGAGAACGGTGAACTAAATGCATTTTATTTCATAATCAGCAATTGCATTGTTAATATTCTTTGCATATTCCCACTGTTCCAGCACTTGTAATGCCTGCTGAAACATTATCTGAACATCTCTTTTGAAATGGCCTTCAAATAGTCATTATGTCAGATTTGCTGACTCTGATGGTGTCAGATCCTCTCCTTTCATAGTTTGTTTCAATCTGGAAAGTACTCAGAAGTCCCACAGTGACAAGATGGTCATAAACTCACTTTATTATAGTTTTATCTCCCAAAATTGCCAAGTGGTAAGTGATATGCTAAGCTGTAATCAGCTCTAAAGACAAACTTCTCCAAGAATGTTAACAGCATAGACCAAAACGAATGAAGTTCACAGTGCCCTGGAGTGTGATAGCCACAAAGACTCTGACTGCTCACAACAGAGAGGTCCTGTAATCAGCCTGGCCTCCAGACACCCTCCATCCCACACATCTGTCAGTGGCAGCCCCGTTGGCCAATCTATTCCAGCTGACCTCATAAACATCAGATGGAGGAGGCGTACCAAAGTGCCGTGAGGGATTACACTTGAGGATTGGGAATACAAGGAGGGAGGCTTCATAGAGACTTTATTTCATGTATAAACTTTCACATTGTTTACAGTTTTCAATGCCTATGTGGCAACTCAATTAAAAACATTTTCACAGATTGAACAACCACCACCCAAAAGAATGACTCAACAAGCATTATGGTAACTGTGTTTTGCCTAATGGAGATCTGCATTCTGTTTAGACTCAGTATGGAAGTGACTCTTTTCACCAAAGAAATCAAATACAAGGCCCTGCCACCACCACATTGGAAGTATAATGTGGAATGTTCAAATTAAAGAGGTATAGAATCAAAACTGCAACATCACAAATAAAGAAAGGGAAGCCATTGGGGAGTAATAAGTAGCAAGCAGTTAGCATAAAGTATGTTGAAAGATGCAATCTCTTTTAAATACCAATCAATGAGCCCGGGCATGGTGGCTCACGCCTGTAATCCTAGCACTCTGGGAGGCCGAGGCAGGTGGATTGTTTGAGCTCGGGAGTTCGAAACCAGCCTGAGCAAGAGCGAGACCCCGTCTCTACTAAAAATAGAAAGAAATGAATCGGACAACTAAAAATATATATAGAAAAAAATTAGCTGGGCATGGTGGCACATGCCTGTAGTCCCAGCTACTCGGGAGGCTGAGGCAGTAGGATCGCTTGAGCCCAGGAGTTTGAGGTTGCTGTGAGCTAGGATGACGCCACGGCACTCTAGCCCGGGCAACACAGTGAGACTCTGTCTCAAAAATAAATAAATAAATAAATAAATACCAATCAATGATAAAGGCTGCTTTTAAAAAGAACTTCAAGCAAGTAAAAGAAATTGGTTTCCAAATGCTTTTGAAGGTAGTTTCCACCATTATTCTCTACATTCACTCAATGTTTGCTTTTACATGGTATTTATCACAATCTGAAATTATTCTAATTATTTGTCCACTTACTTTTTGTTTGCTGTCTCCTCCATAGAGTATCAGGCCACAGGAGTAGGGACCATATCTGTCAATCACACTCTCTAGCAAGTAACAGGTGCTCAATTAATCTGTTGGATGATTGTGCAGATGAAGGAAAATAATAATAAAGATCCTTATATAAGGAAATAACAATTTCATAACAATCTATTGTAGGACAAAAATAGAATAGAAACTCATTAGAGATCAAAAAGCCCTGCAGGTCATAAGAAGAGAAATTTGCTCCAGAGATTAGAAAGAATATGCTAATGGTTTTTACCAGGTCCTTAATGAAGAAAAATCACAAATTGATATCTCGGTTTTACTGCCTAAATCAATATCTAAAACTGATAAAGTGCTTCATATATATATATATATACACGTATGTATATATA
>NW_012151618.1:108535-113526 GCF_000956105.1 Propithecus coquereli | reverse complement strand
ATAGAATCAATTGTGAGGACAGAAGGAGAGGGAGGGTTTTACTCCGGAGATTGGAGGCCTAGTGGAATTGGAAAGACAGTAATAAGTGTCATTGTCGGGGTGGCAAGATGATTCATGCTATTGTAGAGATATTGAGGTTTAAGGTGAAAACGGGCGTGCTAAGTTGAAATTGCTGTGCAGGCAGCTGGGAGACAGCTTGGGCAGAAGGGATGAGAAATGTGGGTTTGGGAGCTCTCCTTGGAGTGTGACTATTGATGCTATTAGAGAAGACATTTTCTTCTAAGAGAAAATATGTTGAGAGTAAAGAGGCCGGGCAAGGACTGAACTTTCACAATGCCAGAAAAGAACTGGTGAGCAGAGAGCACTGCTGTGTGGGGCAAGCTGTCCTCCCAGAGCTTTCTGAGGCCTCTTTCCTCTCCCCTGGGCCTGGCCCGACCCTGCTGCTGTGACTCCCTGGATCTTTGTGAGCCTTCTGTTAATGAGTAAGTTAATCTCATGTTCATTAAACTTTCAGTAGATAGGTAATTTAACTTCATTCATAAAAGGATTTGAGGCAGTATTCTAGCTTGATTTTTATTATACAAGTAATACACATTCACATTTTAAAATATCAGAAAATACTGTCAAACTAAAGAAATAACATTAATATCACTTATAATCCCTTCACCCCAATGGCTAACATTTTGGTACAGATGTGTCCAGACTATACGCTCTCTCCCTCCCTGACAAAATTAATGTCAACAGTTGCTAATATTTATGAGCTCTTATGATGCTCCAGTCACTGCTCTAAGTTTTATATCTGTATTTCATTATTTAAACCTCATAGCAATATACAAGGCAGTTGCTATTATTTTCTCAGATTTACAGATGAAGAAACTGAAGCACAGAGAAGGTTTGAAACCTACCCAGAATCACTCAGTGTTATTCTAACCTATACATACATATTTTTTTAAACTTTTGATTATGCAAAAATTTCAAATTTATGCAAAAGTAGAAAGAAAAGACGGGGAGCCAATGCCCACCTTCAACAATCATCAAGCTGTGATCGATCTTGTTTTACCCATTCTCCTAGTCAGCGCCCGCCCTGATTACTCTAAAGCAAATCCAAGACATCATACCATTTCCTTCATAATGCGTGTGACTCTGCAGACAAGGACTCTTTTTTTTTTTTTAAGAGATAGGGCCACTGCAACGTCAAACTCCTGGGCTCAAGCAATCCTCCTGCCTCAGCCTCTAAAGTAGCTGGGACCACAAACGAGTGCCACCATGCCTGGCTAACTTTTAAAATTTTTGTAGAGATGGGGTCTCGCTGTGTTGTCCAGGCTGGTCTTTAACTCCTGGCCTCAAGTGATACTCTGGCCTCAGCTTCCCAAAGTGCTAGGATTACAGGTATGAGCCACTGCACCCAGCCAAGGACTCTTCAAATGTAACTACAATACTGTTATCACCACCCATCCAAATGAACAACTCTCTAACATCATCTACTGTCTATCAGTGTTCGAATAGCTCCAATTGTCTCATAAATGTTTCCCAAAGTTTATTTGAAATAGGACCATGCACACTTCTCCACAGAGGTGGGGCTGGAATTCACAGCTAAATTGGTCTAGCCCCAAACTCATGCTCTTTCTAAATACTCAATTCACATTATGGAATAAAAAATCCAAATACTTTATACTACAGTTAACGTGTGTGTGTGTGCTCATGCACATATATATATATACACGTATGTATATATACATACGTGTATATATATATATGTGCATGAGCACACACACACACGTTAACTGTAGTATAAAGTATTTGGATTTTTTATTCCATAATGTGAATTGAGTATTTAGAAAGAGCATGAGTTTGGGGCTAGACCAATTTAGCTGTGAATTCCAGCCCCACCTCTGTGGAGAAGTGTGCATGGTCCTATTTCAAATAAACTTTGGGAAACATTTATGAGACAATTGGAGCTATTCGAACACTGATAGACAGTAGATGATGTTAGAGAGTTGTTCATTTGGATGGGTGGTGATAACAGTATTGTAGTTACATTTGAAGAGTCCTTGGCTGGGTGCAGTGGCTCATACCTGTAATCCTAGCACTTTGGGAAGCTGAGGCCAGAGTATCACTTGAGGCCAGGAGTTAAAGACCAGCCTGGACAACACAGCGAGACCCCATCTCTACAAAAATTTTAAAAGTTAGCCAGGCATGGTGGCACTCGTTTGTGGTCCCAGCTACTTTAGAGGCTGAGGCAGGAGGATTGCTTGAGCCCAGGAGTTTGACGTTGCAGTGGCCCTATCTCTTAAAAAAAAAAAAAGAGTCCTTGTCTGCAGAGTCACACGCATTATGAAGGAAATGGTATGATGTCTTGGATTTGCTTTAGAGTAATCAGGGCGGGCGCTGACTAGGAGAATGGGTAAAACAAGATCGATCACAGCTTGATGATTGTTGAAGGTGGGCATTGGCTCCCCGTCTTTTCTTTCTACTTTTGCATAAATTTGAAATTTTTGCATAATCAAAAGTTTAAAAAAATATGTATGTATAGGTTAGAATAACACTGAGTGATTCTGGGTAGGTTTCAAACCTTCTCTGTGCTTCAGTTTCTTCATCTGTAAATCTGAGAAAATAATAGCAACTGCCTTGTATATTGCTATGAGGTTTAAATAATGAAATACAGATATAAAACTTAGAGCAGTGACTGGAGCATCATAAGAGCTCATAAATATTAGCAACTGTTGACATTAATTTTGTCAGGGAGGGAGAGAGCGTATAGTCTGGACACATCTGTACCAAAATGTTAGCCATTGGGGTGAAGGGATTATAAGTGATATTAATGTTATTTCTTTAGTTTGACAGTATTTTCTGATATTTTAAAATGTGAATGTGTATTACTTGTATAATAAAAATCAAGCTAGAATACTGCCTCAAATCCTTTTATGAATGAAGTTAAATTACCTATCTACTGAAAGTTTAATGAACATGAGATTAACTTACTCATTAACAGAAGGCTCACAAAGATCCAGGGAGTCACAGCAGCAGGGTCGGGCCAGGCCCAGGGGAGAGGAAAGAGGCCTCAGAAAGCTCTGGGAGGACAGCTTGCCCCACACAGCAGTGCTCTCTGCTCACCAGTTCTTTTCTGACATTGTGAAAGTTCAGTCCTTGCCCGGCCTCTTTACTCTCAACATATTTTCTCTTAGAAGAAAATGTCCTCTCTAATAGCATCAATAGTCACATTCCAAGGAGAGCTCCCAAACCCACATTTCTCATCCCTTCTGCCCAAGCTGTCTCCCAGCTGCCTGCACAGCAATTTCAACTTAGCACTCCCGTTTTTACCTTAAACCTCAATATCTCTACAATAGCATGAATCATCTTGCCACCCCCACAATGACACTTATTACTGTCTTTCCAATTCCACTAGGCCTCCAATCTCCGGAGTAAAACCCTCCCTCTCCTTCTGTCCTCACAATTGATTCTATTATATTTGACAACATCTATATAGTAGCTTAGTATGCGCCAGGCCCTGGGGTTGGAGAGTGCAGTGGCTCTGCACTCAGGAGTCAAGTGCTCATGCCAGTCTTCCTGCCTGGAGTGCCCTTTGGTCATATTTTCCTTCATGAACTCCTATTCACCCTTCAATGCCCAGTCAAATGTTACTTCTCTTGTGACATCTTTCCCAACTTCTTCTTCTAAGGCCTCACCTTAGCACCTGTTGTCTTGTATTGTGACTACTTGCTGTGAAAGAGGCTGATCATTCCCTCCCAATATTTATCATCCCTTTTGTCTTATAACAATAGAATTCCTAAATCTTAGCCCAAGAAGTGTCCTCCCAGAATAAAGACTACATTTCCCAGCCTCCCTTGCAGTGGGTTGTGGCCATGTGACCAAATTCCACTCAATGGGATGTGAAAGAAAGTGAAACATACAACTTCTAGGGAGAAACTTTGAAGGGAGGGGTTATGATTTTCTTTCTGCTTTCTCTGTCCTTCTGATTGGAGAAGAGATGTGGTGGTAAACCATGTTGGTCCAAGCAGATGGGGGCAGCACCCCATGGAGAAGAGCCACCATACCAAAGCTGGGACGCCTACCTCAGGCTGTTAATTGAGGGAGAAATAAACCATTGCATTTAAGCCCATGTTATTCTGTGTCTCTGTAACATGTAACTAAATCTATTTCTTAAATAATATATTTGCCTACCTCTGATCCTCAAAGTTATAGAATTCTCGAAGATATTACAAGGTATTCTGTATATGTAATTGGAGTCTCCAAATAACAGGATGAACAGCATGAGGCAGAAGCAAAAATTGAAGATACAATGACTGAAAATTTTTCAAAACTGACAAAAATCCTCAAGCCATAGCTTCAAGAAGCTGTATGAACTACAGCAGGATAAATACAAAGGAAACCATAATACATACATCATAATACAACTGCTGAGAACCAAGACAAAGAGAAAATCTTGAAGCAGTCAGGAAAAGCAAAAGATAATTATATGCCCAGTGCTTGGCACAGAGCAGGTCCTTGAGAAATATCTTTTGAATAAATAAATGAGGCTCGGGTGAGCGAGAGACTAAGACAGCCTTGCTGCTCAGCTCGCAGTGGCAGACAACACTGGAAGGGTATCAGGAGACCTGAGTTCTAATTCCAGCACTGCCGTAATTAGCCGTGTGAAATTAGACAAGCCACTTCTCCCCTCCAGACCTCTGTTTCTTTGCTATAAAATGCGGGAGCCAGATTTCTGCTCTTGATAATGGCAGAGGAGCTTGTTGAAGACCAGCCCTCCCACTGAGAACATCTTAAAAAGCTGGACAAGATACAAAACGCCTTACACACACGCTAAGTTAAAAGGTACTGGAGAGATGCCTTGGCAGCCGGGACTTGAGGAGACAGGGCCTCAGAGAGAAGGGGGTCAGACTGGAGTGAGTCAACACTCCGCCAGCACTTTCCCCCGCAACACACTGGCTGATTCATGAGCAGCTCGGGGTGAGCGGACGAGAAGCCAAGCG
>NW_012151618.1:89816-107920 GCF_000956105.1 Propithecus coquereli | reverse complement strand
GAGTGGACTTCCCCCAACACTGCCCCCAGGACTCTGGGCCCCTGCATCCTAAATTACAGGATGCAGATGTTTCTGGAATCCCTGTCAAACAGACTGTAAATAGTCCTATTATAGCAATCAAAAGACAGAAATTGACATAAAACCCAACTACAAACTGTTTATAAAAGACACCTTTAAATCTCAGGATACAAGTCAAGTAAAGGAAGAAAAAAGATATACCATAAAACACAAAGCTAAGGAACATTCTGGAACTGAAGTAATATCAACAAGGTAGACTTTGAGGCAAGAAGCATTACTAGAGAAAAAGGAACAAGTCATAATGATAAAAATTCAATCCACCAGGAAGCCCTAATAATCCTAAACTTGATTGCACCTCGTGAAAGAATTTCAAAAATGGGATGCAAAACTTGACTAAGATGTTTTTTTAAGATGTTCGGATAATGAGAAATAGGCAACCCAGGGTCATAGTAGAAGATTTAACATGCTTCTCTCAGTAATTGAGAAATAGGAAATAGGAAAAACAATCACAAAAATATCTAAGATTTAAAATCTACAATATATGAAATGGACCTAATTAACTTATAAACAACCTTGCACTCAACAGCTGTAATATACACATTTTTCCCAAGTTTTTGCAGACTTTTACATTTATCAAAATCGACCATACAGGAGGCCATAAAGCATGTCTCAATGTAATCGACGGGATTGAAGGCATATAGTATATGTGTTCACCACAGTACAATTAAGTTAGAATCAGTAACAAAAAGTAACAAGATAAATTCCGTTGTATAATACAACATGGTGACTATATAGTTGATAATGTAGTCTTGAAAATTTCTGAATAGATTTTAAATGTTCTCACCACAAAAAATAATAAATATGTGAGGTGATGCATATGTTATTAACTCAGTTTAGCCATTCCACAATGTATATATATTTCAAAACATCATGTTGTATGTGATAAATATATACAATTTTTATTTGTCAACCTAAAAAATAAATTAATTTTTAAAAAGCAGGAAAAGGGCTTGAACAGACATTTCTCCAAAGAAGATATACAAAAATGGCCAATAAGCACATAAAAAGATGTTTGAAATCATTCGTCATTAGGGAAATGCAAATCAAAACAATGAGATTCCACTTGACTAGAATAGGTATACTCAAAAACATGGAAAGTAAGTATTGGCAAGGATGTGGAGAAATTGGAACTCTCGTGCATAGCTGGGGGCAATGTAAAATGGTGCAAATGCTGTGGAAAACAGTTTGGTAGTTCCTCAAAAAGCTAAACATAGAATTAGCATGTAACCCAGCAATTTTACTCCTAGGTATATATGTACTCAAAGGAATTGAAAACAGGGACTTGAATAGATACTCATATGACAATGTTCATTAGAGTATTATTCACAATAACCAAAAGGTAAAGAACTCAAGTGTCTATCGACAGATGAATGGATAAACAAAATGGGCATACATAGGAATGGAATGTTATGCAGCCATAAAAAAGAATAAAGTTCAGATACACGTTACAACGTCCATGAACTTTGAAACATTATGCTAAGTGAAATAAGGCAGACACGAAAGGACTGATCATTGTGTGATTCCACTGGTATGAGGTCCCTAGAATCGGCAATTTCATAGAGACGGAAAGTATGATAGGCATTACTGGAAGTTGGAGGGGGAGGTAAATGGGGGAATTACCGTTTCATAGTTACAGAGTTTCTGTTTGGGGTGATGAAAATGTTTTGGAAATAGATAGTGGTGACGGTTGTACAACAATGTGAATATAATTAACACTACTGAACTGTACACTTAAAAATGGTTAAAATGGAAAATTTTCCTATGCGTTTTCTACCACAATTTTTTAAAATTAATGTAATATACCAAAATCATTGAATTGTGCATTTTAAAGGGTAAATTGTATGGTGTGTGAATCCCAGCTTAATAAATCTGTTTTTTTTAAAAAAAAAGATAAGAAAACCCCCAACTGTTTGGAAATTAAGCAACACACTTCTGAAACAAGGAAGCAGAACGGATGCTCTCTGGGGTGCCTTCGGGTCTGACGGTCTCTGAGCGTGAGGGCCTCTGCGTTCCCACTTCATGCTGAGCAGCGCGGGCCTTATGGCAATCTTTTCCTTGTGTCTTCCAGGGCTAAAGGGATTGTCAGCCTTTGCCTCATTCTGTCCAAGAGAGAGAGAGAAAGAAATTCCCCGACAGAGTGGAACAAGCTCCTACTTGCTATCCATCCTCTGCCTCCCAGGGTTCTGCAGGGGACCTTTGTGTTCCCCAATAATCATTTTTCCCCATCTTAAAGACCATGTGACGTCACCAAGGAAGCATCCCACAGATCCTCCAGATTCCCATGAGGCTCTGTGACAGCAGCCACTCTGTTTCTGAGGCCACTCCCAGGTGGCAGCAGCAGACACCCAGAAAATGTTGCCTGGACCATGTACAGACTCCCCAGACAGAGCCCAGAGAGACTGAGAGACCATCAGAGTGGGGACATCATTCCTCCCCCGACCCCCTGAGCTGGGCCACTTGTGGCTGCCTCACATGAGCTCCTGAAGGTGGCTAAAAGTAAGTTGCATACAGCCGGCACCCCTTGATTGGAGGGTAAGTGGAGTCTGACGTACACCAGTTCCCAAACTGACAGAGCTCTCCAGTTGGTCACCTGTCCAGCCTTGCCACCTGCTATTCCCTGGTAAAGACTGAATACTCCTTTATGCTATGGTAGATATGACTGATAACATTTAAAAGACATCCAAATCTCATTTGTTCAACATACATTTATTAAGTTTCTACTACAGGCCAGATACTCTGCTAGACTCTGGGGTTATGAAGAGGTACCATAAGGATTCATAACTAAGAGAATCAAACTTTAAGGTTTAATTCAGGCTATTCACTGGAGCTATCCTATGAATGGGTCTGAAGTCTGGCATCTTCCTGAAATCAGAGCCTGGGCTATGGCCAATTCTGAAGCCCAGAGGGGCTCAGATCTTATAGTTGCACAGTGAAAACCAAGGAGTGGACTTCCCCCAACACTGCCCCCAGGACTCTGGGCCCCTGCATCCTAAATTACAGGGTGCAGATGTTTCTGGAATCCCTGTCAAACAGACTTATGGATATCGGGGCATGTGGCACTTAGTAACTATAGGCAAAGCCACTGTTAGCCACACAGTCATGTTATTGACATTGTGACAGAGGCTCCTGGTCCCTGGGGTTGTGCTGGATCCTGGAGAGGGCTCACGTGTCATTCTCGGGCAGCATTGTACTTGCATTTTCACAAATGCACAAAATGAGCAGAAGATGCCAGTCCTGTGGGAAAACGAGGAAGGCTGGTGCTTAGAGGAATGGCTATAGGGGTGATGTGGGGAGAGGGTGCAGGTGAGCCCAGGTAGCCTGGTGAGGACAGGCAGAAGAGACTTCCAGCCCTCCCTGAGGGTCTGCTAGGCCAGCTTCCGGCCTCCCTGCAGGCAGCTTCAAATGTCTGGTGGCACTCAGGCTATTGACCCCACGCACCTGTCCTTCCACAGATCCCTGCCTGAACCTCTGCCCTGCCAGCCCCCAGCACATCTGTGGCTCTGAGATCAGAGATGGAGCCTGCACAGATCAGGGTCAGACTGACTCCTCTGCTCTGCCAGGCAACCCTCCAGGCCACACAAAGCTGACGCACAGCCCCGCTGTTCAGGCGAGGTGGCTGGGAGCCAGCTGAGACAAGCCCCAAGGCATGACAGAATCCAAGCGGAAGAGGTGCCTCGGCCCATCTCCACAAGGGCAGAGGCCTCGTGGCTCCCTGGGAGGGAACAAGTCCTTCCTCATCTGCTTCCTGCCCTCCACCTGCCAGGTTTCCTGTGGAGCTCTGAGGACACAAGCACACACACATGCACACACACACACACACACACACACACTCAGCGGCACACACCAGATGCAGAGCTGAGCCCTGAACCCTGGCTGGCAGTTCTGGGTGTTGCCCATGTGACCATGCTCACTTCCTACTTGGCTTCCCTGTGGCCTAAGATAGAAGAGAGCACGTGACACTGGGGTCCAGGGGGGAGCCACAAACATCCCCTCCTCAAGGTTGGCCTGGGGGCTCCCCCAGAAACCAGCCACCAGTCCACACAGAGGTGGGGGTGGTGCCCACCCCAGCGCTATTCCCCACCCTGACCAGAGGAGGCCGAGCCTGGCTTCTCAGCGCCAACCCCCATCCTCCGCGTAAAAGGGAAGCGACAACCATTTAAAACAGAAAAGAAGGTAGGAGGCCCACTTCATGAGGAAAATCCTTTGGGGACAGCCAAGGGGGACGGAAATTAACATTTGCTAAGTAATTGCCACACATTTTCACATACAATCTCAGCAACCAGTGAGGTGGGTAATAGTGTCCAGTTTTACAGAAAGGGAAACTGAAGCCCACCGGTGCTAGTTGTGCAACTTGCCCAAAGTCACAGCACTGCTGAGGGGTGGGGCTAAAATTCAAACTCCAGACCCCTTGATAGGCAGAAAACAAAGGCCTGAAGGCCAACTTAGTGATTTGGGAAAGAGACAATATGTAGAAAGAGCAGAGATGAGTGGAAAGGAAGCACACAAGGCATTGGAATTAATTTTAAAAGCTTGAATTTTTAAAAGAAAGTGATGTATATATGGGATATGGAATATTTCTGGAAAGTTAAAAAAACAAAAATTAGATCCCTCCCCTCTGAGTGAATCCGTCCCAGTCTGAGTCTGAAGACCCGAGCCGATGATGGAATGGCCGTGTGACCTTGGACGAGCAGCTTAATCCTTTGGAAAGAGTCGGATTGGAGACAGCTCAGACGCCAGGCAGCAGAGCGAGGAAACTGGAGGCTGCCAATGTGAATGACGAATGCTAGGGACGTGGGAGTGGAAAGGAGGAGGAGACTGAGCTGACGGCTTGACAGGGCGCGGGCTGGCCTAGCGCCGCCACCCGGGGAGGCCTTGGGACAGGGGCGGCTCCTGATTATGACCTCCATGCTGCTGAGACCTCCTTTTATTCCTCCACCGCCCCAACAGGGCCTGGAGCATAGGAGTATTCAATGATGAGTTAGGAAAAGGGAAAAGAAGAAATGGAATCTCGTGTCCCAGTGGACAAGGTAGGATTCTAAGAGGTTCCCGAAAGGCTGGTTTCTGTAAGTGTCCGGGGCCCAGCACAGTGCTGGCACGGGGTAGACTCTCAATATCTACTTATTGGATGAATAAATAAGTCAGGGTGTCTGGTTTCTGGCCCAACTCCGCTTCTCTCTGAATCTAAACAAATCAGTCGAGCCCCTCTGGATCTCATTCTCATCACCTATAAACTGAAGAGCTTGAGTCGGGCGATCTCCAGCTCCGATGCTCCATGGCCCCGAGGCTGAGGGCCCCTGACCAGAGCTCACCCTGCGCAGTTCTGGCCTCCCTCACGAGGAGAAGAGTGGAGTCGGCGCCAGCAGACCACATAGTCTGGACCTGAAGCCAGCCCAGAGGTCAAGAGTCTTCTTGGAGGAAGAGGCAAGGGAGCTCTGGGCTGGAACACAGCAGACAGTGTAGATGATTTATCCAGTCTTCCCTCTCTCTCTCCTCTCTCTCTCTCTCTCTCTCTCTCACACACACCAATCCCTCTCCCATCCCCCAGGTCCCCTACCATCTTAGCAAAGGTCCACCCTGATGTGTCAGCTCAGGAAAGTCTAACTGCTGCCCCCCTCCTCCTCCAAGACTCCCCTGAACATGACCCTGTGCTACATTGAATGTGAGCACCCTTTCCCACCCTTCCTCTGTGCCACTCAACCGGCCTCCCACAGGCACCGGAGGGGAGGGCACAGGCTCCAGGCTCCAACCCCAGCTCTGGCACCTACGAGCCAGTCGGCTTTGGACAGTCACTTAACCTTTCTGACTCCAGTCCCTCATCTGTGAAATTAGGTAATAATGCCAACCCCCAGGCTTTGCACAAAAATTAAATGAGAGAGTGAATGCAAAACCCCTGAACACTGTCTGGGTTCAGCAATATCAATGCCCTTTCTCGCCTCATCTCTCGGCAGCCCCCGTCAACACTCTCTTTAGGAAGCAAAGATCACCTTCCCACCCCACACTAGGTTTCTCATCTCAGCACGATTCCCTGATATTCCCATGCCCTTCCAGTCAAGTAAGTCTTCAATAACTTTTCCTTGACTCAAATACCCTCAGGCCCCAAATTCCCCAGTTTAGCCCTCTCCAAGTTCAGGAAGTCTGTGTTCGTTCATGCAGGAGCTACGAACCCTTGAAAGAGAACCACAGAACCGCAGGCCAGTGGGAAAGTGCCGAGCGTGACGTTTGACGCAGCAGGTGGGAGAGGGACCCCACCAGCAGACTGCTGCACACGCCACGCCTCGGAGACAGCACAAGCTGGCCTGCGGAGACTCTCTCAAGGAGACCGTCATTGGCCTCCTACGTGACGCTGGTGTGATGTCATACAAAGGGAGTGTACGAGTGTGCCTCTCAGACCCCCTTCAGATGTTCCCCCACAGCTTGGACACAGTAGGGTCATCGGCCTTTGTGTCAGCTTAAAGCAGGCCCTGAGACAAAGGTTCTCGTGCAAGTGGTTTATTTGGGAGGAGACCCCAGGCAACGTGGACAGGAGCACGGGAAAGGTGACAGGAAGGGGAAAGGAATCAGTGAGTGCTGTGTTATCAAGCAGGTTACACTGGACGCCCGAAGTTCAGTCCCACTGTGGAGCCCGAGGAGACGGTGGAGAACTCGCCTCAGAGTGATCCCAATCTGGGGGTTAGTTGGGCGGGGGCCGCCTCTGTGTGTGGGCCGAGGGTGTTCCCAGGGTGGAGGGTCTCAGGTGTTTGCGGCAGGCAGCCTTCAGGTGTGGGAAAGGAGTGTGGGGTGCAGGCACGGCCCAGCCACTGTGCTCCCCTTGCTGGCAAGCTCCCAGCTCACCACGCAGCCTTCAGATTATCGATCCAGCATCCCGAGAAATACGACGTGGAAAGAGAGAGCCTGGAGGACAGTCAGAAGTCCTCTGGCACCTGGACAGTATCTCACTTCCTATGAAGTTCACATCCTAGTTTATAGATTGGCTCTTTGATCATTAGACTGTCCAGGGCCTATTGAATAATGACTGTTTATTGGCTGTTTAGCTATTCCAGCCTTTCGACATTTATTATCTCAAATCATCAGAATACCTGGAAGGAAGGTATTGTTATCCCTAATGTAGGGTTAGAAAACCAGAGAGAGATTAAATGACCTGACCAAGCTCCCATAGCTACTAAGAAGAACAATCAGAATTCAGATGCATATGAAACCGAGGTCTTTGTGAGATCTGTACATTGCATATTGCACATTGTACGTCCTCGACTCCTGGGTGCTCTGAATCTGCAAAGCTGGGGTGAGGCTCTGGACCCCCGGTGACCCTACCAGGTTGCAGGCACCCTGTGAGGGCCAGCAGGCAGCCAGCCCCAGTCTCTCATACCTGCTCTCTGCTCATTCTCATCCTACTAAAAGCAAAACTCCCACCGGATCCTCAGTAATTCTCTCAAACTCACCCAGGTCCTCAATCACAACACCTTCCTCTCTTGTGCTAAAGAAAAAATTGTTCTGACACTTGTTAAAATGATAAGGAAGACTTTATTCAGGACTCTTGTGATAGCGGTATTGCAATAGGGGAGAGACGATCAGGTTCCACACTGAATACAAGGACAAGTGGGGATGGATAGCCAGGAGCAGCGTGAGAGGGTTAGTGGACATGGAAAATTGCTAAGAGGAGACACCAAGGATAGGAGATTCTAGCTAAACCAACTTACCAGGATTCTAGCTGAAGGCAGACCAGGGTGATCTGATACCAAAGGTGGGGATTCTCTCTAAACTGAATTAACACGATTCTTACTTAAAACTCGACCCAGCAAGGAGGGACACAGACACAGAAGCCCAAAGTCAAAGCCCAGTTGAGAAGAGGCTCGGAGGAGCCTAACTAAAGTTTGGTCAAGGAGAGAGTCTTTGTCTCCTGCCACAATGGTCCAGACAACAGTTATGAAGCCAGACACTGGGACTTAGTGTTCTGAGTCCTCAAAATAACCCAGGAAGGTGGGGACCAGGATCATTATCTTTGTTCCACTAATAAGGAGCCAGCAGATTAAGTATTTCGCCGAAAGTCAGACTGCTGGCCAGTGACAGAGCTGGGATTTGAACCCAGAAACTCTGGCTTCAAACCCACAGCCTTAACCAATACACCACATGGCTTCTTCTCTTGTTTATTCTTTAATAGATTTTGTGCTTAATTACTCCTCCCGCCACCAATTTGGGGATACAGAGACCCAAAGAGATGGGGCTTTCAGATGACACTGCTTTAGAACAGACCATCCCTTCACATCCTTGCTAGTTATTTCGGGGCCTCTAGAGATAAGCCGTTGTAAGGGATGCTCCATGATGTGATTTGGCCAACAACAACATTGGTACACAAAAGAAGAAACTGGAGCAGATCTCTGCATTAGTTTCTATTTTTGTTGTGTTCTGCCTTTGTTTAATAATAAGGAGGAGGAGACTGAGCTCGAGCACTCATCTGCAGCAGGAAATTTTTATTATCAGGGGCTGGAAAACAAAATGAGTTTTAATTTCTTCCAATTTTATTTCAGTTTTGCCAGTGGACATCTGCGCTTGTGGGCTTGGAAGCCATAATACACGGCTAACACTTTCCAATAATTTCCTTTGGATAATTCCTCTGACAGTGTGAAGAAAAGGGCCTGAACATGGATTAAACATCACATGACAACACTTTCCCAAATCTATATAGCAAACTGCTACTTTTCTTTTTATACCAAGATAATAGGAGGAAAAAAAGTGATTTACCAGAGTGGAAAAGCAGCAGAGTAGCCCCAGGGAACTCAAGCTCTCCTCCTGGTTCTGCCAGCTACGGTGCAGCTGTGTGACCTGGGGCAGGTGACTTCGCCTCTGGGTTTCCATTTCCACGAGAAATGAGATGTCTAGACTGCATAATCCCCAAAGCCCCTCCCAGCTTTGAAATTCCAGGAGTCTCCGATACAAAATGGTGTCACATGACCTTCACAGTGTCGGCATCTTGGCTTTCTTTGGGCTCAGTTTGAGTTAACCCAGCTCACTGGCTAACATGGGAGAGGAAATCCACAATTAATTGTGCGTGTTTATGAGCAATAAAAAACCCAACAATTTATGTCAGGAATCTCAAATGACAGGTGGCATGAAGTGAGGGCATTGGGCTGAGCGAGGAGGCATTAGGGAGCTGTGGGGACAGTGGTAAACTGAGAGCTCACAGTGTCTCTGAAGGTGGCAACTGCTCCTCAGTGCCATCCAGTGGCTTTCATGTGGAAATGCAGGCCCAGTGTGACCAGAGACTGATTTTTCAACAGAAAAGTCTAGATTTTTATGTGACATTTCCTGATTTTTAAAACACTGCTGGAGCGAAAGAAAACATAGTCAGGGGCCCTAGTTGGCAAATCTTGAGTACATGCACTGGGTCTCTAATGCCATTCTCCTTTATCCAGGAGCACCGTGTACATCCTGTGTTGGGCAGAGCATTCATTCTGTTTACTCACGTCTCTCCCCGCCAGACCCAGAGCATTGTGAGAGTCACGGGTTCTATGCCTGCCTTGAGTAGCACGTTGTCAGTAGTCAATACAATGAAGGAATTTTACTGTTAATGTTTACAACTAAAGGCCACGTGTGGTGGCTCACACTGTAATCCTGGCACTTTGGGAGGCCAAGGATCACTTGAGGCCAGGAGTTCGAGACCAATCTTTACAATAATGAGACCTCATCTCTACAAAAAATTTAAAAACTTAGATGGGCATGGTGGCACATGTCTGTAGTTCCAGCTACTTGGGAGGCTGATGAGGCAGGAGGATCACTTGAGCCCAGAAGTTTGAGATTTCAGTGAACGATGATCATTCCACTGCACTCTAGCCGGGGCAACAGAGTGAGACCTGGTCTCGAAAAAATAAAATAAAATAAAACTAAAGCTTCACTGTATTAGTCTGCTCAGGCTGCCATAACAAAATGCCAAGACTACATGGCTTAAACAACAGAAATTTATTTCTCTCAGTTCTGGAGGCTGGGAAGTCCAACATCAAGGCCCAGTATGGTTTCGTTTCTGGGGAGGGCTCTCTTCCTGGCTTGCAGAGGGCTTCCTTCTCACTGCGTCTTCACATGGCTTTTCCTCAGTGTGTGCACATGGAGAGAGAGAGCTCTCTGTTGTCTCTTCTTATACAGACACTAATCCTAATCCTGTAGGATCAGGGTACCCACCCTTATGACCTCACTTAACTCTAATTACCTCCTTAGTGACTCATCTCCAAATACAGCCACACCAGGGGTTGAGGCTTCAACATATGAATTTGGGGAGGACACATTCAGTCCATAACACTCACCTAACACCAATTCACAAGATTTTGCCAAAGGGATAGGGGAGGAAAAGGACAAAGAACTAAGTCTAGAGGTCAAGGTCAAGGAGACTCAGAGCCTCTCAGCTGTCAAGGGGCAGCCCCTACTTCTCACCGTGGTGATGCTTCCCACTGCTCCATTATCCACTGAGCTGAGCAATGGTCCCCACCAGGATCATGACTTTGAGCTTCCCCACAAGCTGACAAAACTGGCTGGGCCACCTCCAACATCCACATGCACTGTCTCCCTTCCTTAGGACAGGCCTGGGCAGGTGAAGTAACAGGTCCAAGGTCACGGCCAGCCTTAGCACACTCCAGGTAGAAAGTGATTCATGGGAAGTGGTTTCTGGGCTCCCAACAAGGACCCCTCACTCAGAAGCGGTTTCCTAGCACTGTGCTTTCTGATGGTGGTGTTCCATTTTTTGAGCTTCCAAAGTCAAACCCTGTTGATAAAGCCTGGTCACTCATCAAAATCATTTGCAAAGAAATTCATACATTTCTTTATGACTATATGTTATATATATAACTTTTATGAGGTCTTATCAAACATGCTGTACTTTTTCATTGTAACTTCTTTAAATGCAGTGGTGAGGGGTTTACTTTGGTTACCTTTCTGTTCCTCCTCTCCTGTTCCCTTTCACTCACAATCTTTGGTCCAAGTCACCAATGTTAACAACCTTTCTCTATGTCCATCAATCATAGATAGATACATAGACAGGCATAGACTGATGATGATGATGATGGTGATGAGAGGAGTTTAAAAAAGCAATACAGATGATCCTTTATCATTTTTTTAAAAAGGAGTCATATACATTTCTCTGATTCTTGATTTTCTCATTTAATAATACCTCATGAGAATACTTCTTAGTCACCTTTTATAAACTGCAAAAATATTCCATCATAGTGATAATCCCAATTCACTAAACTATCCCCTATGCATGGGAACTTTATGTTCTATTTTTGTAACTATGAATAACATTGCAATAACTATCCTAGGCATATCTATCCATATACACTGCTTTTATTCCATGAGAGAGATTCCCTAGAATGCAATGGCCAGGTTGAAAGGATTTGTGCTTTTAATTTTAATTGCTAATGCCAGATGGCTTTCCAAAATGCGGTAGCAATCTCCATTTCCACCAACAGTGCACACTCTCTCCTGTTCCCCACCAGTAGTAGGTGCTATAGTCCTTTCATTTCTGCCAATCTGACAGGTGGAAAGCGACAGCTCATTGTTATTTTCCTTTCATTTCCCTGTCTACCAGTCAGCTTGAGCATCTTTCAATGTTCATTAGTCATTTGGATTTGTGCTTCTATAAACGGTCTGTTCTTATCCTTTGCCCATTTTTAATTGGATCATTTGCTTTAAATTGGATCAGTTTGTAAAATGTCAGTTCCTTGGGGTAGGGATAGGCTCATGGTTCATCTAATTGAACCTGTTTCTTCATCCTCCTAGGAGCAGCTGGGCCACATGTCCCAGCCTCCCTTGTGCTTAGGTATATCCATAGACTGAGTTCTGGCCAGTGAAGTGTGGGTGGGAGCCACGTGTTTCACTTCCAGACCTGGCCCATAAAACTGCCCACTGGTGAGCCCCCCTACTAATTTCCCTTCCACAACCTTGGAAGCCACGTATTAAAGATGGCAGTGCACAAAATGGAAGGAGCCTCGTTCCTGAATCTCTGCCTGCCAGGAGAGCTGCCTGCCAAACGGGATCACCCATCATGGACTTGATGTGAATGAGAAATTCAATTCTATTGTGTTAAGCCACAGAGCATGATGGGTTTATATGCATAACAGAGCCACCCAACTCACACACCCACCTGCCATATGTGTTACAACTGTTTCTCCCAAACTCTCATTTGTGTATTGACTGTGCTTGCAGTAAAATTTAAATTGTAAAATGTTTATATTTTATTGTGCTCCTGCATTTTAAAGCCTCTATATTTTCCATCTAAAATGGTTTCTTGGCCAGGGGCAGTAGCTTACACTTGTAATCCAAGAGCTTTGAGAAGCTGAGGAGAGAGGATTGCTTGAGGCCAGGAGTTCAAGAGTAGCCTGAGCAACATAGCGAGATCTCATGGCTACAAAAAATAAAACATTTAGCCAGGTGATGGTACATGCCTGTAGTCCCAGCTACTCAGGAGCTAAGGCAGGAAGATTTCTTGAGCCCAGGAGTTTGAGCCTGCAGTGTGCTATGATGGCACCACTCACTCCAGCCTGGGCAATACAGTAAGACCTTGTCTCTCAAAAAATTTACATTAAATTAAATTAAATTAAATGGTTTCTTGAGAGCTTTTTAGAAGTACAGATTCTAAGATCCACCCTAGATAATTCCACTATAAGCAGTGGAGCCAGGAACTCTAGATATTTTTAAAGATATTTTTAAAGCTCCCTGGGTCATTCTGCTACATTCCCAGGATTGGAGAGTATTGTTTAGGCCATTAAGGTGGCAGCCCCTGCTCCAATGGCAGTAACTCTGGGAATAATGAACAGCCCAATCACCTGTTGATGCCTCTGAGAATAGGCTTGCCTGTCTTCTAAAAGTAGGTTCCTAGAGTCATCTGGAACAAGGCTACACTGAAGCTATGTGTTAGCCCATCATTGGAGGAGTTCCTGAGTTCAGGACACTTCCTAGGGTGTGCCCTTGGGCAAGTGACTTAATTTCTCTGGGTCCCCTTTGCCCTCTCCTGCAAAATAGGGGGGATAGTAATTCCTACATTTTGACATGGATACCTACTTAACCCTCAGGATCAAGGCAAAGGAAAAGATACATGTAAACATATTTAATCCTCAACCTGGTGCATGGGAATGGCCCGAGAAATTATTATTAACTCTAGGTTAATAAAATAACCTTGTTCTATTTAACTAATTACAACCCAAATACATATTCACCTAAACATTAAACAAAATGCAATCTTGCCTGATTTACAATTTTGCCTGTGGATAGTTCTGCTGGACATCTTCAGGCACTAAACCCTTTAAGTTAAAGAAACACAAACTACAGGCATTCATTATGCTAGAGATATAGATACAGACAGATATATTTAAACCGCAGTTAGCTCTATGAGCATATAAAAATTCCAGAACTTCTCTGAATCTCTCAAAGCTTGCTTAGTTATACGTGTGTTGTATTCGCAAATTGTGTGTGTGTGTGCGTGTGAGGTGTGATGGGTTGGTACACACGCGTGTGTGTGTGTGTTATAAAAAAGCATTAGATTAAGTGTAAGAATTGTGAGCTCTTCAGAAAGGTTTGGATGCCGTGCTCATGACTCGTGAATAACCGCTAAGGGTAATTCCTGACGGATCCACAGAAGAACCACTGCCAACATTAATTCAGGAAACTCAAATGTATTGAGAACCTATCCTGTGCCAGACGCCGTGTTAAGGGTGCTATTTGCTGTCTCATTCAATCCTTAAATAAGCCCATGGAACCGCGTGTTGCTGTTCCCACCCACGAGATGAGGAGACAGGCTCTGAGGCTAAGTTGCCCACAGTGGCACAGCCGTGCAAGGGTGGAGTCAGAATGTGCGTCCAGGTACGAGGTTTCTTACGGGGATGATGACAATGTCCCAAAATTAGATTATGGTAATGCTTGTGCAACTCTTTGAATGTATGAAAAATCGCCGAATTATGCACTTTAGACCGGTGAACTTTACAGTATGTAAATGATATCAATGAAGCTGTTTAAAATGTGCACCCAGTTCTAGCTGACTCTAAAACCAGACTTGTGTAAAATGTTTTTGGTTTAAAAAGTGCTTTCACATGCGTCACTTGTCCATGGCCAACCCCTCCCTCCTGCACCCTGTGGAAATCCCACAGGCCTGAGGGGAGGGGAGAGATGGGTAAACAAAGTCAAAAATTCTCACATGGCCCCTCATGCCAAATGGTCGGCAGAACACAGGGGCCAGAGGCGGACGTCGGAACGTGCGGGAGCTGGGGTGCCTTCCATAGTCACCAAAGCCTCCACAAACACCTCCACAGCCATTTACGACGCGGGCTTGCCAGCCTTTGCCTAAAACCCGTGTCCGCCCTGGAACTGCTCAGCAGCTCACCTCTGCCTTTAGGGTTACGCTCGAAGCCTTTAGCTCACACCCCCAAATCCCTCAAGACCCGGGGACCCTCCACTGTCACATCACACCCCACAGTCCAGCCACACGGAGACCTCATAGACCACTGACTACCACGGGCACTCATGTCACGCTTCTGCCTGCGTTGTTCCTGTCTGCCTGGCAGGGTCCTACCCCGCCGCGGACTCGATGGTAACATCTTCTGCGTGGTCCCCTCTGCCCTCTCTCCTCCACAGCCCGCCTCCTCACTCTCTCCTTACATCTCCTTCCTGTCTCCGTCTTAGTATTTTCACACTACATTGTCACCAGTTGCTTCTTGCCATCTTCCCTTCCCTGCACAGCCCGATTGCCCACACAGCCACTCCACTTAGAAACTGCAAAGGCCCCGCTGTGGGTTGACTTATGCCTCCCAGAAAGATGTGTTGCAGTCCTAACCCCAGGTGTGAATGGGATCTCAATTGGAAATAGCGTTTTGGCAGATGTAATTAGTTAAGATGAAATTGTTCACATGAGGGTGGGCCCTAAATCTATTTAATTATATGACTGATGGATGCCCTGACAGAAAGAGCAGACAGACACGCAGGGAGAACGCCTGGTGATGACGGAGGCAGAGATTGGAGCGATGCGGCTACAAGCCAAGGAATGCCAAGGATTCCCAGCAACTAGAAGCCAGGACGACGAGGCGCAGAAGGATCCTTCCCTAGAGACTTCAGAGGGAGCCTGGCCCTGCAGACACCTTGATTTCAAACTTCTAGCCTCTGGAACTGTGAGAGAATACATTTCTGTTGTTTTAAGCCTGCGGGCTCCAAACAGGCCACAGAACTCTGCCACCCTCGCCCCCCACCCCATTGATCTGTGGAAAAACAGTCTTCCATGAAGCTTAGGATGTGGGGGTGGTGTGCACAGCAGGAGGTGAGCAGCGGGGAGCTTCCTCTGTATTGGCAGCCGCTCCCCTCCCCATCACTCGCATCACCACCCGAGCTCCGCCTCCCCCACCATCACCCACACCCCCGTTGTGGAAAAGTTGTCTTCCATGAAACTGGCCCCTGTTGCCAAAAAGGCTGAGACCCTGTTTTAAGCCACCCTGTTTGTAGTACTTTGTTACAGCAGCCCTAGCAAACTAACACAAACACCTTATGCCCATCAAGATCCGTCTGAATTCATGACCTTACCATCCAGACCAGCCTCTTCCGCTGCTTTTGGCAGGACTTCCACCTTGTTACATCAGCCAGACACCCGCAAGTGTGTGGGCAACTTCCTCTCCCTCCTGTCCTCATTTCCAATCCATTGCTGAGCCTTGTTGGTGTTGTCCTTTAAGTATCTCCGGAATCTTCCCCCCCACCAACCCCACCCCACCAATCTGGCTTATCATCTCTCACCTGGACTACAGCCTCCCTGCACACATTCCTTCCCTCACCAGTCTTTCTCCACTTGGCAGCCATGGTGACGTTGTTGAACTTATAAACTCTGATCGTGGGTCCTCATCCCTGCTTAAATACTCCGTGGCTTTCCATTGTTCTTAGGAAAAAGAAAACTCCTTATTTCTCCAGCCATAGTGGATACCACCCTTTCTCACTCTGAGCTCCAGCTACTTACTCTTTGATCTTTTTTGGGTTCTTTTAATTCACCACCCTCCCTCCCACCACAGAACCCTGTATAAATCATTGCTTTGATTTTTTAACCCCATACTGGGCTCCCATTCAAATAGTTACCTCCTGATCTTCCTCGAGATCCAGCTTGGCCATCACTTCCTCAGAAAAGCCTTCTCTGACCTGGTCATATAATTCTCCTAACTGATGCTCCCTGCCACCATGTCCCTCTTCTTTGGGGTCACTTAAGGGTACTCAGTCAAGATTAGTTTTGCCTGAATTTAACAGAAACACACCTACCATGGCTTAAACTAGATAGAAGTTTACATTCCTCTCACCTAATCAGAAGTCCAGTGCTAGTGTGGCAGCTCTGCTCTATTCATCATCAGGGACCCAGGCCCCTTCTTAGTCCCCACTCCACCATCCTAACTGGAGGTTTCCAAAATCACCTATGGTTCAATGCCTACAGAAGTCCCAACCATCATATTACCATTCTGAGCACCAGGAAGGAAGATCAGTCAAAAGGATGTTCTCCTCTCCCTTTAAAGAGACTTTCTGGAAGTGGCACGTGACACTTCTATTGTTCCGTTTTTCTGGCTCATTGATCAGAACTTGGTCACATGACCATACCTAGCTGCAAGTGATGCTGGGAATGTGTCTCTCACCCAGGTGACAGTATGCCCAACTAAAAAGCATGATTGTGCTACCAATAAAAGGAAAATGGATATTATGAGGCCGTTATAATTATTGCAATTGTATATTATTTGGGTGATTTGGGGCTTGATGTCTGTCAACTAAACTATAAGAAATATATGTATATTTTTCGCTCAGAATTTTATGCATAGGCTTTAATAAATATGTATTGGATGGATAGGTGGGTGGATGAGTAACCCTAGTCAAGTTACTCCTCTGTTTCCCCACCTGATAAATGGATGTAATAATAGTAACTATCTTAGAGAGCTGCTGTGAGAATTAAATTAAATAATGTATGCAAGATGCTTTGCATAAAACCTGGAACTTAGTAAACACTCTATAAATGTTAAACGTTATTAGTAATCCCCACTGAGCTGAACTCCCTGGAGGCAGGTTCCATCTAATCCATCAACATCTAGGTGCTCAGTAAATGGTTGTTGAATGAATAAGTGAATTAATGAATAAAGTAGATTGGGCAGGATTATAATCACATGTATTTTACAAATGGGAAAACTGAAACTGAGGGGTTAAATCAGTTAATAAGTGGGATCAGTGCTGATTCTGATTTCACTACACATTAAAATAGAAAAATTTCAGAACCAAGAAGACAAGCTTCAAAACCAGTGAGCAGATTCTGGAAAGATGGCAGCAGCAGAGGCAGGCTGGCAGTGTTTGGATCTTTCTGAACCCTCGTTAAAAATAGAGCAAGTAGTTAACAAAACTGAAACCCATAAACAAGATTTCCAACAAAACTAGGTGTCAAGGGATCCCTATGAAGCCCAGAACACAAGCGGGTGGAACAAGCCACCGACAGCCACAGATCTGTGTGTGACTGACATGTGCAGGGGGAAGCAGAGAGGAGTCGGAGCCTCTCATGAGGCTGAGGAAGACACAGCCCCCAGGTGGCCAGTGGATATTCTCTGGGAAGCCTGGCGGGCAGACTTGGGACAAAAACGAGGAGGGGCTGTGCCCAAGAATTGAAGGGACTGGTGCAGCCCAGCCCCCGGGAACTCTCAAAACTGACAAGCCAGGGTTCCCTTCCAGGACAAAATGACTCCATCACACACTAAGCAAGAAGGAACTACTTGTAGTAGAATGAAAATAAAAAGAGTTGGAGAGCAGGCTCAGATAGGAGCAGGGGAGGGAACATGGACAGTGAATGTCAGAAAGCAAGCTACCATATGTTTAAAAACTACCTGAAAACAAACAAATTAGAAAAGCTTTCTGAACCAAGTCTCCTTCTCTAAGTTCAGACAAACTAAATTTGTGTAAAAATGAGCACAAGGCAAATATCAAGGTCAAATCCCAACCACAGTTACTATATGAAAAAAGAATAAGCAGTAACATCCTTCTAGAAAAGCACACTGGAAAAATAT
>NW_012151618.1:89041-89510 GCF_000956105.1 Propithecus coquereli | reverse complement strand
AAAGAAAATATTTTTTAAATGAAGAGACAAAAAGGATTTGAGAGAGAAAGACAAATATTGAAAATATCAAAGAAGATTCAACAAACTGATAATAAAAGTCTGTAAAGATGGAAACTAAAGCAAAGGAACAGAATAAATGCTAAAAACCACAAATCAAGAAAATTTTCCCAAAATTAAAATAAAAGTTGAAACTACGTATTGAGAAAGTATGCCGCGCACTTTAGAATATAGACCCAGAATGGTCCGCGCCAAAACATACCACAGTAAAATGACTCTAAAAAAAAGAAAAAGGAAAAAAATGCTTTGGCATCTAGGCAAAAAGAGCAAGTGACTTATAACAGAAATAAAATCTTATTATCAATCTTTTGACTGGTTATCTAAATTTTTAAAAAACCTATCCTGAATTTGAATTGCAAATGTCAAATGAAATCACTAGGTGTTTTATCTTTAAGTACATACGTGTGTGTGT
>NW_012151618.1:30659-88706 GCF_000956105.1 Propithecus coquereli | reverse complement strand
TTGTCCTGCCTTTTTAACATCAACTGCACCACCAAGTATCCTAATAGTAGATGAGGGATGGTCTCTTTTTATAAAAGTATTCCACAAAATACATGAAAATGAAATGACAGAATATCACCATCTTGCAATCCCCCAGTGAATCAACGGATCTAGGTATTGAACATTAATGGCTGCTAATGTAAGAAAAAGGAGTGAGAACCAGACATTGTGTGCCTCCTCATGAAAGAACACATACCACTCTCGATCTAGTTAAAGGGATCGAATATAAATTTCTTCAAACCTCTGATGCAGCTGCCAATTTGTAGGAAATGTACAGGATGGAGAAACATGTTGACCTTTACCACAAGAATGCAATAAGCAAAATCAAGACTGTGAAAAACTCTACAAGTCAAATGGATCAGGTTCTTCAAAAGGTAAACTGTAAGAAGAAGAAACTGAGGGGAACCTACAGTTTAAAAGAGATTTAAAAGACATCTCAGATTTTTTTTAAAGAGCAAAATTCAACTTTAGTGTCTAGGGATGCACAATCATGGTAATAAAACTGTAAAGATATGCAAGGAAGTGATTCCCACAAAAGTCAAGATCGTGATTACTTTTGGAGGGATGCAGGAGGGTGTCATTGGGACAGAGTATACAGAAGGACTACTAAGGTAGCTGGTAGAATTCTATTTTTTCACCTGGGTGGAGGGGAGTTTAGAAGGATATTAAGGATCTAGAAGGCCACAGGTTCCCCACTTCTGCTCTAAGCTATAATTTTTTTCACGTGTTTTTTTCTACTTGCGTTTTGTTTCATAATAAAAGGGTTGAAAATGAGCTAAGAAATGTTTTTGATTAAAAAGCATTTTAATCTTTAACTAAGAAGGGTGCCAGAAGAAAATATTAAAGGGCAGAAAAGTACCCATTATAATCAAAGAAATAATTGAAGAAATTGTTTCTAATCTGAAGACATACTCAGCAAGGCTATGGAAAGGATGTATAGGCTGCTACAGAGAAGTAATCTCACAGAAAACAGTTTCTAGAAGGCCTTTTGACTAAGAAAGCTGAGAGCTTAAGGCATTGCCAAGGAGTTGCTCAGGGCAACCTCGGCTAGAGCCAGGAAAGGCACTGTTTCCTGTTAAAGAGGAGCTGCAGCCTGGTGTAGCCAAAGCCACCCTGTGAGTCAGAGAACCTGAGTTCCCGTTTTAGCCCAGCTGCTGCCTCCCTGTGTGACCTTGGGTGAGTCACCTAAACTCGGTCTCTCTATCAGCAAACTGGGAGTAGGTGTTGAATGAGATAATTCAGAGTTTCTTCCGGCTCTATCTTTGTGTAATTTTATGATTCTAAAGCAGGGTCTCTCAGAGTGTGATCTGCCAACCACGTGTGTTATTATAGAATCACTGTCTGATGAAAAAGGCAGATTCCTCAGCCCCACCCCAGACCCACTGAGTCAGACTCGCTGGGTATGGGGCCCCAGAATCTGATTTTTTTCCAAGGAACACGTATAACATGTATAACATGTTTGGTATACATGCTAGTTTGAGGGCCACTGTTCTAAGCTATTGTTTAGGTGGAAGGAGGAGGAGGATGGGGTTCAGTACATGTTAACCCAAAATATGGCACCTTGGCAGTTAAGAAAACAGCAGTAGCGGGAAGGACTCTCTGACCTTCTCCCACCTTCTCCCCTGAAACAGACCATAAAAGAATTATCTGATCTCCTTCTAAAAGTAGGTCATAAGAGCCTCATTGCAGAGGTGTCCTCCCTATACCCAGAGGAAAGAAACATCACACAGAGACACAGAGAAGCATCTGAACAAACAGGCCTTGCTAAATTCCCCCCAGTTTATTACCAGTAGATGATGCTCTTTTATCCTCCGATCACACTTCTGCATGGCTGTCCATAAAAACACAGTTTCCCGGCCGGGCGCGGTGGCTCACGCCTGTAATCCTAGCTCTCTGGGAGGCCGAGGCGGGTGGATTGTTTGAGCTCAGGAGTTCGAAACCAGCCTGAGCAAGAGCGAGACCCCGTCTCTACTAAAATAGAAAGAAATTAATCGGACAACTACAAATATATACAAAGAATTAGCCGGGCATGGTGGTGCATGCCTGTAGTCCCAGCTATTCGGGAGGCTGAGGCAGAAGGATCGCTTGAGCCCAGGAGTTTGAGGTTGCTGTGAGCTAGGCTGACACCACGGCACTCTAGCCCGGGCAACACAGTGAGACTCTGTCTCAAAAAAAAATAAATAAATAAATACGGTTTCCCTGTTTCTTTGAGTCTTCATTTGAAGGCTCCAGTGTCATTTAAAACTGATATTAAATACATTTGTATGCTTCTCTTTCCGTAATCTGTCTTTTGTTATAGGAGTCTTGGCCATGAATATAACTATGGATGAGGAAAAAAATCTCTTCTCTCCTGCAGGGAAAAGACCTCACATCTCTTAAACTCCTCCTATATGCCCAGCACCGTGCTAGGTATTGCAATTACAAAGAATAGATTAGACTAGATTATTAGATTGGATTAGATCTCACTTAATCTTCAGAACTACCTGATGAAGAAGGTGGTGTCCGTCTTACGGAGGAGCAGAGGGACACTCAGAGAGTTTCGGTCACAGAGCTCGTAAGTAATGGACCCATCTGAATTAAAGGGCTGCTTCTCTAAAAGTTAGGAAGGAAGGGAGGGAACTAAATTCACTGAGAAAATGTTCCAGGAATGAACAGATCCTAGTTGGATGGCCCCCTTTTTTCAGCACAGGCACACTCTGTAGATGTCTTCCCGTCTTCCCCTCCACATCGGAAGGAGAAGGATGGCTGGCGGGTAACAGGGAGGGATGGTGTGGAGAGAGAGGAATACTTTCCTTTGATTGACCTGGGAACCGTCAGAAGATACTTAAACATTTGAAGTTCCTTGTGCAGAGAAATAAGTAGCCCAGGAAGATCTTAAAGCGAAGTAGCCTGAAGACGGAGAACAAAACAGCCAGGAATAGCTTTGCCTTCCAGAGGCGAAGGAGGAATTTTACAACAAAGCAACATACTGGCAAATTGATTTCTTTAAAAGATGCTGTCAAATATGATCTTTAAGTATAGGGATTATTTAATATATTTTAAATGTCTTAAGAAAGGAGAATTTTTATAAACAATGACTGAAGACATCATGACTAGAAGCAGGTCGTGTGTTTGAGGCCCCACAGCCCAGGCCCCGCAGATCCAATATATGCGGAGAGAAGATGATAGCCTTCTTAAGGGGGTTATCCTTAGCCCCTGCAGTGGGGCTAAGGAATCTGAAATTCCTGGCCAGTGACACAACCATAAGCAAGAGGAGTAGAAGCTGCTTCCAAATATCTGTTAGAATTTTTTTTTTTAAGCGAATCAAAGGACTGGAAGGGACTGCAGGCTAAGTAGTGCCCAGCTCTCTGGACAGGGAGAACTAGAGCTCAGAGAGCCTCTGGCTACCAAAGTCAGGATGTGGGAAGCCACTAGGATCACAGGAGGGTTTGCAGCCTACCAGCATCAGCCACTGCGCTACACACTGTGGGGGAGGCACTTCTGCCCTGGGGAGCTTGTCAAGCCAGTAGGAGGCCAGTCACACATAGGAAAAGGTAACTAACAAGAAGAGATGTACCAGGACAGCCACAGAGAAAGATGGCAAGAAGTGCTCTAGGAATGCAGAGGCATGAGACACCCTCAGGGCCTAGGGCTTCCAGGGAAGGGAGTTTTCAAGAAGGGAGACTTGTAAGCCAGATTCCAAAGGGGGGAAGGGGAGCAAAGGCACAGAGTGAGCACGTGGCACAGGGGAAGGACAGTTCCTACAGGGGCTGTAAGGCTGCCAAGAGCCAGACCAGGGATGGAATAGAGGGCTTGAATGACAAGATTAAAGAGTTTGCAAGTGATCTCGTAGGCAATAGGGAGCTATGGAAAGATTATGAATAACATAACCATTACAAACCCCAGATCCATGTGTCCAGTCTCTATATGGAGTTACAATAAAAAGGCACAGTCCAAACAGTCAAAATCAACCCCCCCAAAAAAGAAAAAAAGAATTCCAATCTTTTACTGCCATCTCTCTAACTCATAAGTTCCAGCAATTCTTCTTGAATCCCTTTGTTGTTCTCTCTCTTCCTTCAAACACTCACATGACTTCCTAAGCTCTTATTTGCTATATGCCTAATCGCCTCTCTCACTTCTTTCTTTTCCTCCTCTCTCCCTGCACTTTATTGTAAAAATTGACTTCAATTTTCTGGCTAAGTTGTTCCCCTCCCACTCCAACTTCTCTGTTCCAATCTTTCCTGGAAGGTTCCGGAACCCTGCAGACAAATGAATCACAGGGTGAGGAGAGGAGGGACAGAGACGTCGCGTGGGGAGAGAGCGTTGAGGTGTGAAGGCGACATTCTCCTCATCGAAAGGAGAGAAGGGAATATTCAAGTCTAAGTCTATTTTACCCCATCACTGTAAGATAGATTCATGAGGGAAAAGTGGAGTTTTAGGAAAATGTCTACAATTATTGATCTGACCCAGAGATGTTGAGTATTCCCAAAGACCCTGACTGTCATGGTCCACACAGAGAGAACCCTCCTTAGATATACACAAAGTCATGGTCAGGTGGATGGGCCGTGACACAGTGTTTTGACGTTTGGGAGCCAGTGGATGGATGGATGAGTTCGGTGAGAGGAGAGCAAGCGTGGGCGAGCGTGGTGAGCTAATAGACGTGTCATTAAGGCTGGCATGAAAGATGGTGAGTGATCCACAACACTGACAAAGAAAGCTACATTTTCGTGATTTTCCTCAAGGTTAATGAGTCATGAGTCAACCATTTCCAAGTCAACAATTTCCAAACACTTCAAGCTGCATGTCTAGCTCTTCCAAAAGGAATAAAAATGAAAGAGTTTACATTTGTATTTTCATTATCTTTTTTTTTATTTTAGACATGATTTCAGCCTTACAGAAAAGTTGCAAGAATAGCTAGTTATTTTGTAGACTGTCCCAAATTCAGGTCTGTGTGATGTTTTGTCACCACGGGATCCAGACTACGCCCTTTTGGCAGGAATGCCACATTGTGATGCCGTTGAGTTCTTCTCATTGTCTCATACCAGGAGGAAAATATATGGAGTGTTTGTTCTGAGGATGATTTTGCAGAAACTATGTTTAGATATAAAAACAAGAATTAACAGTTCCTAAAGGAACCATAGTAGGAATAACTGAACAATGAAGTTGTTTTCCAAGATGAATCCAGAGCCTGGGACTATTCGATTTGGGGTTTTTTTTTTTTTTTTCCTGTCTTCAGAATATTTCTGTGTGTCTAGTCCTGAATGCATGTAGCCCCAGTAAGCTTTTAAAACTTTAAGGCCAGTGTGGTGGCTCACACCTGTAATCCCAGCACTTTGGGAGGCCAAGGCAGAAGGATTGCTTGAGGCCAGGCGTTCAAGACCAGCCTGGGCAAAATAGTGAGATCCTGTCTCTACAAAAACATTTTTTAAAAAAATCTAGCCAGGTGGGGTGGTATACACCTATAGTCCTAGCTACTTGGGAGGCAAAAAAGGGAGGATTGCCTGAGCAATCAGGCAATTGCCTCAGGAATTTGAGGTTATAACAATCTGTGATCATGCCACTGCACTCCAGCCTGCACTCCAGCAAAAACTTTAAAAATCACGGATAATAAGGACAGAATTCCGCATTAATATCTTTGTGATATACCCATAAAATGGAATTCTATGCAGCCATTACAATGATGATGTCTAATCATAGGAATGGACATGAAAAGATGTGCAGAATCAGGTTTAAAAAGCAGGGTGCAAAGCAGTAGGCATAATCCCATTTCTGCAACAAAACCACAAGGGAGAGAAATAGAGATAGAGAGATAAAGGGAGATAGAGAGAGAAATCTGGAAAGATACACACTTAACAGCGTTTATTTCTGGGATGTGGGATTACTGTCAAATTTCACTATCATTCGTCTATATTTCTAATTAGAATTTTCATAAGTATCATTGCTTATGGTCAACACAAGCAATAAAGAAGCTTTCATTTTGAAAAAAGAAATCTGCCTGAAAAATGAGTCTTGGCAGCTGAGGTGTCTCCTCGGAAGCTCTTCCTCTCACACATCCCTTCTTCTCCTGTCCCCCGCAGGAGGAGGACTGTAACCCAGCTGTGGGAGACCACTTGCTCAAGACTTCTTGGGCACGGCTCCCCGGGTCATGGTCACACATGTTCAGTTCAGAATAAACCTTTTCAAATTATTTTACAGAGTTTGGGTTTTTTCTCATCAACGCCTCCATCGCCTCACTAAGCCTTAGGGGCGGCTTCCACTCTCCACCCTGTGACACTGTGCTCTTAAATCTAGGTTGAACCCAACAGGGGCTTTTCCTTTCGCTTCCTGGAAGACTCCTCTGTAGGAGCTGACACCTTGAATGGCCTTCTCCAAACCCTCCCAAACAGGTTGTTCTCCCAGACCCCACCCTGTGCCTTCTGCTCTCCTCTTCTATACCCTTTCCTGGGTGATCTCACAACAGACTCGTCAGCTTCCCTTCAAGCCTCCACGTTTCCACTCTCAGCTTTTAGCATCTGGTCTTTTCTGTCATCTGAGATAGACAACACTGTACCAGCATTTCTTTCTTTTCTCTTTTTTTTGCCGCCCCCCTCACCCTCGGCCTTTTTTTTTTTTTTTTAGAGACAGGGTCTTGCCCTGTTGCCCAGGCTGGAATGCAGTGGTGCAATCATAGCTCACTGCAGCCTTGAACTCCTGGGCTCAAGCAATCCTCTTGAAAGTAGCTGTGATGACAGGCTTATGCCACCACATCTGGCTAATTTTTTATTTTTATTTTTTGTAGAGACAGTGTCTCGCTATGTTGTTGCCCAGGCTGGACTCAAACTCCTGGCCTTAAGTGATCCTCCCACCTCGGCCTCCCAAAGTGCTAGGATTATAGGCATGAGCCACTGTTCTCCAGCCAACACTGGCATTTCCATTTCTTCAGCCATTTAACTGCTAAGTCCAAGTGATTCTACCACTGAATCTTTTTGTCATTGTTGTTCAGCTTTATCGAGGTATAATTGACAAATAAAAATTATATGTATTTATAGCCTAGTCCCTCTCCTCCACCCCACTGCCACTGCCCCAGTTCAGGCCATCCCTTGGTAGGATTGGGACAGAAGGCTCCTCCTGGATTCAATCACTTGCCTTTACAAACTACCCCTCAAGCTGTTGCTGAAATTCCCTTCCTGAAACACAGATCTAACCATATCATTCCTCTGCTCAAAACCAACATTCAGATTTGCCAAAGGGTTCTTGTGCTGTGGGATGTTACTAGCTGATAGGGCAACATTTTTTCAAAGCAAGTGAAGTCAGTGCCCATGGAAGTTTGACTTTTTCATAAACATTGGGTTAAACAAATTCCAACATGTTTCTTTATCACAGAACACATAAGAGTCCTTCATATGCTAAAGGACGCTTTGAATTTCCAATAGGTTATAAGGGTATTACTGCTTAAATTTATTTGACTTCAGATTTCTTTTAATTTTCACAGAGCATTCACACTTTAGGAAAGACCCTAGAGCAGATGGGGCCACGAGATGGAAGGAGCTGGGGTCTCCGAGTCACTGCTTAGGTCTTTGCTTCCTGGGAGAGAAAAGCATCCCTGCCAGAGACATCCGTGGTGGACTATCGAGTGGGTAAGAAATAGACTTTTATTGTGGTCAGTCCCCGAAACTGCAGCGTTGCTTGGTATAGCAGTTAGTCTATGCTGCCCAATACAGAACGTATGCAGGTTTTTAAGTTATTTGCCAAAGAATAGGTTATCTTTATTGGCCTGAGAAGTTTTTGTCACAAACAGTAATAGGTCACATAAATTGCAGCCTTATGAAGGCACTGTGATAAGCCTTTGCAAACAGTATCTCATTTAATCTTTGAGATTGCCTCATTTCAGAGATGATGAAACTAAAGCTTACAGAGGTTGACAACTTAGAGATTGGAGGCCCAGGATTTGAATGTAGGTCATTTTACCTCTGGGTCCTTGATATTAATCACATCAAGGTCCTACTTCCTAAGCCCAGGTCATGAGGTCAGAAAATCTGGGTTGCAGGTGTAATTTGATTAGTTACCTAGACTAATAGGACATCTCCATGGTTTACTTACTTCCTCTCTTTTTATTTAGACCAGTGCCTCTCAACCAGGGTTGATTTTGCTCTCCCAGGGGACATTTGGCAATATCTGGAGACATTTTTGGTTGTCACAGCTGGGGAGGTGCTACTGGCATCTAGATGGTAGAGAACAAAGATGCCTCTAAAACATCATGCCACGCAAAGGGCAGCACCCCACAACAAAGAACTATCTACCCCCAAATTCCATAGTGCCAAGGTTGAGAAACTCTGACCTAGACATTCCATATATTTTATTGACAGAGCCCAAAATGTCCGGAATAAATCCACATTCTTGCGTGGAATAAGAGGCATACTTTAAAACTCTGCTTCATGCTGTAATACCCAAAAGAGCGGGAAAATCATGGCCAACAGGTAGCTTTTGGTGTGCTCAGAGATGCTGAGACTTGGCCATTTTGGGAGGGGACCCAGCCCAAAGAAGACTGGCCGTGGATACAGAATTCGGTTTGGCAGGACCTCGCGAACAATGTATGGCAGCAGAATAGAAATTCCTCTTGAACGAATGCCAACCCTTTTTGGTTTCCTAGTAACGTAATTTTCCTGAGATTTGTCTCATTTTGAATTTGCAGCATCCCTACACCTATTTTAAATCAAAGCAACAAAAGAAAATTTTTTAAAAAAAAGATGACATAATAGAATCAGAGAGTTTCTTGGGAAGAGAAGGGAACCTAAAGAACACCTGGCCCACCCTCTTTATACCCCTTCTGGTGTAAGGTGCCCCTGTTTCAACACCATATGAGTCAGGGTAGGGATGTCACCATCATAAGGACCCCGTGTCATTTCCAGAATGTTCTAATAGAAAGTTCTCTCTCCCAGGAGCAGAAACTTGCTTCTCTGAACTCTCTGTTCGCTGCCACTAATTCAATCTGTTGCTGTGTGGTAGGGAGGGGGCGGGGAGACGGGTACAGAAAGGACAGGGCGAGTGGGGCGTGCCTGCAGCAGAAGCTTACTGGGCCCGGGCTGCACGCACCTCATTCCTAATCCTCCCACAATCCTCACAGCAGCCTCAGGGAGTGATCACGCACAGCCTCCCTGCCCCTGCCTGCTGTCTCTTCCAGATGACATGTCGTGAGACTTGTTTTCACATGGAAACATCCCTGTGGCTCCCTGTTCATCCATCCATGCAGCACATGTTTACTGGGCACCTATGATGTGCCAGGCTTATGCCAGATACTGAGGACGCGATGGCGAGTGAAACGGCCTCTCAGGACAGCAGGGCCGCCCATACTGTCAGCAAGGGAAGCCCTCCATCTGGGGGCTATTATTATTATCTGCAGGAAAAAAAAAAATTCCCACACCAGCGCCCTCCAAGTTAGCCTAGGACATCAGGAGCATATCCCAGGGGAAGTGATGTCTAGCTGGCAGGTGAGCTGAACTACAGAGGGCTTCGCCAGGTGCTGGGGGGTGTGGAGCGTCACAGGCAGAAGGAACAGTCTGTGCAAACACCACGGGTGCACCCAGGGCTCTGAAGACAAGCTGATCTGAGGGAGGCAGGGGCAATGCTGGGGAGGCGGGCCCAGCTGCGGTGGGCTCTGCGGGTCATGCCACGGTGGATTTGGGTCTTTAGCCAAAGGGCCACGAAGACCACTGAAGCTGAGAAACAGCCTGGCTGGATTCGACTTTCAGAAACCCTTCTCGAGGGCTGTCTGGAGAAAGCGTCAGAAGGAGACCAGGGGCTCCGGGTGGGAGGCCGTGCGGTCCCGTCTTTCTCAGGGGCACCGTGGCAGCAGGGACTGAAAGAAGTAACGGTGGTGGCAGAAGGGGCGGGGGACTTTAGCCCTGTCCCATGATTTACATCAACGCACCTCCGAAAGTCACCCCAATAAACAGAAAGTCAAATTTAAAACAGCGCATTGACTGTGGCCCTGCAACCAGGAAATAAGCCCGGAGTCCTGCGCCCCTCCCATCAGCGGCTCGTGTCCTGGGCCCCCCTATATTGAAATTCGATATCCAGCCTGGAGAAATGGAGGTACTGCGGGTAGACAGGACTTGGTATTTGGACACGGGACCCAGAGAGGGAGGAGGAAGCAAGGATGAGTGTCCTGGCATGAGCAAGAGGTGGATGGTGGGGCGTGTCCTTGCTGGGGAGGAGGGACTTGCTGGGGCACCTGCGGGGACTCCCGTGCAGGGAGAAGGATCTGGAGCCCCAGGAGAATCAAGGTGTGAGGAGAAGCCAGAGGACAAAGGGGTGAGCCTGATATCAGAGGGAACTCTCCTGTGACCCCCACGAAATCTTCAGGGACCTTCGGGAACCTCACTAAACCCTCCCTGGGATGGATGCACCGTGGAAACCCGAGTGCGGCTGAGCTCCGCACCCAGTGGATGTGAGCAGACGTGGGATGCAGGGGCTGGAAGCGAGGGGACCACAAGACTGTCACATCCGGGGCTTTATCAGGCTGTGGAAATAGGCAGGATGGGGGAAAGGGAACGTCTAGAGAATTTCACCTAGGATGCAAGGAGGGAGAGATCCCTAGCCCGCATCTGCATCGCACACATCTGGGCCTTTGGTACAAGAGTTCATTTGCAGCAAGAGCTCCCTTGCATTACTATCATCCCCCCAAAAATGTTTGAAAACAACGTCATCAAAGGAATAAACAAGGACCTAACGGTGGCATTTTAGGCACTGTAGCAGATGGTTGGGAACAAACCTGGTGGCAGAGAGGGCACTTTGGCACCTTCCAAATTACGCTGTCTGCCAGCGGCTGCCTCTCCCCTCGTGCCCACAGGTGCCACTTGAAGGAATGATCTCCCTGCAGCATCCAATGGTTCACACCTCTGGGGACAGCTGACCTTCTTCGGCTTTTCAGGAGCCTCACCAGCTGTCCCTGAGGAAGTGGGGAGACCCGAATGAAACAGCAACAGAAAACAAATTATATTTTCCGCGATGAGGGGAGGTGTGTACAATTCTGCTTTTGTTGAGACCCCTGGAAATGGGGGTTGACATCTGGAGACTGAATGAAACTCATCTAAGCAATTGCACAAGAGCTTCCTACTCTACTGGCAATCTCTTGAAAAACCACGGGAAGTAAATGTGGAAAGTTTTCAAAACACTAGTTTACTAAAAAATGATTTTCAGTTTGAATGTTATATGAAGATCTTTAAATATTATTTCCATTTTCATTTCAGGCTCCTCTTGTTGAAATGGCATCGTCTTTATTTTTTGTTTTGTTTTTGAGCACATAGCTCAGCAAGAAGAGGTCTGTACTCTGCCCACCAGCAGAGGGTTTTGGGTACTTATTTTGCATGAACCTCCCACCCCCAAATCTAGCTAATTCACTCCCTAAAACTGAGAGGGTCTTCAGTAGGCTCGAGAGGGGGCCTCACAGGTGACAGGTGCTCAGTGAGAACAAGCAGACCCAAAGGGAACGGGGGTAGGTAGTAGCGTGGCCTTTCCCTCAGGAAAACAGGGTCATGGGGCAGCCACCTGAGAGGTCACTTGGTCATCTGTTCTGGGGCCCTCATGATGGCAGGGACCAGGCCATAACTAGCTTTATGTCCCCAGCCCTGAGTGCCCACAAGGCATTCAATGAATGTTTGATGTAAGAGGCCTGGCATTAGGGCTGGGGAAAAGAACATTTATACATCAGGGGAAATAGTACACGTGTAGGCTTTTTTCTCTTTAGAGTCAGGGAACTCCAGGCCAGAGGAGCAGCACCGTGTGCATGCTGGCATTGTAGTGCTGTCACTGGTGGGGGATGACGGGAGAGTTCCCAGGCTCTCCATTCCTGGTGGGCGAACAACGTGGGCAGGATGCACAGATGAGCTCCTCCGTGCCTGGAGCAGAAGCGCTATCCCTGCTACAATTCTCAGTTCAGAACCTCTTTCTGTATACGTTCAAGGTTCAAGGAGGACGGGATCTGGGGAAAGACAGTGCTATAGTTTGGATATTTGACTCTCCAAACTTCTGCTGAAATTTGAGCCCCAATGTTGGAGGTGGGGACTAGTGGGAGGTGTTTGGGTCATGGGGGCGGATCCCTCATAAATGGCTTGGTGCCATTGTCAGGGTAATGAGCCAGTTCTCACTCTGTTAGTTCCCAGGAGAGCTGCCCAGAGAGCTGATCATTAAAAAGAGCCTGACACCTTGCCCTCTCTCTTGCCTCCTCTCTCACCAGGTGATCTCTGCACACGCTGGCTCTCCTTCACCCTCTGCGGGGAGTGGAAGCAGCCGGAAGCCCTCCCCAGAAGCAGAGGCTGATGCCATGTTCCTTGTGCAGCCCACAGAACTGCAAGCCAAATAAACTTTTCTTCATAAATTCTTGCGGTATTCCTTATAGCAGCACAAATGCACTAAGACAACAGGTTTGAGTTTCAAGTAAAACTTCACAATTGACCAGCTGTATGACCTTGGTCAAAGGACCTAGCTGTTCTGGGCTTCCATTTCCTCATCTGTAGAATGGGGATAAAATTTAGTAGTACCTGTCTCACCGGGAAGATTAAATGAAATCTCAACACATGTAAAGCACAGTGCCTGACACATACCAAGCACTCGGTGAATTTCCCTAGGGTGGGAGAGGCAGCGCCCTGGCCACAACTGCCAGGTGAAAGGTGTTTGCCCACAATCCCTCTCACAGCTCCTGTGGTGACTCCTTCCCTGAAAACAAGCCCAAGCTCAGGAATGGGTGGGAGGATGGCTGGGGGCTCAGGGAGCATCAGAAGCTGGCACAGGGCAAGGCTGGGGCCGAGGGGGACCATCTGCAAGCTGCCTGCCCCATCCTGTGAAGCGGAGTAGGGTGGCCAACCAAAGCCCGTATGGGCATCCCAGGGATGGCCCTGGAAAGTAGCCTGTAGCAGGGATTGGTACTTGCTGATGCAATGGGGCAAGATGGGGTTACAGCATCAGGAGAACTGACCAGCAGTTTCCAGGGCCTCGTCCAGGCAACTGGACCTCCTGCGTGAGTGCTCATATCACCTGCAAGGGCTTACTTCAAGCTTCCATGCACTTGGACAGGAATTAGGAGCAACGGCTCGTGCTCACCCCATGCCTCCATCCAGCCACCAGTCTTCCTGCCTTTCCACGACACACCACGCAGACTCCAGGCTCAGGTCCTCTGTCCCCATGTGGCTCACTCACTGGCTCACTCTCTGCTCACATCTCTCTCTGCCCAGTCGTCCCCTAGTCAAGAGGATGTCCCTGTCTTCCATATAGAATATCACACACATCTTTCCCCCATGCCTAGCACTCTCAGGCCCCCTCATTTTCTTTACAGTAATTACCATGTGACCCAGGTACACTACTGGTGAATTTGTTATTCTCCACCTCTTGTGCTACAATGTATGTTCCATGAAGACAGGGACTTTGTCCATTCCTGGATTTCCGGAGTGTAGCCAAATACCTGGCACCTGAACACATATCTGCTCAACAAGTATTTGATGAAGTGAAGAATTAATGAATGAGAGAGCGAACTACCAAACCCCATCCGCTGGTATGGGAAGGACACTAACATTTTGAATTGGTTCCAGAATTGGCCAGGACTGAACCAGGACCTCATGAAGGTCACAGGTACTAGTTGCTGGCATCTTGGGGATTGGGGAGCAGAGGGCTGAGTTTAGAGAAGGCAGGAGCTTGCCTTGGGGCTCTCATATATACCTGCTCAAGTATCTATCCAGGGATATTTTCATTAGGAGACTCTTGTACACTGAAAAATTCCTTTTGATTCAGTGGTGTGAACTGCTGATGGTGGAACTCAGGCACTATGGCAGGTAGGGGAGAAGGTGTCACGCTGTTTGGCTCACCCAAATCATACCCCTTGAGTCACTTCACACCTACTTATGAGGCTCACTCCAAAGTTAGATCACTTACACAGACGAGCCATTAGAGAAATTTGAGAATGCAAGTTATAGTTTCAGCAGCATTACCCACAGACGGACGGCAGCTTGTGGTTAGGTCTTGGATGGAGTTCTTGCCCACAGGTCCGGGTTTCTCCTCTTTGGTGCTTAAAATCACTGCCTTGCCAAGGAGGCAGCAATCAGGATATCATTACAGTGAACGATTCATGACAGAAAAATGCAAGAATGTCCAAGCCCCATCTAGAAACCCATGGTCACGATGCTTACCTGATCTGCTCGTGACTGAATCCATTGAAAGGAATTATTTGGGTACCAAGAACAGATTTCTGGAGTTGTCGTCTGTATGTGGAGAGAAGAGGCACACTTCTCTATGTGGCAGTGCCCAGAACAAGCAGCTCTCACTGCAAGCGATAGAAGCCTCACCCACAGCCAGGGCTGACATCGAGAGGTTGGCCAGACAGCCTTCTTGAAGAAACAGTGATATTTTCCAGAGGAGGGTGGGGCACAGTGGTGATAATATGGAAGAGGAAAAAGAAAATGGAATACCCCATTCTGACAGTGTGAGCTCAGAAAGCAGCGGTTGTGTAAGAGGCTGTCCCTTGCAGGAGTGTCATTCTTCTCCCTCCTGTGGCTCCACCTTCTCTGCCTGTCGCACCCCAGTGCACTGAATCTCTCTGGGCATGACTAGTTACAAAAAACCCCATCCCAAAAGAATCACATCTGCATGGTGTTCCCATGAACAGGATTTGACCTGTGCTTTTGCAAAATAAGATAACCATATGCTCATGGAGTTGTTTTATCAGGATTAAGTGAGATTAAATGAAATTGTGCCCATGAAGAACCTAGAATATCTATGCCTGGGATATAGTGTGTGCTCAATAAATATTATTTTTCCTGTCTAAGTACCTCATTGTTTTGCTTACCAATGATATTATATTACCTTGTAATGAATATTATGTCTTGTAACATGTGGTTTAGATTGCCCCTTTTAGCTTCTTGCATTTTTGTTTAGAGAATATAAAGTATGCTTGCTTTTTAGTTATAATAGTTACGTGTTGGAACTAGTTCAGTCTGGTAATACTCTCAAACATTAGAGTGGGCTGGGCACAATGGCTCATGACTGTAATCCCAGCACTTTGAGAGGCTGAGGCAAGAGGATTGCTTGAGGTCAGGAGTTGGAGACCAGCTTGGGCAACACAGCGAGACCCTATCTCTACAAAAAAAAAAATTTTTAATTAAAAAAAATTAAAGTGATTTGAGGGACAATCATTCCCCCTAATCATTTCATTTATACCCCACTTCGTTCCAGAAGTATTTTTAGGGGCCTTACAAAAATAAATATATCAGGACACAAAGGGATAAGATTAATTATTATAAGTTGGTCACAGAGTTGGTCCCAAGCATCCTAGAAGCCAAAGCAAAGAGGGAAAGCTGAGCAATGATAAGATTCATAGTGTTTGCAAGATATTAGTGGCTTCAAAGAAACACAATTTTTCCTGTACTAAGGTCTAAGAGAACTCTATCCCCTCCTCAATGGTATCTCCATAGACTAGCTACCTCTGGTCCTGCCTGTTAGTACAAACCAGGACACACAAGTGAGAGCCTCAAAGAAAAAAATCCAAGCAAGGTAGATTTCTGCTGGTCTAGTGTGATCCAGGAATAGGATCGTATTTGCAGGAGGAATTAATGAAATGCTCATTTGTTTCAGCTACTACAGATGCATAACAAATTACTCTAAAAACTAGTAGCTTACGACTTTGTGCAAGAGGGATTTGGACAGGGCACAACAGGGGTAGCATATCTGCTCCCTGGTGTTTGTTTGGGGTTCACTAGGGGCTGTGTGAAAGCTGGCATCTAGACGCATGTTCACTTACATGGCTGGTAGTCGATGCTGGGACAGGGGCACTCACACGTGGCCTCTCCCCATGGCCAGGGCTGCCTCACCGCATGGAGGCTGGGGGTAGTCAGAGTTCTTACGTGGCAGCTCAGGGCTCCAAAGGTGAGCATCCCAGAGAGCCAAGCAGAAGCTGTATAGTCTTTTCTGGCCTAGCCCCAGAAGTTAGGCAAAGTCCTTTTCACTGCATTTGGGTGCTTACAAAGCAAGTCACAAACCCACCCAGATTCAAGGAGAGAGGACATAGACCCCACTTCTATGCATGCGGCATGTCAAGGTCACATTGTAGAAAAGCATGTGGATGGGAGATACTCTTGCTGCCACCTTCAGAAAACACAATCTGCTCAACCTCCTCTATGCAATCACCCATACACACCGTATCTTGCAACCAACATTTGATGAGAATTGAGCAGACCTAAGGGCCTTAAAGGATGTCTTTCTGGTACCAAACACTAGGTGAAGAGGTCTTGGCTTGGCGTAAATAGGTATACAGGAGATTTAAAAGTCACAGTGACCATAAACTAAACGGATCAAGAAGATCTGGGTCCTCCCGTGTTTCAGTCTGCTTAGGCTGTCATAACAACATACCATAAACTAAGTGGCTGAAACCACAGAAATTTTTTTCTCGCCATTCTGGATCCTGCAAGTCCAAGATCAGGGTGCCAGTTTGGTTGGTTTCTGGCGAGGGCTCTCCCCTTGGGTAGTAGATGGGCACCTTCTGGCTGTGTACTCACCAGACTTCCTTGTGGGAGGAGAAAGTGGAAGGGGCGGGGCATGGGGGGGAGTCTGCCGCAGGGGGTGGGGGGGAGAGAGAGAGAAATGGGAGACAGCGCCCTCTTGTGTCTCTTCTTATAAGGGCATTCACCGCATCATAAGGGTCCCACCCCCACTATCTCATCTAACCCTAATTACCTCCCAAAGGCCCCATCTCCAAATATCATCACACAGGGGTTACGGCTTTACATACGAATTTGGAAGGGACACAAACGTTCTGCCATAAGACCATGGTTACAGACATGCCAGCATTCTGTGGAAAATGGTGTCAATCCCTGAATATTTCCAAATATCTGGAGTCTTGAATCAAGTAGACAATTCACTCACATATGTGAATTTTTCACTTCCTTTTCAACTTAGTCTTATAGCTAAAATTCAAGCCAGAGACTATGACATGGATATAAATAGACCCAGAGCATCATTATGTATAATTTGGAAAGGGTTTCACTGGCACACATCTGTAGGCAGTTCAGGAACACTTTCAAGCTGTGTTTACATGATATCAAACATCTGGATGAAAACTGGAAAAAAAAATAATCAATTTGGACTGGAAACAAAACAGAAGTACCAATCTCAGTGCACTGGCCCTCGGAATACTGAGTGCAGAGCTGAACCCCACACCCCAGGAAGGAGACAATGGTGTACAAGAAGGGCCATGGAAATGGCCAAGGGGGAAAGGGGGCTTTGTGGGAAGGCAGACTTAAAAAAGAACTGCATGATGCAGACAGGGCATGGGGAGGGGTGGAATCAAAGTCTGAAAAACACGAAGTCTGAATCTTAAAGAACTGCTGGAGCTTTGAAGCTTGAAGACAATGATTCTAATTCAGCTGAAAATCCAATAAATCCTGGCTATCGGGGAAAGAGGCATTCAGGAAACTGAAGCTTCTAGAGAGCCACTGAATTATTCCTTTAAGCATCACACCTTATTTTCACTTTTTCAGGCAGAACCTTTCTAAAACGTGGGCCCCTCAAAGCGAATACACTCCATCTGAGTCGCTACTCTAGCCCTCCGCGTGCGCAAAAACTCTGTCACATACCTGATGGCGTCCCGGTGGTCCCTGTTAAAGGGCCCCAGGGCACCAAAATCCTTTAGTTCTTGTCTCCGTTTTTCAGAGTTCTGCCGTTTTCTCGTCCCATCATTCCTCAGCTTCTCATTCTTGAGGCGCGTCCTAGGATAAGTGCCCTCAGAAGCTGACCCCGACATAAGGCTTTGAGGGCAAGGTGTGTGTTTGGGGGTGATCCCGGGAAGCGCCGGTCAGGGCTGGGAGTGAAACAGGACAGGAAGGCAGCGAAGGCAGGTGCATCACTGAGAGGTTACCTACCATCGTGGGCAGGGATGTCAGGTTACGAACCAGAGTCATCTTGTTCCTGCCTCATCTTCTGGGGGGAAAGGGACTGGATCAGGACTGGCTCAGGAACTAGCAGGGAAGTGGGGCGCCGGAAGATGTTCACGGCATGCAAGACGGCAAGCCGAAAGTGCTCAGAACTGGCATCTGAGGCCTGACATAGGCAGCCCCTGACTTCTTTAGGCCCCATATCAAGTTCACGAACAGCCAGAACAAAAATCCAGGTGTCTTCGCTCCAACACAGCAGAAATTACTCAACACTTCGTTGTCCAGAGGCAAGGCTAGGAAGAGGACATGGGCTCCAGGAACACAAGGGCATGCTAGCCAGAAGGTCCCATGAGGATAACTCCGGGGAGAAGGGCCTGAGGCCAAGCCAGAGAGCCAAACCCTGTAGCCATCACAGCAGCGCATCCTGCTGCAGGGAGGAGAGAGGCCTGAGGCCGGGAGGAGGAGGGGCCCGGAGTGCACCAGGGGTGCAGCAGGCTGGGAGCCAGAGAACTGAAACGGGGGCAGGGGGTAGGAAGCAGAGAGAGACTGAAATGGAGTGGATGGGGGACAGGGCTGACCTGTGGACCCTGCTGAGTTCTTTGTTTTGATGTTTCTTCAGGGCTGTCCTGTGGGTGGGGAGCAGAGCAGGACAGTAAGGAGGCAGGCTCTCAGACAAAGAGAAGGACGATGGTTGAGAAAGCCTGAGCTCTGGCTCGGGTGTAGCTGGATTTGGGCAAGGCTGGAAAGGGGAGATGAGCCAAGAGCGTGTTGTTGCAGCAATCATGACACGGGCAGAGAGCTGGGAGGAGGGAGACCACAGAAATGGAAAGGAAAGGGTAAAATCAAAAGACTCGTGGCAAAAATGGCATTAGAATTTGACAGGACTTTGGATGCCAACATGGAAGTGAGACAGACATAAGGAAACTAACTTGAAGCCTATGAGTCTAGGGAACTGGGAGGATGTTGGCACCTTGGATGCAAAGGAGATGTAATTGTTGGAAAGCTATGGTTGTTTGGATGGAGCCGAGAGTCCTTGCACTGACCCCACCCTCCACTCTATACTAGGAGAGGAGAGCATGATGGGATGGCAATTCCTGGTTTCTGAGGCTGTCCTCTTTCCTGCCAGTAACTTCCCATTGCTGTTAACTCTTGCAGCAATATCACCTATACCAAGGAAGAGGGCGGGTGTCCTGTACTCTTGTTTTCTGGGACAGAACCCCAGTATTTGATCCTTGGACTTACTGATTTCATCAAGAGAAATTAAAGTATGAGTTACAGGAAAATGGAGGATGAACCGAGTTCCCGAGTTCTCGACAATTATGTAACTGGGACAGAATCCACATTGGAGGAAAGTAAGACAGAATTTGCAAGGATAGAAAATCACAATCAGGCCAGGCGTGGTGGCTCACGCCTGTAATCCTAGCACTCCGGGAGGCTGAGGTGGGAGGATCGCTTGAGCTCAGGAGTTCGAGACCAGCCTGAGCAAGAGTGAGACCCCGTCTCTACTAAAAATAGAGAAATTAGCCGGTGTTGTGGTGCACACCTGTAGTTCCAACTACTCAGCGGGCTGAGGCAGGAGGATCGCTTGAGTCCAGGAGTTTGAGGTTGCTGTGAGCTAGGTTGACACCACGGCACTCTAGCCCAGGCAACAGAGACTCTGTCTCAAAAAAAAAAAAAAGAAGAGGAAGATGACAATTAAGCCAACTGGAAATATGGTGTCAACGTGTCTGTGTTGGGGGGAGGACCAGTTCACTTGAACAAAGTCACTGTGACTCAAATATTATGCTGTAATGATGTTATCCTGAAAGAGCTTCAATAAATCTAACCACTCGTAAATGTCTAGATAATACAAATTTGGCAAGATCTAAAGACCAGCTAAGATTGAAACTGACAGCCAAAGGAGAAAGTTGTTGAAACACTGGAAGCTCCCATGGGATGATATTGTGTTAATGGTCTGAACTGAAATAAATTTGATATCCTTGGCCATGGGAGGATTTGCCATCTCTGCAATAGCGTTTGAGGTGTTAAGTGCTCATATCCACAGTCAAGAGGCCAGGGAGGTAACTGAGACAGGCCCAGACGTCAGCTGCTAAGGGATGACATCAAGTGCCTTTCTTCAGAGAATGATCAAAGGTTTATGGCAACCAGGGATCAGATCCAGTGATTGGAAGATTCCTCCCTCAGAAGTATTGAAAGCTTCAACCAGGCAGATTGGCTTTGAACACAGAAGGGAGGGATCACTTTAAGGACAAGGCCAAGGGAAGCCTTGGTAGGAAATAAAATGTTGGCTAGAGAGAAGAGAGAAATAAAAAGTTTGAAAACCCAGAAAAGAATAAAAGGAGAGGGAAGGGAAGGGAAAGGGGACATAGGGAAGGAATCATTGAGGAGATGAAGACATTGAAAAAGTTTTGGTCAAGTCCGGCTTTTGATAATTCCATTTCAGGTGGAGATGGGCTGCTAGAACACGGGTAGGCAGAAGGCGAACAAAGGAGAAAGATCAGTACTGGGGAGAGATTTGGAACAGACTGAAAATTGGACATAGTCAAGGAGAATAGAGGGGCCATAAAGATCATGGTAATATGATGGGATATCCTGAAGTAGGGTCAGAGACCTGGGTTCAAGTCCCAGTTCTGCCTCTAACTTTGGATAAGCCACTCCATCTTTCTAGATTTGTTTCTTCACATCTAAAGTGATGGGGTTAGACCAAGTGACCTTGAACATTCCTTCCCTCTTCTGCAGCCCTCAGTTCAGCATAGGCGTTACGAAATCAGAGACTTACATAAATGGCACCTTCCAGATTGGAACATGTATTTAGCTTTTCTAAGTAGAAAATGCTTTGAAGGGAGGAATAAAAGGTTCCACTCAACACTTGGCGAGCAATATTTGTTCTGTAAAATAATTAGCAAGCAAGCATTATTAAACAGGGTTGTCACATAATAAGAGAATTAAAAGGAAAAAATGAATTCAAGAGATTCAGTTTTCCCTCCCATAGATCAGTAGGGTGATTAACATAAACTATGGGAAGATGGCTAATAAAGATTCATGCAGGAGGAGAGAGCCACCGTCAAACGAAAAGAGTGCTGGTCTAGAGATCAGGAGCCTTGAGTTCTAGTCCCAGCTCTGCCACTTCTGGGACATGGACATGTCATTTCCTTTCTGTGCCTCAGCTTCCAGAAGAAGGCTAAAAATCGTGGACTCCAGCCTCCCACAATACCCCTGCCCATGGTCATCTAGTTGTAATTATTTTAAAAAATAGTTTCTTATTCCTATGTATTTGAACCAACAAGGTCCAACTAGGAAAGTATTTATATATTTGCAAAGGAGGTAACATAATGCAGGAAACTGGCTACACAGGTAGTGGAAGAGCTAGAAGACAAACAGAGGACAGTGAGGCACCCAGACATTAGCAACAGCAGGAAGCCACTGCCACCCTGGGCTGCAGGGACACAGGGAGAGGTGCTGGGTTTACCTCGTGGAAGCTGGAACTATAGTGGGTCCAGCTGGTGGGAGCAGGAGCCACAGAGGAGACAGAGCCACCGTCAGAGGTGCCGAGATTGAGGGACAGAGGGTTGGGGAGAACATCCTGGCTGTTCCTTCCCCCGCCTGCCAATCTTCTGCCAGCGCCTCTATTAGCTGGATCCAGCTAGAAACCAGCCAGCCCAGGAGCCCGGCAAATGCAGCCTGCAGGGTTCAGCCCCTCTTCCACGCAGAGGAGGGAAAGGCCACGGAATGGACCTGAGGATAAGCAGGCCAGGACTGACACAGATGCAAATCCTACTTTCTTATAACTTCTACCTATGAGTCCTGCATCAACCTAGAATCCAAGTCTTTGCATATTTGAAGACATACATCTAGTTGTGCCTTGTTGTTGTTGTTTAAAAAAAAAAAAATAGAATAGACCAGAGCCAAGGACAGAGCCCTGTGTCACTCCACTGGAGACCTCCCTCCTAGTTAACTCAGAGCCATGAACCAAAGCTCACTGGGTAGGATTGTACAGCCAGCTCCAGATCCATGTAGCAGCAAGGAAATTGTGCAAGACTTCATCAAATTCTTTACTTAAATCACAACATATGGTATCTGTGCCAGTCAGTTCCCTTCACTTCGCACCTGAAGCACACAGGGTGCTCAACTAATACTTGCTACACTGAAGTTGAATACAATTATCTTGATTTGTTCACTTAATGATCCTTTTTAAAGAAAGTTAATATGGTTATTTTAGCAGGATATAACAAGGAACCCATGCTGGCTGCTGGTGATCACCATTTTCCTCTTTAAATGTTTATAAACCTGTTGTCCCAGACTTGTGCTAGAGAGCAACAGAAATGTCACCAATCAGTTATTTCTGGAATCCAATTTTTTCCATTTGAAAACCGGGCCAACATTGCCCCACCCAGTCTTTGAGTACTCTCCTATCTTCCTGAAAACTGTAAAGACTCTAGTTGTTGCCTGAAGCCTCATGAGTCTTGACTCTGTTTTCTCCCCAGTGAGAATAATGTTAACCCTTTCCATGCCACAGAGCCGTGGAAGGATCCAGGAAGATGGGAAGGCACTGGGCCCAGCTAAAACAGTCACTTAGGGGTGTCCACGCAGGAGCTGTGTGGATCCTTGTAAGAACAGCTCCCACAGAGCAGCGCAGTCACATCCTGCAGCCCCCAAAGTGAAAGCCACAAGCGAGACCAGACCCCATATGCAATCAGGGAGACTCCTAGTGGGGCTGAACCTGTGATCCTGGTGCTGCTGTTTAAAAAGCTTACAAATAACTGCACAGGAAGCTGGCCAGGGCACAACAGAGGTTAGACCCACGGAGTTTTCTTCTCTCTCCCTCTTTCTCTTCCCCCTTTCTCTTCCTCAATTTCCTCTCCTTCTGAATCAGTGCGTTAGAGTTACTATAACTGCATTAGCTACTCAGGAAGCTGTGCTGTAGGCAGCTCATGAAGCAGAAGCTAAGAACCTGGGAGAACAGCTGAATGCCCAAGTTGCCAGCCTCATACACCCTCCGCCTCCTACAAGGTGTCTGGACTTGGATGGGGCTGTGCAGAGGACGCATTGCCCACAAAGAAAGTGTGGAAGGAAACCTTCCAATCCTCTCCTAAACCTATAGGAATCCCCTCTGTGCTTAATCAATGCTTGACAAATGCAAGAATGAATTCATATAACCCACCCTCTGTGCAGCCCATGAAGATTCTTGACAGCCTTAAAGTCTCAGGATATATGCAGAAATTACTTTGTTAGCTGCAATTTTCTGTCTTGTTTCTCTCTCCCAAGGCGAAGCAAGGAGGCTGCTAAAGATTCATAGACATTGATTAAAGATGTGTGCAAAGATTTAGACATCAGGATATTTACCGATGCTCTCATAGCAGAAAATTGGAAGCAACCTAAATGCCCAAAAGTATTGTTTAAATACAGTATGGTACATCCATCCAATAGGATACTGTGCAGCTATTAAAAATCACGTTGTTGACGATTAGATGGAATGATGTTTACAACATTCAAATGCAGAATGCTGTACACACAGAGGGAATTTTTTCAAAAGATGTGTTAACAGTGATTGCAACTGGTAGACTTATGAATGGATTTTTTATTTTCTTCTTTTTTACTTATATGTATTTTCCGATTTTTCCATAGTGATGTCCATTGCTCTTGAAACAAAAGGGAGGGAATAATAAAAGCTAATTTTTACTAGCAAGAAAGAAATAGGCCTAGCACTTTGGGAGGGCAAGGCGGGAGGATTGCTTGAGGCCAGGAGTTCAAGACCAGCCTAAGCAAAACCAAGACCCTGTCTCTACAAAAAATAGAAAAATTAGTTGGGTGTGTTGGCGCATGCCTGTAGTGCCAGCTACTAGGGAGGCTGAGGCAAGTGAATCAGTTGAGCCCAGGAATTCGAGATTGCAGTGAGCTGTGATGAGGCCACTGCTGCACTCTAGCCTAGGTGATAGAGCAAGACCCTGTCTCAAAAAAAAAAAAAAAAGAAATAGGAAAAGTCCTCTCTTTCAAGGCTGTCTTCCAGTACCTTATTCTGTCAGGTAGATATACAGCCAGGTTGGACCCTGTCATCCAGCTTGGCCGTGGAAGCCACCTTGACTCTGAGCAGAAGCTTCCTTGGAACCAGTGTCTACCTTGAGACAAGTTATTAAAAAAAACGAGGCTATCCTGGCCAACTTCTCACCCCTAAGGACCAAGAGCCACTTCAGCCCAAAGAAAACAGCAGTTCCAGAGCCTGTGGGTTCTCGAAGCAGAACAGCAGCTTTAGCATGTGAAAGGTATCTTCCCCCCCACCCCCCAACTGCTGAAGGTTTGCAGACAGCTTCCTTTCCATCCCACAAGAGGAGACAGGCAGATGAGTCATAGCACTGGCTCAGATTAAAGGAGTATTATTGTCTTAGCAGAAATGGATCTATTTTATTATCTGTTTCTTGACACCTTACAAATAGATATGTTTTTCCCACCAGACTAACAATTCCCTTAGAAAGTCAACAATGTCGTTTGCTGAAGTTAAAAAATGACCAATAAGAATTAGAAACTCGTGTGTCTGAAGAGCTGCCAGGCTGAAAAGATGTAGTGGAAATACTGAGGAAGGTGGTTTATAACCCTCAGACTCTAGATTCAAGTCTGCAGAGTGATGCCATTCTTCTAAAAATATACAGAGGAACTACAGGAACCCTCTCCCCTTTCTCTCTCTCTCTCTTTTTTTTTAATTAAGAAATATCCCAGAATTGGTTGGCAGAGGGAGATTTGCCACCTCAGATTTCACTGTTTTTAACGGGGGTGATGGTCTTCGATACTATTTTAAGGACTTCCTTCTCTTACACAGATTTTTCCATACTGGGAGGACAGATAAGGTATGTTCCACTAAGGTTCCTCGTTCAAACCCACATGCGTGCCAGCAGTCATTTCCCTTTGTCTTGCTGTCCCATGACAACAGATTGCATATCATAGGAAATTGGAATGAAGACCTTATTTTGTTTGGATCTCTCTTCTCCATTGTTTGATTCCACACTCAGTTTTTCATTCTCTGTCTGCCTCCTTCTGTAGAAATATACTATGAGTGCATACAGGGACAGCTAGATGAATAGGTGTTGTTTTTCTAAAGACTCACCTCAGAGACTTTTCAAGGCACGTTGACCAGCTCTTCCTTCTCCTTGCCCCCAAGCATGTATCTCTGGACCAAAATGTACTAGGTGCCCAGGAAAGACCTGATGACTGATGGGCATACATGTGTTGTAAATGTGCATTCCTAGTACTTCGTTTAATGTTAATCAACTTTTGCAACATGAACTTCCCTGTTTCCTTTTTTGCTATTATACATAGATGTCTCCATGGCATTTCTGTCTCCCTCAGCCTGCAACTCAGGTCACCTGTCCATTCAAATATATAAACAAACAAAACCAAAAAAGCTTCCACAATGTGCAAGGAAAGGAGGTCTCAGGGAACAGAGAAAGTTTCACATTTCCTGTTGTTGAATCTAGGCATGGCCTTTAGGGGAAGCTGAATGCCTTTTCAATCCAAAATGCTCTGTTCTGTGAAGCTATCATCGTTGTTTTACCCTAAGACTGCAAAGCCAATATGGCTAACTTTTTACATGATCTCAGCTGTTTGTTTTTTGTTTTGTTTTTCTTTTCTTTTTCATTTTTAATTATTATGGGTACATAATAGTTGTATATCTTTATAGGGTACATGTCATCTTTTGATACAGACATACAGTGTGAATTAATCAAATCAGGGTGATTGGGGTATCATCACCTCAAGCATTTAACATTCCTTTGTGTTAGGAACACTCCAATTCCACTCTTTTAGTTATTTTAAAGTATATCTCAACTTGTTGATTATAGCCCCCTTGTCGTGCTATCTAATATTGTTCATTCTATCTCTATCTAACTGTATTTTTGCACCCATTAACCATCCCCACTTTATCCCCCACTCCCCACTACCTTTCCCAGTTTCTGGTAACTGTCATTCCACTCTGTCTTCATGAGCTCGATTGTTTGCTATTTGTTTTTTGAGTATCAACTTGTATCCAAATTTTGCCATTACTTTTTTCTTTTTATTTAAAAAATGAGATTTTAAAATATTTTGTTTTGCTAAACAGGATCCATTAGATCTAAGAATTAATGTCCTTTCCATTTATCAAACATTAACTGTGTGCCAGGCATTGGCTAATTGCTTCCACACTCATTTATTTCATCCCTTTACAACCACCCTATGAAGGAGATGCCAACACATGAGGAAACTGAAGCTTAAGCCATTTGCCCGAGATCAGTGTGATCATTTCATTCGAATCCATCCAACTTTGATCACGGCAGTCCATGAGTTTGGTCATCCAGAAAACATTTTCTGAGAACACAAAGTAGTGCTGTATTTGCACTCTGTGATGTTCACAACTTCACTAAAGGAGGCAGCCCCAGAGAGACCAGAAGCCAGAACCCACTTATGATACTATAGCACAGGAGTTAGGAGACAGTCTAGACATCACACAGCCCTGATTTCAAGTCCCGGCTCACTCACTTACCAGCTCTGAGACCACAGGGAAGTTTTCTACTCTCTTTGGACTCAGTTTCCATATCTGTAAAATAGGGATGATAATAGGTTGGATTCTATGAAATTGCCAACTTTCAACCATTTTTGGGCTCCAAAAAGTATTTTCAAATGGTTCAGCCTAATTCTTCACTGGGTCGTTGTACAGATTAAACGAGAGCACATAGGAAACATTCAGTAAACGATGCTTTTTAGTAGACTTTCTCATCCTGGTTTCCTTCCCCTCAGGTCAATAGTTTGCATTCTCTGGACAGACTTTATATACAGAGAAACCAGCTTGAGGTTATGTAAGTGTTGGAGCCTATAACTCAGGGAGACAGTAAAACAGCATGGATAATCAAGAATTAACAACAAAGGCCTTACTGCTCCGTGCATTTTCCCCCTAGTTTGGGCTCTTAATTAGTAAATAGGTGTTACGAATGCTTTTTCTTTTTTTAAGAAAGTGGGTTGGGGGAGTATTAAGGAAATTTAGCACTTTTGTGTTTAATCCCATCAACAAAGAAAAGGTTTCAAAATCAATTCTTGCCCCTCTAGTCGCTAACGCGAAGTAGCACGCACGGCTGCTTGATTGGCAGGGCGGGTCCAGCCTTCCAGACGAGCCAGGGCTGGGGACTCGCCGAGCCCTAGGAACAGTCCCACCGCGGCTTGCCCCACCTGCTCCGCTCACACCGGAGACCAGGAACAGCCAGAGTTAGCACCACCTGCCCTGTGGTGTTCACTTCCTCGCTGGGAGCAGGCCCTGCGCTTGGTCCCTCACGTGCATCTTACTTACTTCCCACAACAGTCCTACAGGAGGAAAATGTCATTCCCACCCCACTTCTCCCCATCCTCCAAAGAGGAAGAAGACACACATAGGTCTCGCCTGAGGTCTCTGAGCGTTAAAGTCAGACTCGAACCCGGGGAGCCCCAGAACTTGGAACACTCGGAACCTCTCCTTTCCCTACGCGGGTAGAGGCGCTTTTTCACCTACGAATCCAGCAAACTTGGCCACACCCTAGGGAAGGGGCTCGGTGTCGCGGACCAGCACAACCTCGCCGCGCTCCGCAAGTCCAAGGGCTCTAGGCGCCGGGCGCGGGTAGAGAGGAGTGGCGCCGCCCCCGGGGTATTTAACCCCAACCCGGAGCCCGCCGGGTGCCGGACGCTCCGGCTCCCCGGTGCTCGCGCCTCCCTCCTCCTCCCCGCTCTCTCCCGGCGCGCCCCACCCTCCGCCCCGCGCTCTCCTCGCGCGCAGGCACCGGCCGGCGGGCGCCGGGAGCGGGGCGCGGGCGGCGCTCGCCTCTGCGGAGCAGCCCCCTGGCCGTGGCCGCCGCGCACAGCCCGGCCCGCGCCGCCCCGGCTTCAACCGCCCCGCTGCCCGCACCGAGTGCGCCGCGGCAGCCTGAGCCGGGACGCCGGCCCGAGCGCCCCGCAGACGGGCGAGTGGCCGTGGACGCCCAGCAAGCAGCTCGCAGCATGGATTCGGATTCCGGGGAGCAGAGCGAGGGCGAGCCCGTGTCCGCCGCAGGTACCGAGGGGCCGCGGCCGCCCGGCCGGGAGGGCTGAGGCTGGGGAGGAGGGGAGGCTGGGGCAGCAAATCGCGAGTATGCCTTGGAGCTGCCGGGCGGGAGGCCGATCGCCGGCAGCCCGGTCCCTTCCAGGCCAGGACTGGGGATTGCTCCGCGCTGTGAGTTTGCTCTGGGGCTTACCCCACCTCGCTGCACTTGGGCGCGCGGGAGGGAGAGAGGGTGCATTTGGGGGTGGCTCTCTGCGCTGCCAGTCTCCTGCAGCGGGCTCGGGTCGCCCTGGCTAGGTGGGGGCGGGGAAGGGTTCGGGAATCCGCGTCCTGTAGTTTGCTGCAGCGAGGGTTGCAACACGTCTGCCTTTTGAAATAACTTTCGGAGCTCCGGCCCGGTGCTCGAACTCTGGGTGCCAAGGCCGCGCCGAGGAGCAGGTGACCGGGTCCGAGGACGTGACGGGGGACTCTGGGAAGAAAAGGCCCCGCGAGCGGATGTCCAGGGGTCAAACCATAGCTCACGGCTGCGGTTCCCGAGGCTGCTGGCGAGCCCGTGCAGAAGCGCTCGCCGGTCACTGCGCGCAGCCGGCGGAGGAGGTCCCCGCGGAGGGTCCCTGGACACAGACGCGGGGGCGCGGGACGCGGGCTTCGCCTTTAAGAGGCGCCGCCGGCTTTTCACAATCAATAGTTATCGAAGCAATAGGTGGATGCATACTTAGGGGAAAAAATGAATGTCCTCCCCCGCCTCTCCCTGATACTGAGCAACAGGAGGAAGCCACCCACAGCCGTGGGTCGACGTGCCTCCGGGCTCTGCCCACCTCCACCGGCGCCCCCCGCCCCCCGCCCACCGGGCCACGCACCTGGGACCGGCTCGCCCTCCACACGTGCCCACGGCTGGCGCAGCCCTGGAGCTTAGCCCTGGCCCGCAGGCCGGGACCCTCCTGGTGCAGACCACAGCCCTGGTCAGGCCCCTACTCTTCCCGATGTCAGACCACAGTGCCGGGGGTGGGGACCAAGTGATGGGAGGCACCAACAGTCCAGGCGTGGGTGTAGGAAAGGCAGGTTCGGGAACCAGGCAGGCGCCCTACATCTCTTATTCCCCTTCGTCCTCACAGCACCCAGCCAGGCGGTTACTACCTCCATCTCACAGAGGGAACGTTCCGAGAGGATCAAGGGCTTGCCCACATCCCACAGCCAGGGAGTAGGCAGGCCCCAGTGACTCCCTTCACCTCACATCAGACCCTCAGAGGGCTGCTGTGGTCTACACCTTTGGGTAGGTGGGTGGATCGGTGGGAAGGGACAAGCCTAGCGGAGAGGAAAGGCATCGCCGAGATGCCTGTATGTGAGGATTCCTGTGCGTGTGTGTGCAAGAACCACCTGCTCTGCGTAGGTATGTGTGGATGTAATTCATAAACATGAGCCCTTTGCATGCCTGTATGTTTCTGTGACTGTAAAGCACCAAGATTGCGCTTCACAGGTGCCTCGTGGATCTCCTGTCATCATTTAAAAGTTCCAGTAGGTGTTTTGTGTGTATCTATTTCCAGAGCTAAAGGGGGAGGGGAGACATTGACACTGACACTTTACTCTCTAAATCCCAGGGACTAACGTTCTTCATGCTACCCCTACCCCAACCCTCATTTTGCTGGTTGAGGAAGAGGGAGGAAGAGAAGGAGGCTTGGAGAATGGGGGCAGGAGGAGGAGAATCTCCAGAATCCTTGGTGAAAGGGGAGGGAGAGAGCCCACCCGTGTCTGATGTCCCTGTATACGTCCATACCAGTTTGTGTCGGAGGCCTCTGCGCAGCTAACAGCAAACATCATCACTAAGGTCAGATGAGTGGGAAAAAGAATAGGGCAGCCAGCTCTCATGCGCTGTCTCCATTTGTTTGCTTCTCACTGTTTTCTACAGTCATTTCTTCTTTCTGCATGTGCATGAATCTCACAAGTTGAACATTTATTTTAATGTCACAAGCCATTCTTCTAAATGGCATTCAGTCTCCCTCATTATTTTCAGTCTAAAAGTATTCTCCTATGTGACAAAGCTTCAAAACTGGATGCTAATTCTCCACCTTTCTATGGCTGCATCCTGTCAAATGGAAACCCTTTGTTGCAGCTTCAGATGCAGGTTGAATGACAAGTAAGCTACCCATAGGGATTGACCTTTGTACCTGCAAGAAACTGGGCATTCATCTGTGGACCTGTATCTGTGCAGGCTGAATGAGTGTGTAACTGAGAAAGATGACGGAGTAAGTAGGACCTCTTGGAGTACTTATATGTGAGTCCGTGTATACCTGCCTCTTAGGGAGATGAGATGAAAGAGCTGCTTCCTCCTCCACACCCTTCCCTTCCTGAACTTGTGAAAAAGCCCTGTTATAAGATGGAGCTTGTAAGGTTAACAGGCTGGACTTTGGAATCAGACAGACCTGGGTTTCAGTCTTCACCTGATGGACAAGTTACTTTTAACCTCTGCAACCTCAGTTTTCCTCTCATAACACATGAAAAGTGTTCCTGATAATCATTCAGTAAATGGTAGCCGTGACTTTGATTATCACCTGATTGGATTAATTGTTGTAAGAATATTGCTAAACAACGGACCCCAGTGCTTTGTAAAAGATAAATCACTAGACATGTGCAAGAGAATTAGTATTATTATTATTGCATTAATATCATTGCTTAAAGAGATTTGTTTTGAATTTTCTCCTTTTCAGTCTCATTCTCTCTAGTGTGTGCACATGTGTATGTGTGTATGATTGTTGGGAGGGGTATTTTTAATACATCTTTTCTCATCTTCATCCATCTTCCAGCTCAAGAGATGAAGATGGGGTCATTCCAACCTGCAGCTTTCACCACCCTTTCCTCCGGCTCTAGGGAGCATTGTAGAAAGCAGAGAACCCCTTGCCCAATCCACCTGCTAAGCTGGAGATGGAGGAGTTTCTTTTTTCATGCTGCTCTGCATGGAAGAAGCAGGAGCAGTCCCCTTCCTTTCACCCCCCACCCCACTGGTAAACCTGTCCCCTTCGAGGTGGTGGGAGGCCCAGGAAGTACTCACCCTCCTCCTTTCCACTTTTGTCCGTCATGGTCACCTTCCTGTCACTTGTTGGCAGAAAAGTGAAGAAATCTCCACTAACCACTCACTTTTTACTGTACCCTTTCAAGAGATTCTTCCAAAGGTCTCCCCACTGTGTGCATATGGTGCAGATCTTGCGCAGAGCAATGCCCTGCAGGTCGGTGAAGGTGGGGAAAATGAGTTTTGTCTTGTTCTGCGTTTTCTGTTTTCCAGGAAGCACAGAAAGATGCTTCTGTGTTATTCTGCTGCCTGCGGCTCTCCTCTGCCTTTCTGTCATTTTATGGATCTTTCTATGATTAGGAAAAATGCAGGGTTTATGGAACACTGGATCCATTCCAGAGACCCAGCTTGGCAGTCTTTCCTTTGGCAAACCCACCATACGTCTCTCAGAAATCTTAGAGCTTGGTGTATTCTCTCGGGAGTAGTTGAGAGTCTTTCCTAAGAAGCAACAAGGGAGTAAACATTAGCAATGTCAGCTTTTTCCTTTTCTGGCTTGGAAGACCAAGGCAGTCTACCCAGCTGAGGGCAGATGAGCGCCTTCCTCCCCCAGCTAGATGGTCCTGGGCAGTCAAGCTGAGGGGGCGTCCTTGTGCCTGGGTAGGTGTTACAGAAAAGCATTTCCGTGTGATGGAGTTGGAATGGTAGGGGAACCCCAGAGAAAACGTGGGAGAACAGCAGGCCTCTAACCCTGCTCTTCCTGTCCCTCTCCTCCCAGGTCCTCAGCTTGGCTCATGTGAACCAAGCAACGAGGAAAAGATAGGTGAGGTGAAAAGACATTCCAGCAGTCGGATATAGCTTGAATAAAGGCACAAATAAACAGGGAGGCAACTAGAGTAGAGGGCATATGCTGGGGAGTCCCGGGAAATAAAACTAGGTGAGTGCAGGGAGGCCAATGATAAGAGGATCTTAAACACTTGGTCCTGATGGTGCCTAGGGGGCCCCCTTGATTGTTGAGCAGAGATGCGACCAAATGAGAGCTGGGTTTGCAGAAGCTGCATTTGGTAGAGATGGAGAAATGCAGGGTTACCTGGGCCTGGCGCCTCTGCTCCCAGGGTGTGTGTGGCCACAGTATGGGAAAGGGTAGTGACACTAAGGCAAGGCAGAAGAGGAGGGAGGAAAATGACATTTCAGAGAAATCAACAGCAGAAGTTGGTGACAGATTGTACAAAAGTGGTGAAAGGAGAGGGAGAGTGGAAAGAGACCGTGGCAAGTTGAGTTGGGCAAAGATGCCCTGGAGGCAGGAGACGGGCTCCCCCACCCCACAAGTGCTCCCCCTTCCTTCAGGCGCTTAGCAGTGGTGTTTTGGTTAAAGGTTCTTTTCCCCTGTAAGTTGTGCAAGTGCCTTAGTCCAGAGGGATTGTGAGTTTTGGGGGTTTGCTGATTCTCATTGTTAGGCTCCTCGTGGAGGCCGCTCAGTAATCTTCGTCCACTGACAGATGGATGATGGATAGGCTGGCTAGCTGAGGGCAGAGACAGCCTGGGATGATGTGCCACTTGGCTATTAGTCATATTCCCATTTCTTGTTCCTGTTTGTTGAAATGTACACGAATCTCTGCTTCGTCCACATGGTGAGCAGTGGTTGCTTTGTGGGTCAGGTTAAGAATTGTGGGAAATGTAAAGAGAGATAAGGAAACAGCTCTGTCCTTCAGGACTTGAAATTGGGTGGGGAGACAGGACGTGTACACTGATGGCCACAGCCTAAGCCAGTGCATGAAGACTCCTGACCTCCCTTGCCTGGATTATACCCTTGGCTGTGTGTATGTTCTCCCTTGATACCAGCCACTTTTTTTTATTGTGTACTTTATGGTTATTCCTGTACTGGACTATTAGTTTGTTCTCTAACAGCAAGGACTGGTTTTTTTTTTCATCTGTATCACCCCACACCACCCAAGTACCCTAAACACATTGGCTGGCTGGATGGATAGATGGATGCATGAATGGTGGTGTAGGTTGGTTCCCAGAAAGACTCTGAGGTGGAGGTTGGCAGCGTGCAGGTTTATTTGCGACTTCTCTTAGGATCAATACCTGTAGAAGGCAAGGGAAGGAAGGGGGAAGGGAGGGGGAGGGAGAAGCTGAGCTGCAATGCGGACCTAGCAGCAGCCAAGCCCACAGGGAGCTCTGGAGCTGAAATGGCCCTTCAGGACTGTTCTGAGTTGGAGTGAGGGGCCAGGCCTTAGTACCCCCAAAATGAGCAGTCATTGGAGGGAGGCCACCCCTAGGAACAGGGTGTGACCTCGGGTGGGGCTGTTCCCATCAGCTGAGGGCTCCTGCAGGCAGCACTCACAACAGTTTGTGGAGGAAGTGAATGGGGCAGTACCTGGCAGTGTGCACCGCAGGTGGCCTCCGCACTTCTGCAGGGATGTTTCTTTAGGGCCGGCAGCCCTGTCTACTGCCAGAGCTCAGGGCTAATTGTTGCACTGTAAACTTTATCTGGACCTCTTCGGGCAGTTCAGGTTGCCAGATTAAAGTGGCTACTCTGACCTCATAGCTCCACATCCGACTGTTCCGCCCACACGACCCAAGAGCTATTGCTTGATTGGCTGTTTTGTGTTCAGAGTGGGTGCTGTGGCAGTCTACGGAAATGAAATTGGACGTCGCCCTGCCTTCAAGAGGTTTGCAGCCATGTTAGGGAGAGAAAACACCCACCCCAAACCGACTCTGTGAAATTGGGCGGCACCAGCAATAAACAATGTAGGACTTGGAGCCTGGGGCAGTGTGATTTGGACTTCCAGGAGGAAGGCTTCGGAGGCAGAGAGAGAATACGTATGAGTACGTTCATACAAAGCTCTAGTTTCTACATTTTTTTCCTCTTAAAAAGATACAGCACCTGCTTTTTCATTTGTCAGCAAAGCCAAATTATAGTCACACTTTCCATTAGCACATTTCTCTAACTGGTTCCTTTTCCTCCGGAGTTTGAATTCACATGTAAATCTCTATAAAGTCACTATATAAATCATTTTGTTTTGTTTTTTTCAGTCACTTGGCTTCCAACTCTTTATGTAAAATGCCTGTGTAGGTGGGTGTTTGGGCTGTATTCTGTATCACTGTAGACAGAAAAGGATAGAGGAGAAGAATATAAAAGACAAGTGTCCTCTAACAACTCAATCCAAAAAATCACATAAGGAGAGCAAATACTCTTTTCTCCCCATATGTATTAAGGTATGCTGGAAAAATATGTTATTTTATCATATCTGAAATGCTCTTTTTAGGCGACTGCAGGGCACACATTCTAAGGCTGCTTTAAAACAGTCTTCCTGTTCATATTAGGTTTCCTAAACATCACTGCCTGGGAATAAATTTGAGCCTGTTCATGGAAAATCTACCAGTGTGCAGACTATAAAAATGGAAGCCTTGGCAGCACAGAAAGTGCTAGACACACCCTAATAGAAACCAGTATTTTCTAACTCTGTTCTCCGGGAAAAAAAAAAAAGAAGACACTTTTGGTGGTGTCCAATATTGCTTTAAACTGTTGAAAAACCACAGGGGCAGCCACTGGCTTCTAGGTTCTGTTTCAAAAGTAAAATATGCTTTCTGTCAAACTGTTCTGGCCCTGAAGGGAAGCATTTTAGCGACATGTAGCTCTGTGGAGACTCCCAGTTTGTGTTTTTATAGTGGAGGCATCCAATTTCACATGAGGAGGGAGTTCTGTAAAGAGCTGCTGCTGAGCACGCAAGCATGTCCCATGCTCCTGATTCGGGGCCTGAGGGTTGCTCGGGGAAGGTGGGCAAATAAGGGATAGGGCTGGGAGGGAAGCGATCGGGGCTGTCTGCAGGGCAGGCCTCTGTGGTGACTCTTTCCTGCCACAGCTGAGTCCTGGTTCCTTGGTTTCATTTGGATAAGATTGAGAAAGTGAGAGAGAAGACTGAGATTGGGGGTTATAGGTTAGAGAAACTAGGATCTAAGAAATTGTGGCAAAACAAGATGAGAAACCCTGAGGACTGTCTTTGCCAGCCAGAGTCCAGCCCCAGAGGGCTGGTACTGAATGTAGAATAATGGCGATATTTTAAATTTGCATTTATTTTATATCAGTTAGCACTTACTCTGTATTAGGGACTGGGTTCTTTGTTTATATGGTAGTTAACCCTTATACTAACCTTCTAGGCTACATACTATAAATCAGTGGTTCCCAACCTTTTTGGCACCAGGGACAAGTTTCATGGAAGACAATTTTTCCACAAATGGGAGTCAGGGAGGAGGGGAACAGAGCTCAGGCAGTGATGCATGGCCTTGTTCCTTACAGGCCGCAGACAGGGGGCTGGGGACCACAGCAATAAATAGCCCCATTTCATAGACCAGGAAACTGAGGCACAAAGAGGTTAAGTAACTTGCTCAGGATTGTACAGCTTGTCAGTGGAAATGAAGCCAGTCGACGTCCAAAGACTCTTCTCTTATATCAGGAAGACTATGTAGTTAGATTGGTGGATGCCACTGCATTCCCCCGCTCAGCTCCTACCGTGCCCAGAACCCTGACCACTGGGCCTCCTCTGTTCGGTCAGGGCATTATAGCCCTGCAAGGCTCAGTTTCAAGCTGCAGACATTCCCTGCGTTAGCCCAATAACTCACGGGTGAGGACTGGCTGACATGGGCTCCAGAACGGGAGCCATGAAGGGTGTTTGGGAGGGAAGATGGGGAGAGCTGGCACAAAGCTGCTACCAGGAAGAAGGCCCTGGAAGGACGCAGCAGCTGTGGGCTTCTTCTAGGTCACAGTGGGCCTGGTGAGAGAAAAAAGATTGAAAAACAGGGTTAAGATGGGTGCCGAAGACAAATGTTCCTTTCTCAGAATATACTTAGGTTGGGGCCGAGCCCTTTTTTTCCACCCCAACATTTAGAATCATTTCGGATGTAAAATCCCCAGGACATGGTGACAGTACAGCTTCAGGGGACTCAAAGGTAAGAATGCAGCACAGTGGGAAGATCTTGAGATTCAGAGCTAGACGACTTCGGTTTGGGTTTCCAGCGCTGTCGCTTAGTTACTGCTTTTTAGTAACATTATTTCTGACCAAGGGAGTACAGGCGCACGATGGATTATGTGAAAACAGTACAAAGAAGAAAATGAGGTTGAGCCCTAAGAGAAGATGCACTCTTGCAAAGGAAAGAGTGCAATCCAAAGGCAATCTGGAAAAGACGCGAGAGAGCTTTATTTAGAGAGAGAGGGGTTTTATAAGAGAACGAGAGTCTCACTTCTGAAATGTTTACCAGGGGAAGCTAAAAACATTTGGCTACACTGCCAGGCAGTGTGAGAATCAGAACTGGAGGCCAGATCCTCTGAATTCTCTATCATTCCCCAAAACATATGTAAAAAAAAAAAAAAAAGATCAGAGTTTTTCTGAATGTTAAGATATCAAAATGACGTTTGCTCTTTTTCCTTCTGGAACCTTCTACCGTGTTCTCGCCACTCCCTTCCCTCACCTGCTGTCCCTTCTTAGGTTTCTCCACCCTGGGCACGTCTTTCGGAGGTCAGCCCACCACAGGCGCACACCAGCGCTCCGCCCAGCAGCCCCCTTCGCCTGCGGCGGGCCCACTCCCCTTTCTCAATCAGAAGAGATCTATGTGGAGCCCTCAGAAAATTATTACCTTTTTTTTTTAACACTTGATAGGCATTTGGTAGGTTTTACAGATGATCAGTGACAACTGCAAAGGTTAATTTACTTTGAGCTTAAATAGCTACTATTTTCAAGAAAAGCTGTATTGGTCTCTGGTTCTCCAGTTATGTTTTATCTTTCTTTAGATTGATTCTTTTTAATTCTATAGAAACTTGCGAATTTGTTCATCTGTGGGAGGCCTCTCTACTTCTAGGATTTAACTTCATAATTCACTGATTCACTCTCAGTCAAACAAGGCGGGCTAAGCGTATACAGGGTCAACTTTTAAAGAGCCCAGAGCGGTACCCAGTGGAAATTAAACCTAAATTTTCTTCACTCTTTTTTATTTCTTTTTCAGGTCTTTGTACAGTCTTGGTTTCCCTGTACCTTCCTCAGTTACTATTCTTGCATCCCTCGTCAATATGTTTTTCCTGTCTGTATCCCTGAAGGTAGAGCCCTTGCCTTGTTCTTTTCTGACAAAATACTTTTCTTTTGGAAAAGACCATTGATTCTTATAATCAAAGTTGTTTCGGAAGCTAAAGGTTCCCAAAGCTGTGGTCCAGCCCAGCCCTCTCTCCTGAGCAGGAATCCTGCCTTCCGAAGGCCCCAGCCTCTCCTCCCCACTGTCCCCTAGAGACGCTTCAGTACAGCCACATCCAGGCCACTACCTTTCCCTCACCTTTCCCCAACTCTGCTGGTGGCCATGACAGCCACCATGCAGAATTAAACAACTGTGAAGTCACAACAGCAATGAAATATCCTACACATATGTTCTCATAGCAAACCCGTGACGTGGATAAAACAGGTATTATTCTTCCCAGTTTACAGATGAAGAAACAGATTCAGTGTTAAAGTATCACTATCACAGAAGAAGTGGCAGATTCTCACTATTTAAAACTGCCCCCTCCAAAAATAAACAGAAATAAATAAACGAAACTACCCAAAAAGGGAGGGGAGCAGAAACAAAACTAAATATCCAACCTCAATAAACCACTTTAATATTCAGTCAAACATGTTTTTACTGAACAATTAGAGGCATAATGACATTTCCACACGTGGGATATTATTCAGCTGTTAAGAAAAACTAATTTGAAGAACATTTGATGATATAGAGAAATGTTCCCATTATAATGTTGTGCAACGAGGGCTCAGCCACCTGTGACACCAATTTTGCTGCATGCGTGTCTATTCAGGAACGTGCGTGCACACGCACACGGACACGCACACCCTTCGTATTTGGAGAAGGGGAGAGATCTCCCCCCACATTCATACATGTAAACACTTAAAAACTTTTTTTCATGCTCGAAGAAAATAAGCCACTCTATGTGATGAGTTTATAGGAACTTCCTTCTTCGTGCTCTTCCGGGTTTTTAGTGAGTCCCTGGAGCTTTGAGCAGGGAACGTGCTTTCTAAGCAGCAACCAACTGAAATCCAGTGGCCTATTCCACTGCTCGCCCTTCCGCAGCCCTGTCCCGGTTCCCTCCATCCTCCTCCTTAAGCTTGCTCTTCCCTTGGTTCCCTGTGCTCCTCTTCCCACAGAACAGTCCTCCGTGGCCCTCTCACGGCTCCTCCCAGGCCCCCTTCTCTGGTGACTCCACCCTTCGCCAGCCCCTCCTCCAAGCCCGCCTGGCCTGGCCCTCAGGTGGGCGATGAGCTTGTATATTTGAGGCCGACAGACTGGCTGAGGGCACTGGAGCCTCCCAAGCTGCCTGGACTCGCGGGGCGGGTTGTGGACACAGCTGTCCTCTCTGTCCTGAAGCGGGGCCAGCAGTGTGGGCCTCTGGCACCTCTGACCCTCACTCTGTGACCCTTCCTCTGTCCTTGACCCCATCCCAAATATGAGTGACTTTCACTTTCCACATTTTCATTTACATATATTGACTTCCTGTTATTATTGCTTTTAAAATTAGAAAAAAAAAATGACATTGAAAAGTCTGTTATAACAGGATTATTAGCTTTAGGAAGTATTGGCTTGCTACCACCAACATTAGTCCACCATTCCAAAAAAATGTATTGTTGAGGAGTTGTGTGATATCACGTATGTACCTATTTCTGAATTTTAATTGAGGATTCCTTGTGCATCTTGCAAGTGAAAATAAGAGCTTATATGGTGGCCCCATATTCTTTCCTGCCCCCTGGCTTCACGTCATTCTGCTCTCGCCGACCAAATAGAGGTAGCCCTGTCAGGAAGCTTATAGGAAAAAGAAGTGCTCACTGTCTAGATTCATATTTTCGGAGTTTTTAACCTAGTTTTACATTAGCCCCAATCACCCTTAATGCCTGGTATTACCTGTCTGCCAGGAATTTGCCTATCTTCATTTACTTTTTTGGTTTATATCATTCTAAAAATGGTTTATTTTTACCCCTTTTCAGATATAAAATATAGTCAGGTACCATATGACAACATTTTGCTCAATGATTGACCCCATATATGAATGTGGTCCCATGAGATTATAACAGAGCTGAAAAATTCCTATCTCCTGGTGATGTCCTGATGATCCTGACTCTATGTAGGCATAGGCTAATGTGTGTGTTAGTGTCTTAGTTTTTAAGAAAAAAGTTTAAAAAGTTAAAAAACTAAAAATTTTAAAAATAGAAAAAATCTTATAGAATAATGATATAAAGAAAATAGTTTTGTGCAGCTGACACCGTGTGTTTTAAACTAATGTTATTACAAAGGAGTCCAAAAGTTACAAAAAATTAAAAAGTTTATAAAGTGAAAAGATTATAGTAAGCTAAGATTAATTTATTATTGAAGAAACAAAAACATTTTGTATAAATTTAGTGTAGCCCAAGTGTACAGTGTTTATGGAGTCCACAGTGATGTGCAGCGATGTCCCAGGCCCTCACATCCACTCACCACTCACTCGCTGACTCACCCAGAGCAAGCTCCATTCGTAGTAAGTACCCTATACCCCATCTTTTATACTGTAATTTTACTGTACCTTTTCTATGTCTAGGTATGCTTTGATACACAAATATTTGCCACTGTGTTACAGTTGCCTGAGGTATTCAGTACTGTAACACGCTGGACAGCTTTGCAGCCTAGGAGCAATAGGCTATAGCATAGAGTCTAAGCATGTAGTAGGCTCTACCGTCTAGGTTTGTGTGAGTACACTCTATTATGTTTATGCAACAGCAAAATCGCCTAATGACACATTTCTCAGAACATATCCCTACTGTTAAGTGACACATGAGTATATACTGACTATGTTTTTTCACCCTTCCAGAAAATTTCCTCCCCCATTTAAGAAAACAAAACCACTCTTTCTTAGTTTTCAAGTGGAAAGCAGTAAAATTCCCTTATTTAGTTCACTTATTAGGGAAAGCCGTCTTTCCTTACTATTTGCAAGTGAGTGAGTATGACCACTGTGGTTTTTAAAGGAGAGATCGGAGAATATGACAGGCAGAATGATTGAGGTAGGAGTAGACTCTTGGAGAAAGCAGGTGTGTGCCAAGAATATTGCACAGCACACCCTAAAACCGGTGGGCGTGGTTAAGGTGCGAAGGCTGTTACCAAACATCCCCGCCCCAGGAGTGAAATCAGTGATGGGCTGAGGCCCAGGGATGGGTGAAGAGGTCTGTTTCTAGACATCCTTGGTGTTTTGTTTTGCTTTATTGTTAAAACAAACTCTGCATAAAAGTAGCTCTACCAAATTGTCATAACCCAGTGAGAGTGTCGGAGCCTGAGCAAAGTATGAAGAGGGTTGAAGGTAGGTGGTAATTAGGAGTGAGACATCTTGCAGGCAGAACCAAGTCTAGGCAGGAGCTAAGAGCTGCTGGTCAGATGGTTCAGGAATGGGGGGGCCTGTGGCAGGGGTGCTGCAGGACAGGCCCATTCTCTTGAGACTCACGTGGCCTGCAGCCCGTCTGTCAGTCATTGCTGTGCTAGCTTTATTGGGCCCCTCCACCTGGATGGCAGCCCCTCTTAACCAGGGTGCCCTGTCCCTCTTGACCATGCCCCAGAAGCAACTCCTCCTCCTGACTTGTCCTTCATCCTCCCCATCTCTCTGGGCCAGCTCTCTGCCTCATCCTCGGGGTCTACCCTTCCCAAGTAGCATCTCAGGCCCAGAAGCTCCTCTCCATGTCCTCTGCCTTGGGCCCCCACGATTCCCCACAAGCCCTCCAGGCACTAGAGGGAGGAAGGCAGTGGAAACTCCAAGTCCTGTAGCCATTCTTAGAGACTAGTCATGAAGCACAAATCTTAAAAGCTTCTAGAAATAAAAACCAGGCCCTTACCAATGTGCTAGTTTTCTAAATAGCAACATTGAGCCCTAGACAACAGTGATGCAATGCCTTTGAATTCTCAAGGCGAATAATTTCCAACATAGAGTTCTGGACCCGACAAGCCATCTATCAAGTGTGTGAGTGGAATAAAGTCATAGTATGACATGTTAGATCCCCCAAAATGACCTTACCATGTCCCCTTCCTTAAACAGATGCTTAATCAGGAGGCTGCCAACTGAGGCCCCCAGGCCAAATCAGGTCTGCCACCTGTTTTTGTGTTTTCTTGTTTAAATGGCTATACCTTAAGTAGTTATATAAGTACCTACACAATATTCTCTGTTTTGCCTTTAGCCCATTTACTCTCTGGCCCTTTAAGGTGGTTTGCTGAGGCCTGTGCTAGACAAAGTGCTCCACTGAGAAGGGAGTGAGTGAAGGAAGAGGAGCTGTGAGTTCCAGGCAGCAGGAGACCACACAGGAGAGAAGGTGGAAGGATGGAGGAGAACCCAGGATGGCAGCCTGCACCGGGCATGGAGGGAGACATGCCCAGACTCGAGCCAGAGGACAGCAGCTCCCAGAGGTGTCTCCAAGGAAAAAAATCAGAGCAGTAGATTAGTTGATGTGTTTGAACCTATTGAGAAGAACTTCCTATTCTGCCAGGAACTTTGGGAATGAATTAGCACTAGACAGAAAACTAAACACAAGGTAAACAAGCAGCCTTTAACTCCTGGGAAAACAAGATGAATAAGAAAGGAAATGCAGGCCTGGAAGTCATAGAACACTACATGACTCAGCTGTGAACGATATCTAAGTCACGGTAATGCAATTGCTGAAGTTTGATTTAACCAAATGTTGAAAAAGAACCAAATTGGAAGGTGGCAGGAGAAATAAATAGGAAAGAGAGCTAAATTTTCACCTTCTATAGTAGGCAGTTAAAAGCAAATAAAACCAAGAACAGTATAAGCATGTGATTTAAATATACAGAGATAATTATTCATTGAAACAGCTAAAATAATTAAGTAGTTTGTCTCTAAGGAGCCAACATCAGAGGTGGGCCCGAGGTTGCTGCATTTCGTTGTGAGCCTTATAGAGTGATTTGACTTTTAAAATAATGTACCTGTGTTACTTTGAAAATAAATAAATAAATAATAAAATGAGAGAGAAAAGTGACAGGTCAGCCCAGGGGGTGATGTGGTGACCATGCCCAGGTGGGGAAGGGCACAGTGGGGGACCTCAGGCCCCTGGTTGGAGGAAGCAGGCTTCAGGGTCCGAGGACGTGCCAGCTCTCGTTGTCATTATTGTTCCTGACATGAGTGTCAATGCATTTCAATAAAATGTCCAGAGTGAGAGCCATTCATGCACACGATGGACATTCTCTGTTTCCATCCCTGGCTGCAGTTGCTGGGAGAATAAACCATGGTTCCTGCCCTCAAGGAGTTCACAGCCTGGTGAGAGATCAAAGTGCTCATCCAGCTAAAGGGTGATTGATTGCTCAACTAGGTGATGAGAGGGAAGTGACTGCACAGAGAAACTGCCCAGAGGTCGGAAGACTTTCAAGGGAAGCCCTGGAGGTTGAGTAGGAATGGAGCTGGGTCAGGGTGAGAGGGGATCCAGGGTCCAAGCCCAGGGACAGGACATGCAAAGGCACAGAGGGGACCAGGCATGAGAGAGCTGGTGCGGGTGAGACCTGCATGTGGCCTGGAGTCAGGGCTTGGGGTTTGTGAGGGTGAGCAGAAGACAGATGATCAGCTCTGTGGCCTGGCGTCCCCTGCTAAGGGGTCTGGACTTTGTCTTGAAGAGTGTGGGAATCCAGTTGAGGATCTTGCTGGAGAAGAAGTATCATCAAAGCCTGTTCTCAGCCCAGTGTGGAAAATAGAATGGAAGCTGGGGCAGAGAGATGAGGACGGAGACAGATGTGTGTTCCAGGAGAGATGAGGGCCTCTGTACCGAGGTAGGGTGAGTGAGGTAGAGGGAGGTAGATGCATTTGAAGGTATTAAGGAAGCTGAGTAGACAGTCTCAGGCCCCGTAGATGTGGGAGGTGAGGGCGAGAAATCAGGCAAGGATGGCCCCCAGGTTCCAGTCTGAACAGGGGGCGGGCGGCAGAGTCCTGTAGAATACAAGAAGAGGGCCCCTGGGGGGTTGGGGAAGGGAGCTGGTGGGCAGGCTCAGCACGTGGGCAGGGGTGGCATCTCACACTCGGAGGGAGCGTGTGGCCAGAGAGGAGAGGGCCCTGAGTGAACTCACAACACCCAGATTTAAGGCACAGACAGAGCAGAAGGAGCCCTGGAGGAGGCCGAGAAGGGCCAGGAGAGGGTCCGTGCTGCTAGTGGCCAGGTAAGCCGAGGACTGGGAAGTGTGTGTCTCGGGGGTGCCTTTGGCGTTCTCCGTCTGGGATTAAGGGTAGTTATCATATCTACTCCCCACCACGACAGCCTGCAGAACCCCCACTCATGTGCTGTGACAACTGAAAACGCCCTCCCATATTTCCAAACATTCCTCAGGAGCAAGTGAAAGACCATTTGGTGACCTTGGTGAGAGCAGCCTCCACCGAGTTTGGGATGAAAACCAGGCAGGGAAGGACAAAACCACAGCTCCTACTGCAGCCCTTCCCTCCTCAGGCCTCTTCCTGGGCTGACCAGTCACCGTTTATTCTTTGAGGTTCGAATGTATTCTCGAGTTCCCACCGCGTGTGAGGGATGCCACAGCGAACGTGGCAGTCAAGGTGCCCCCTCCTGCAAGTGCCAGGGAACAAGCAGATGAGGCCGGGTGGGAGTTGCTGGAATAGGCCCTGCTGTCGGGGGTCTGTTCAGAGGTTGCGGGGAGGGAGGGGAGCTAGTGTGCTTCCTCGCTTAGCAGACTGAGAGAGCAGAACGTAGAGAGCTGGGCCCGTGGGCGCCGAGCAGGCAGGCTGGGGTGGCAGGGCGTGACTGGGGCCCGGGCTCGGCAGCGAGTCAGGACCAGGGCCCGGCTCTCTGGTTTTCCCTGTGTTTCGGGAGCAAATGGACACAACTCTTGACTGTTCAGGACAGCCATTCTCAGCATCTTTGAGTGACCACTCCTGGAGACTTGACTGGAAAGCAGTGAAACCTTTTGGGGGTACTGTTTTATATTACCATGAAGCATAAAAAATTTTATTCTGAGCTATTTACTGCCTTAGAGACAAGTATGGGGAGAGTTTAATTTAGAAAGGACATCTCAGAGAAAGACACATTTTTGGGTAACTTCCAGGAAGTCAAGCCTCCACAGCTAGTTGAGTGGTGTCGCTGGGACTCCCCTGACTCAGAGTGGTCCCGTCACAGGAGAGGTCCCAGCAGATCTGAGGGCCCCAACCTTGGGAGACCTTGAGATGCTGCCTCCCATCTACATCCTTCAACACTGTCATTCCACAGGCCAGATATTGACCACGGCACCGGTGGATATCCAAAATGTGGCTTAACTCATGTCTCAGATCTCAAATCCATAAACAAAGCCAATTTTACTACAGCACACACGTAAGGGAAATCATAAGCAATATATCACATGTGCCCCTTTCCTGCTGTTCCACATTCACATTGACTAAAATCCAAAAACGTCATTGTACAAAATTCATATTTCACTAAAAAAAAAAAATTAAGTAGAACATTGAGCAAGACGTAGTGCTGTCTGCCAGATCATCTCGCATCCAGAAGTACCTTCTGGTTTCTTCCCCCTCATGTGTTCCGACCTCTCTAGGACAGCTGACAGTTTGTCTGTTTGTTTGTTTTAAGCTCACTAAGCTGAGGGTTTATGTGTTGCCGTATTAATTAATTAGAGCACCTTCTAGTAGCTCATCCTTTAGGCTTAAATACCCACTGCCAAAGGCCATGTTTTGTTTATTCTTTCCAGTATAGACTGGAGTTTGTCCTATCTTATTGCCTGCTTTTTAACATTTTAGGTTCTGTATCTACGCTCCAAAAATTGAAGAATTCCAACGACTGACATTTTTATTGCATCAATCTCTTTACTAATTTCACATATTACAGTGTTGGCATGCTCCCACAGCTCTGAATGTGGCATCCCACCAGTGTCCGTGTTAGCAGTCTGGCGGCCTGAGCCTGAGGTTTTGGGTGGCTGCCGTGGTGGAGAACAGTTTGGGAGCAGCAGAGAGAGGATCGCCCTGTGCTATTCCAATGCCCAACAGCTCCTGCGCATTAAAATAGCTTGTGAGTGTGAAGCAGCATGAAAGGGGAGGCTCCGGGGGTGGCAGGAGGGAGGGGTGCTGCTGCCATGGAGAGAGGGTTCCTGCTGAACCGAGCACTGAGGGCGTGGTGAATGGGCAATGCATCTGGCCCTCAGGTGACGCTGTTGGAGTGAAGGCAGGCAGAGCCCAAGAGGGCCCAGCAGGTGGTTCCACGTGAAAGGCAAGGGGTGGGCCTTCTGCTGAGCTCAGAAGGCGTTTGAGTGCATTCAGTTCAACCTGCACTTTGCGAATACACACCTCCTTCCAGGTGTGAGTCCTGAACAGATCGAATCTGGGCCCCAAAGAACCAGACAGAACACACTAAAATCATTCAGTCATTCATTTACCAGACACATATGGAACAACGTCTACAAAGCAGGCACTGTGCTACTTGTAAGGATACACAAGTCTTCCGAGCATCAGTCCCTGAGAGCTCAGCCTCGAGTGCAGAAAGCAGAGAGCCGGTCACAGTGCAGCACGGGGACAGGGCTGCGTTGGATCTGGGCGCCAGGGCCACCCTCCCTGGCTAGAGGGACATGAGACTTGGCCAGAGGCTTACAATAGGAGGGGTCTTCAGCTGCAACAAACAACCTATCAGCTGTGCCTCCTCCACCTGGGCAGGGGTCCACTGGATTCAGCTACAGGCACGAGAAGGCGAGGGCATGATTGGCAGCCATGGCACCTCCCCGGGAAGAGCCAACTTGATTTCAGGTACTGTTTGGCTCTCATCCTGGCTGTCTTCAGCCAGTAGGGTTAGGGCAAAGCCATCCTTGTGAAAGGGCGAGCTGCTTTTTGGCTTCTAACTTCATCATGTTGGCATTCGACTGATATTGGACAAGCGAGCCTCTGCGGGGAGGAGGGCTGGGGCTGGGCAGAACCAGAGATCTGTTCATGGGACTCCTCTTCGGTGTCTCCTGGCTTAAGAAGGAGTGTTAGACGGGAATCCTACCATGTGCCAATAGACAGTTTTCGACATCCTTTCCCCCAACACGCAGCCTCGTGTTGGGTTATTTGTTACTTTCCGCAGACGTTTTATAGCAAAACCTGGAAATAGTTAAATCGGGGACTGGTAGAGGAAATGGTGGCATATGCTGTCATCAAAAAATGATGATGTAGTACATTTATGGGCCTGGAAAGACATCCTAAGAATGGGGAGTGAGAAAGCAGATGATAAAATAGTGTTTGTCGATCCTGTGTTTGTGGACGTTAAAGTGCGTGTGGCTGGGAAATGTTTGGGAGGATACATGTACGCCAGCCAGGAAGCATGCTGGGGCTGTGGGGTCTCATTTTCTTCCGTTCGTTTATCCGTCTTTTCTGACTTTTCTTAGTGCTCATGTAAAAATATTTTAATGAAAGTATTAAAGAAAGAAAATATTTTGAGAAGCAACTCCTCAGTCTCCCTTCTTAAAATAAAACAAGGAGGATAGTATTGAAAATTGTACCAGTGGAGGATGAGAGTGCTCTACCATTCAGAACAACGGCTTTGTGGATGCTCTATGGAAAGAAAAACAACCTGGAGAGTTTAAGATAGTTGTTAAATGCAATATCATAAGTGTGTGTTGTTTTAGAAGATGATTCCCCTTCTATACCTGAGTAAACATTAAAGAAATTGATTTCTCACCCCACCCCACTCTCAAAATATGCACTAGACATAAGTGGCCTTATAGGTGAGTTTACTAAAACCATCAAAAACCAGTCTCAGAAAATAGAAAAAGAAAGAAAGCTACCTAATCCATTTTATGGGGTTAGTTTACTCTGACATCAAAATTAGACAAGGACAGTATGAGGAAATGGTTATAGACCAATCTCACTTTTGAGCATAGTTGCAAAATGCTAAATACAATATTTGCTAATAGAATTCACTGGTATATTATGTTCCAATGCATCATGACCAAGTAAGGCTTATCCTGGGAATGCAATGATGATTTAAATCAAAAAGACTTCTAATAATTAATTAAATTCACATATTAGAAGAGATATGATCATCTCAATAGGTACAAAGATAGTGTTTGATAAAGTTGGATACACATTGCTACTTAAAAGCAAACAAAGCCTTAGCAAAATAGGAATAGAAGGAAGATTCCTTAACTTGTTAAGTGGTATCCATTAAAAACCCACAGCAAACATCATACTCAGTGGGGAAATTTTAGAGGCAATCCTGTTAAAGTTAGGAACAAAACAGGGATGCTAAATATCACTCTTACTATTCAACACTGTGCTGGATATTCCCACCAGTGTAATAAAGCAAGAAAAAGAAATAAGAGGTGGAAGAAAACAATCATTTTGTGTAGGCAGTGTTGTGCACATTAAGAAAAAAATCCAAGAGATGCTACATAAACTATATTATAACTAGAAACAGAGCTCAACAAAATTTCTGAATTGGAGATAAATGCACAGGAACCAGTTGGGTTCCTATGCATCATTAATCACCATTTAGAATCTGTAATAGAAAAAAATGACACTAACAGTAGCACCAAAACTAAGGTACCTAAGAAGTAAATCTGATGAAAGATATGCAAGAGCTTTATGGTGAGGACTATAAACATTATTAAAGTACACAGAAGATCTGACTAAATGGAGAGATATATTATGTTAATGGACGGGAAGTTTCAATATCATAAAGATACTAGTTTATCTCAGCTTAATATAGGGCCTTCATGGCATTTGATCAAAAGATCCTGAAATTCATATGGAAGAATACTGAAGACAATTTCTAAGTGGAATAAAGTGTGGGGGGGGGCACTTCTCTTGGGTCTATTGTGACTTATTATGAGTTATACCAAATAAGAAAATGTGGTATTGGTACTGAAATAGACCAATGAAGCAGAATAAAAATCTCAGAATCAGGTCTATGCAATATGGCAACTTAATATGAAAAAAGAGGCCTACCATTTCAGTAACAGAAGAATGAACTATTCAATGAATAGAATAAATTGTGGAGAGAAAAAGATTCCCAACCTCAAGTAATAGGTACACATAATTTCCAAGTGGATTAAAGACCTAACTGTGAAAAGCACAACCTTAAAACTTCTGGAAAATATATGAGATTCTTTTATCATCTCATGGCAGGAAAGGAATTTTAAAAATGAGATACAAAAACCACTAACCATCAAGGAAAAGATTGATACTAATAAATGTGACTATGTTAAAATTTAAATTTTCTGTATGACTAAAGACACCGTAATAAATTTAAAAAGTAATGTTACAGACTGGGAGGAGATAGTTGTAACTGATGTGATCCGCAGACGATTAGAATCCACAATATATAAAAACTCCTACAAATTGATAAGAAAAAGACATAGAATCCAATTGGAAAAACAATGAGTAAATTATATGAACAAGCAATTCACAGAAGAGAAAAACCTGAATGCCCAATAAACATGACAATATATTGAATCTCACTAGCAATCCGGGAAATGCATATTAAAACAAGATACCATTTTGTACCTATCAGATTGGCAGAAATTAAAAAGCTGGATGACTTGAGGTGTTGATGAGGAAGTGGAACCACAGGAACTCATACATTGATGCTGGGAGTGAAAATTAGTGCAATCTCGCTGGAGAGTAATTGGCAGCCCCGGCGACAGGACTTGGCAGTCAAGGTCTAGGTATAGAACCAGGGAGGCTGCTGTGTGTGTGCACACGGAGACACGTCTGTGGACTTTTTTGCCTGCAGAAAGTGGAAGTAACTTAAATGTCCATCAACAGCAAACATGAACATATAAAATATTCGTGTAAACAACTTCGTGACTAAACTAGATAAATCTTGAAAGCAGGAAGTTGAATGCAGAGTTGCAGAAGGATGTGTAGTATGCCACCTTGTATGTGACATTTAAAAATACTCTAGTCTAAACAATATAATGTCGATGCATGCACACTCATACAATGAGGCAGAAGTATTATATAAAAACATGGATGACATGAAAACATGTTGCCTTCTGAAGTGCAGTGAGATCTGAGGAGGCGGAGGCAGAAGAGAGGGAGTTGGAAACAAAGAGGGCTTTACCTCTCTCTGTCTTTGAGGGTGAAACACTAAGCATGGTCCACCAGCAAAAAGATTACAACTCACTGAAAAAAAAAGTTCCATCTTGGTGGTAGCCATACAAGTGTTGGTTATATTATCTTCTGTTTTGTCTATGTGTTTGAAATGCTTTGCTGTTTTGTTTTTTTTTTTTTTTTTTGAGACAGAATCTCACTCTTTTTCCTGGGCTAGAGTGAGTGCCGTGGCATCAGCCTAGCTCACAGCAACCTCACACTCCTGGGCTCAAGCAATCCTTCTGCCTCAGCCTCCCGAGTAGCTGGGACCACAGGCATGCGCCACCATGCCCGGCTAATTTTTTCTACATATTTTTAGTTGTCCGATTAGTAGAGACAGGGTCTCACTCTTGCTCAGGCTGGTTTCGAACTCCTGAGCTCAAACAATCCACCCGCCTCAGCTTCCCAGAGTGCTAGGATTACAGGCATGAGCCACCACGCCCGGCCTGTTTTGCTGTTTTTAAAAAATTAATTCTTGTGAGGGAATAAAAACTGCTTAATCTCCATATTAAAGTGGGCAATAATTCAAAAAGCATTTTTACTAATTGATATTCGTCACCCCATGCATAGCAGTCAGTGTGGCCGGCTGAAGCACAGGGCTCTGAGGCTGCCTCTGGGGCAGACTGCCCAGTCCAGCTCTGCTACTTCCCAAACGGTAGGTTTAGACAAGCTACTTAATCTCTTTTTGCCTTGGTTTCCTGAATGTATTTAGTCATTAAATATGAAATGTCTGATTTCTAGTCAAAAGTATAGTTTATTATATCTCAAACAAGAAGCAGCACAATTAATCAAAGTATGCACCTAAACTATCGACACAGTTTTGCCATCTTAATGGTAGCTTGTTTATGCCAGCAGCGAAAAAGCCTGGATAGCGAGTGGCGATGAAATCTCCAAAGGCGTTTTCCACAGCTTGTTGAGAATAGAGTATTTTTCCTTGCAAGAAGTGGTCCAAAGCCTGGAAGAAGTGGTAGTCAGTTGGTGCAAGGTTTAGTGAATATGGTGGATGACAGAAAGTTTACAAGTCCAGCCTCTGTAGTTTGAGCAGTGTTGTTTGTGTGACATGTGGTCTTGCAAGAGGATTGGCCTGTCTCTATTGACCAGTCTTGGCTGCTTAATCATAACCATGCTCATCATTTTGTCCAGTTGGTTGCACTAGACATCTGCTGTAATCGATTGACCGGGTTTCATGAAGCTGTAGTGGATAATACCAGCGCTGGACCACCAAACAGACATCATTAGCTTTTTTTGATGAATATTCGGTTTCGGACTATGTTTCAGCACTTCATCTTTATCCAACCATTGTGCAAAACGCTTGCAATTATCAAAAAGAATCCATTTTTTCATCACACGTAACAATACAGTGAAGAAATGGTTCACCTTTATGTCGTGACAGCAAAGAAAGACAAGCTTTGAGACAATGTCTCTTCTGACCCTCGTTTAATTCACGCAGAACCCATCTATCCAGCTTCTTTGCTTTGCTGATTTGTTTCGAATGGTCCAATATTGTTGGAATAGTAATGTCGAACCTTGCTGCTAATTCACGCACAAGTTGAGATGGATTCACTTCCATTCCAGCTTTTAGCTCATCATTATCCACCTTGGTCTCAGGTCACCCACGTGGCTCATTTTCAAGATTAAAATCACCAGAACAGAATGTCTCAAACCATCAACGTACTGTGCGTTCATTAGCCATATCCTTCCCAAGCATTTTGTTGATATTTCAAGCTGTCTGCGCTGCATTGGTTCCATGATGGAATTCATATTAAAAAGTAATATGAATTTTTTACTTATCCATGGTTTCACAAAAATTGCTTTAAAAAAATTTTGCAAGATAGTCATAAGCCAAAATGTGCGTTTGAAAGACTGAGGATGTACATTCACAATAAACATAAAACAAGAAGTGTCAAAGTGAAATGTCAGAGATACCGACTGACAAACAGTACTTTAGGAAATTGGACATTTCCTATTTAATAACCTAAAATGCTCCAACTGCTGCTATTGCTGATGCTGGTGACATTAGTTCCTACTTCATAGCATTGTTGCAATAAGAGGATAAATTACTGCGCATAAAGCACTTAGAAAAGCAAGCACTACATAGGTGGACTTTATTATTATTATGCCTGGATATGATCTACCATTCAGAGAGACACTAGTTATTTATTAGATGTAAGGGGGCATGAGGGGATGGATAAGCTTTGTTTAAAGAAATCGCGTAAGTAGATGTTGTTTGTAGGAATGGTTGCTCTTCGGCAGTGAGACAAAAATACCTCTCAGATCTCCAAAATTAACCTGTTGATTTGGAGATGATTCACCCCCCAGTGATTTCACAAGTATGTGCTTCACTTAGCTCTGGTAAGTAAAATTATCAGACACTCAGTCACTTTTCAGAGCTGGCTGTAAAATCAATATGAAAAGCAAAATCAGTATATAACTCCATTGAAATATGTAGAATTCCCTCTAAAAAGGAAAGCTACATCTATCTTCGTTTTGATGAATATATGGTATTTTTCTATCACATAAGACTGTCTCTTTTGTATTGTAAAAAAAAAGATGGAAGGTAACTCCCCTAGCTAGGTGGAGATTTAAATTGAGGCCTATTTAATGTTTCAAGTAAGTGAGAAATCACAGCCAAGTAAGTGAGAAATCACAGCCGTTAGGGAGCCAAGGGCAAGGTTGTGAAGGCAGATGCAGGAAGGCAAAGATTTCTGGCTTTATCTAGTGTGTGGTGACCTTGGACCCAGTGGCAGCTCTGCTCCTTATTAGACAAATAGCTTTGAGTGAATTATTTAAACCTTCTGTGCCTCAGTTTCCTCATCTGTGAAATGGAATTCACAGTCGTTCTCTTGTGAGATTGTTGTGAGGATCAACTAAATGGTGTACACCACCTTAGGTACATAATCTGTGCTCGGTAGTTATTCTTATCTCTGACATTATCATTAACTGAGTTATGGATTACTTAATGCTGATGGCTGGTGGATTGGAGGGTCTGAGACAAGATGAGATAATCAACTGAAAGGTTTTACGGTTCACCCTGCCAACCTCTCTTCACTTTACCTGAAACAATAAATTATTTCAAGGCCAAGGAATGAAAAAAACTTAATCTTCGTCTTGAAGATGATCAAATGCTGCTTTTCAAGTGTAATTATTCAGTGCAAGGTACTCAAGCGATCTGAATCTGCGTCCTGTTTTGTCTACCATTGCTTTTGTGTGTCCTAATTCAGCACCTTAAAATGTCCAATATAGCTAGGAAATTTCATCGTGCTTGGTCCTCCCAATTTGGTTGTCTCTGATAATTCAGTCCTTAACCTCCACCCCAATCCTACTGCATCCAAGCCTGCTTCTGCTTTCCTACCCTGATTTTTAAATAATTCATTCTTTGGGTGGGGGAGAAGGAGTGGTTTGGAGGTCAGCCACAAAGGGGAGAGGGAATCCCAAGAGAGAGAGTGTGGCTCTGACTAAAGCGAATAGAGAATCTCTTCCGCCGGCTCAGTAGATGTTTGCATTTTGAAGGAAGAGCCCATTCATCCCTCAGGATGCATAATTGGCTTATTATTCCAGAAGACGGGTCTTTTCATCAACTCTTACTTGCTGGAAAGGGACAGAGTGTGCATGGGAAGTGGGAAGCTCAGGGGAGGATAGGTGAGGCTTGAGGTGCTCTACTAGACAAGCTGGTGTGACCATCTCCGCCCAGGTGCCCATAACTCAGGACTGACTTCATCTGTGTGCTGGCTCTTCCTCCCAGATGCCTGTTTCAGTTTGTGGCCCCTTAATGTCCACCCCCTCGTCCCACCCCGTCTCCCAAGCTGGAAGAAACACTCAGCACCATCCTTGACTCATCCCTCTCCCCCAACAGGTATCCATGATGTTCCTTATCATGCTATCTCCTGTCACCCCAAGGACATGGTGCAGCTCAAAAACACAATGCTTTTAACTTGCTAATTGCCATGGCTCCCTGCCGCCTTTGGGGCATATCTCAAAGCAAGTAAAACTGTTTGAAATCTAAACTTCAAATCATCCTATTAAAGTGTTTGAGATTTTTATGGCCCATTTCTTGTCAGATCTGATTAGTTCGTTAGTTTTACCTTGTAGTTTGGCTGCGGAAAAGCTCTTGGCATGAGGAGGACAGATAATCGTCCTCTCTGCCATTTCCTGGCTGTTCATTTGTGCTTGTGCGATTAATATCGTCTTCAGTCCGCAGTTTTGTTTCTTGAAGGAATCTTTTGAAATCACTGGTCCATTTTGCAAGGGTTAGTTTAGTTAGAGCTAAATAATATAATCAGTGAGTCTGTTTAACCAGGCACACATAAACATATGCTGAGATAAATCAAAACCACCGAAAGGGAACAAACAAGTGAGGGTTACACTAAACACCCCTCCCCACCCCACGTGGGGACCTTTCCTTCCTCCCTCAGAAGGCCACACAACAGTGGGCCCCACGGCCCACTGTGGGCCTTGTGTATTAAGTAAGTAATTACTGTGTATTAAGTAAGAGTAAAACTTAATTTATCTCATTACCAAAAAAAGGAAGCAGAAAGAGAAGTTCTGATATTTCCATTTGTGCACCCCACCAGTGGTGCCTGGCGGAGGCTACTGCCCTTAAAAGTCATGGTGACCACACCCATGAGACCCACAGACTGCTTGCTGCCTGTTGCAGCCGGTGGAAATTTGGGGAACCTCAGGTCTTCCCAGAAGCAGGGGTGAGCTCAGGGGTCTGTCTTCAAGGCAGCTTCTTTGGAGGGTCAGGAAGGGACCAGACCCAAGAAGTCCCCAAGGATGTGCTGCCAGTTAACCCGCAGTCAAAACAATCCATTCCTTAACCCGCCTAGGTCATCTAACTTTTACCGTGGATGCCTTTTAAAGTATCCCTAAATACCTTTGTTAAGTCTCAAAAATGCCATCTTGCTCAAGTAGGAAAGGAATTGGACCAAAAAAGGCATTTTCCATGAACTTGTAAGCTTTGTTCATTTCTCTGTGGAGGAGGGGAGGATCGGGCTTTTTGTTTGTCCCTAACTCCAAGCCCTCCACCATCCCTTAGCAACTTCATTTCATTCTGCCTCCCCCAGCTCTGTGTTCTTTCTTTAATATTCCAGGAATATACAAACAATAGTTTTATACAAGGGAAGGAAAACGCTTTTTTAGTTTGACTCCACTGGAGATGCAACAACTCAATTAGTCTTTCTGGAAACCACAACTGCGTTAGGTTCACATTTCAAAGTACTTAAGGTACTTAATAGTCTTGTCCCCACGGCTGCTTAGGGACAACCAAGAACTAAAGCAGAGGCAATGTCTTCTCCAGAAGGTGTTTTACCATTGTCACGGATACCCCATCCTGCATACCACCTCACCCCTAAGGCAAACCCCTTTGTTATCATTCACCCAGAGAACAGAAGAGGAAATGGGGAGGGATGGGGGAGGCCATCAATCTCCCCCCGGCCACCCCACCACCCCCTGGCTCCTGGCCCCTTATCAGTAGCGAAGGATGGAACATGACGGACACGACAGCTCTCGTCAGCTTTTCTGGGTGCATCAGCAGCTGAGCAGAAGGATGGTTGCTCATCATGAAAGTTCAAGTTCAAAGTAGTTTGTGAGCCTGCTCTATCTCAAGGAGTCTTGCTTTTTAGATTTTTTCTCCCAACAGTTAGTGATTGAGTGCCGGAAACTCGGGCTGCTATGAATCTCCCTCTGCCCAGGGTCTTACCCCGGCCCCTGGGCCTCCCCTTCCGCCTTGCCTGTTCTCTGGGTCCCCTGCCTTGCCAGATGCTGCTCAGTAAGCACTCCAGATGGTTTTCCTCTGGGAACCATCTCCACTCCTAACTTCTACTTAACGTTTTTAGCTAATTCTCCTTCCTGCCGTCATCTTAAGCTATTTACAGAGTGGAAGTGAGCTGGCTATTACAAATAATTTCCCGTTTTATAATTTTGACACAGCTACCCATACTTACATGCAAGTTTTCCACACGCTCCTTAGAGAATTTGCAGAGCCCTGTGAGTGAGAGGAGAGAGTAGCCGGGCCCTGGCTCTCTCCACCTCTACTTCCTGGGGTGATGCTGGGAGTACTTTCCTGGGCTGTTGCCAAGAGCTCAGAGCCCATCATCTTTTATAACCATTTACTTTATTTTTCCCCAAAAGTTATTACCTTTTTCTTACCATGCTGAAGCTCAGCTGCCTCTTTTCTGTCCATTCACCCAGCTTGGTGAAGATCTTCCTGCTGTGTATCACCATCGACTTGGAATTTCACCGTCTGGAGAGCTTCGTGTTTTCTAGAAACCTGGAAACATCACTGGTGCTCTGGCTGAACGTCATTTATAAAAGCAGCAACTCAGACTGGCCCCAACTTTTTTCCACATGGTGAAGGGCCCACTTAAATTATCTTCTGCTTTCTCTCTTCTAACCAGCTCACAACCATTGTCATGCCATTCTCCCAACACGGTTCTGGTACTTTTCCTTTCTTTGAGGATGTTCTAAGGGTACTTACTCTCAGAACACTCCCTTCATGTTCCCTTCCTTTTAGCTCTTCCCAGTTTAAGGAAGCCTCTGTTTTTTCTACAGGGATGAATTTTGCTATAGCTGCACAATCATGTTTTTATCTCTATTCTCAGAGATTCTGAGGTATTATAAACAATTCACTGCCTTTCATGGCTAGAAAATGGGAACTTTTGTTCAAACATGGTTAACAGAATTAACCCCTGGCCAAAAGAGCTTTCCTAAGACTTGGATATAGGAATAAAATAACAAATTTTTGCCAAGACCTATCCTAGATCTCTTGGGCTTTTCCCACCAACAAACTTGTATCCACCAGCTAGGCCTGTTTCCCCAAATATCCCACGCTCCCAGGACTTAGCTCACACTCTTCCTCTCAGCCGGCAGTGTCCCTCTCTGGTAGGTCCCCAACATGGACCCTCTGCAAAATGCTGAGACAGAAGGGCGCATGGAAGGAAGCCGAAGATTTCCATGTGCAAAAAGTCTTCTGAATAGGCCTGTTCCCCTGTGCACTCACTCTCCCTTACTTCATTTGCAACATTATGTATGCGTGTTGGAAACAGTGGTGTTCTGTTGACCAGAGTGTCTTGATTTTATTTCTCTGAATCTTATCCCAGTATTTCCTATAATGTATACCACAGAATGCGATATATATGCATATAGATGGAGATGTGTGTGCCAGTAAGTTTGAGAAGCGGTGGACTAACCAGAACTCTACAGGTATCTTTACTGCATGACTTCTCAAAGGCTTAATGAGCTACCTGTGTGGTGAGCCATCGAGAACAAGCCATCATATATAGTCACCTACAAATTCATTGAACTGGCCACAGAACCTTCTTTTCTGGAGCAGTTAACAGGTCGAGTGGTCTATAGATGTTGGGGTACATTGCCATAAATCGGTGGGTCCTATGCTCAGCGTGTCAGGGTCACCTAGGAAGCTTGTGACAATCTGGGGTAGAGTATGGGAATCTACTTGGTGGTTATTTGTTGTTTTTTCTTAAATCTTTCCTGGCAATTTTCATGATCCATAACATTTGGATTCCTCTGCTCTAGACTTTTGATCTTTAAGGCTTCATAGACGCTATCCTTGTGACCCTCCTGAGCCCTCTCCATAGAAGTTTGTACCCCAGGTTCCTTGTGGGTAAATAATAAATTCTTATACAAGAGGGATGGTTGGAAAGGTGTCAGGGGAGCCCCCCGGGGCTTTTTTTTTTTGGGGAAATTTCTTGTTTTTTTTCCTTGCTTTTGGAACCCCTTTCTTACCTTGTTGGTTTTCCTCTTTTCCTTCCCTTCAATTCCCTTTTCGGGGCCCCTGGGTTTCCCCCCGGTTTTTTTCCTTCTTGCCATTTTGGGTTTTTTGGCCGGTTTTTTTTTTTTTTTCATGTCTGTCTCTTGCCTCCTTGCGGGACTATATTCAGAGCAAGACTGAACTGAATACTTTCCTTGGGATTTTCCCATAGCGCTTAATACAGAGCTCTACTAATAGTAAATGCTCAATAAGTAAAGAGAAAACAAGGGACAAAGAGTACCTTTGTCTAAAAGGGACAAAGGGGAGTTAAAATTGGCTCTACAATTAAAATGCAGGCAGAGAAGGTGGTAAGTGTGGCAATATGGGTGGGTATACAGCTTACCACGCTGAGATAGCAGCGTCTTAAACGTCAAGTACCATCTTTTTCCACTCTCTGAAGTTTTTTCTTGTTACTTCTCTGCTCTTTATGTTTTAGGTCAATGATATACACATCACTAGTAGTTCATGAATAGGGTGAACCAACTTGTCCCAATTTGTGTGGGACTATTCCAGTTTTAGCAATGAAACTCCACTGTCCAGGAAACCCCTTACTGCTGGCAAACTGGACATCTGGTCACTTTACTCAGGAGGCAAAAAGATGTCCCTGATCAAATAAAATTGGGAATGCTATGTCTCATTCTACCCACCTGAATAAGTTTTCTGTTGCTGCTGTAACAAATTACTACAAAGTTAGTGGCTTTAAACACTAATTTATCATCTTGCATTTCTAGAGATCAGAAATCCAAAATGTGGATTTATGGGACTACAATATAGTGTTGGGAGGACTCCATTCTGTCTGGAGAATCCCTTCCCTGGTCTCTTCTGGCTTCTCCAGGCGCCCACACTCCTTGGCTCCTGGCCCCCTCCGCCGTCTTCAGAGCCAGAGAGCGCATCACCCACCTCTGCTTTCATCATCATACCTGTTTCTCCAACTCTCACTCTCTCCTGCCTCCTTTGACTTATAAGGACTCTCGTGATTATATCGGGCCCTCTGGATAGTCCAGGGTAAGCTCCCCATCACAAGATCCTTCACTTAATCTGCAAAGTCCCTTTTGCCATATGAGGTAGCATGTTCACTGGTCTGGGGACTAGGATGTGGACGTCTCTGGGGCCGTTATTCTGCCCATCACACTCACTTCTCTCTGGGAATTGCTAGAACAGCTTAATGTATTAAAGAAATATGTTTAAAATCTCACAGAAAAGAATCTATTTCACTTTGCTTGATCCAAAGTCTTTCAAATT
>NW_012151618.1:10028-30609 GCF_000956105.1 Propithecus coquereli | reverse complement strand
AATTTGTGTGGGACTATTCCAGTTTTAGCAATGAAACTCCACTGTCCAGGAAACCCCTTACTGCTGGCAAACTGGACATCTGGTCACTTTACTCAAGAGGCAAAAAGATGTCCCTGATCAAATAAAATTGGGAATGCTACGTCTCATTCTACCCACCTGAATAAGTTTCCTATTGCTGCTGTAACAAATTGCTACAAATTTAGTGGCTTTAAACACTAATTTATTATCTTGCATTTCTAGAGATCAGAAATCCAAAATTTGGATTTGTGGGACTACAATATAGTGTTGGCAGGACTCCATTCTGTCTGGAGAATCCCTTCCCTGGTCTCTTCCAGCTTCTCCAGGCGCCCACACTCCTTGGCTCCTGGCCCCCTCCGCCATCTTCAGAGCCAGAGAGTGCATCACCCACCTCTGCTTTCGTCATCACACCTGTTTCTCCAACTCTCACTCTCTCCTGCCTCCTTTGACTTATAAGGACTCTCGTGATTGTATCGGGCCCTCTGGATAGTCCAGGGTAAGCTCCCCGTCACAAGATCCTTCACTTAATCTGCAAAGTACCTTTTGCCATGTGAGGTAGCATGTTCACTGGTCTGGGGACTAGGATGTGGACGTCTCTGGGGCCGTTATTCTGCCCATCACACCCACTTCTCTCTGGGAATTGCTATAACAGCTTAATGTATTAAAGAAATATGTTTAAAATCTCACAGAAAAGAATCTATTTCACTTTGCTTGATCCAAAGTCTTTCAAATTTATTTAATTAAGGAATTCTTTCTTTTTCTTAGAGAAGAGCAGGATTCAGACTGGTGGACCGGTGAACTCCGAGAGTCCAGAGATTTTCCATGAGATGTGCAGACAGAGAATTTTGAGGGAACAATTTATAGATCCAAATTCTTCTTGACAACTTCAGTACATGCTCTTAGTACATACTTATATACAAACTCCTCTGTCTGAGAAGAAACCCAAGGTCAAAGCCTGGTGGCTCTCCCTTCTTTCCACTGGTTTAGTATGGAGTTCTCACCAACAAAGAATCTTACTGGGACATATTGCCATGGGACACAAAACCTCCCCAAACAAGGGGTCGATGTGAAACTCCAATGGTGATGATGACTCTTTTAATCAAGATGCCATCGCCCAGCCCTGCCCATCTCATTTAGCATTTCCAATAAAGCTTTATTTTTTATGTTTAGTATTTACCAAAATTTTGATACTTTATATCATACCTAAAATAGTTAAAATAACTCAGTCCAGAAGAAATTTTTTAATGCTTAGAAATTTACAGTCCCTGGAATATTCTTTTAATTTAAATTTCAATTTATATGCATCCTTTGGTTGTAGAGAATTGTGATGGATTGCTCAAATATTTTCAAGCATATAAACATACTTGAAGTTAAAGTTCTGTAGGTGAAGTAGAATAGAGATACCATTTTAAAGAGAAAAAGAAACATAACCTACCTTTCTTTCTTTCTTTCTTTCTTTTTCTTTCTTTCTTTTCTATCTTTTTTTGCTTTTTTTGACAGAATCTCACTCCGTTGTCCAGCTAGAGTGCAATGGCGTCATCATAGCTCACTGCAACCTCAAACTCCTGGGCTCCAGCAATCCTTCTGCTTCAGCCCCCCCAGTAGCTGGGACTACAAGCACACTCCACCACGCCCAGCTAATTTTTTTCTATTTTTTGTAGAGATAGGATCTCGCTCTTGCTCAGGCTGGTCTCTAACTCCCGGCCTTAAGCAATCCTCCCACCTTGGCCTCTCAGAGTCCTAGGATTATAGACGTGAGCCACCATGCCCAGCACATTTCCAATTTTTAAAGAAGACCTTGCTCATGCCATTTTTTAAGTGGACAATAATGGGTGTTATATCACAATGGTACTTATGTTACATTGGACACATTTAAAAGAATGATTTCACAGGTTAATTTGAAAATGTTAATTACATTATCTAGAAATTATATCTTTCCTATGCAATGTGAAAAATACTTGCTGTCAAGTTTTAAAAATATGCAAGGAGATACATAGTTTTTAAAAATTCTTATGGGGGCTGGGCATGATGGCACACACCTGGTAGTCCCAGTTACTTGGGAGGCTGAGGTGGGAGGATTGCTTGAGGCCAGGAGTTCAAGGCCAGCCTGGGCAACTTAGGGAGACCTTGTCTCAAAGAAATAGAATAAATATTGATGAATTTAATTAATTATTTAAAAATTCTTATGGGTATATGTGAGCAAACGTCTGAGCACAGCTCTGGGGCAGAATGGAGGAAATGCTGGCAGCATAAAGAGCAGGGTTTGGAATCAGGCTGGCAGGGAAGACTCGGTAAAATGCCTGGTTTACCCAGCTCTCAGGGTTAAACAGTGAAGGGCCTGGCACAGAGCCAGCTATTCAACCAACACCTGCCATGTGCCGCCGATGTGCTAGGCACTGGGGGGAAGCAGGGCTTAGACAGACACAAGTCCCTGCTCTCATGGCACAACATGCCAGTATGTAGCTGATCTGTTGCTTCTGTGTCAATGCATGTTTGCTGAAATTCTAAAGAGCTTTCAAAGAGACCTTATTCTCAGGCAGTTTTTAGGAGCTGTGACTACAAAAGCAATGACTCATTTTCTGATATTTTAGAATGGATCCATCTAGATTCCATCATTCTCATTAGAATAATCACCTAGGGAGGCACGCACTTAACTCATGACAGGCCATTACTCAGAAGTCTTTAAGCTGCTTCTGTGGAATTGACTTCAAAGCATACAGCACAATCATTTGAATATACTTGGTTCTGGTAAATGTTTGGCTTTGGAGGACAAATTTGACTTGGAGGGGAACAGAAGTTATTCACCCAAAGGTCTGGTGACCATGGTGGGTGATGACACGGGGCAGGAAGATCATCTGCCTCAAACCCTGGAAGAGCCAGAGCTTCCTCACGGTGAAAAAGAGTCAGGAGATGCGTCTATTCCTTTTATGTTCTACATGGTGTGTTTGTTCTCTTTGTACGGAGGCAGAAGGGGAAGGCCTGGCCACATCAGGGTCACTTGGTTGTGAGGTTGTTTGAAGATTCTGTGGTCTCAAGACTCCGGGGACAGACCTGGCTGGGGCTGCGGAGTCCCCTGGCACCCGCTGCTTTAGTTCTGTTCATCCTGCTGCAGCGACCCACTGCTGGCTGCAGCCATGAGGGGCTTACAGCTGGAAGAGGCTGGGGAGCAGAAGTAGCTGTCCTGGAAAGACCCAGGGCTGAGGGAGTGTGGCTGGGCCAGCCATGAGGGAGCATGCGGAGCCTTTGTTTAAATCACGTTCCAGTGTGTGTTGAGTCTGTCTGTGAGGCCGGAACACCCCATGATCAGTCACTGTGCGCTGAGGGAACAAGTCCGGAGGGAGCAGAGAGTGCAGGATACAAGTCGGGGAGGAGCAGACAAGGAGAACAGAACCCAGTGCGTGTGGCCATCTCGCGATCTGCTCTGCCTGTCCCATCTGTCACTCCCATGTGGCCACAAAGCACTGGACAAAAGCGCTAGGGATTCTCAAGGACCCTCGATTCTCGAAGAAATATTGGCTTTTCGTAGTAAAGTTTGGTGTGTGTGGCATTTTACGACTTTCTGATTCTTCTGCACTTCTCTAGTATTTTACTCAATAGGCACCATCTCATCCCTGTGCCGGCACTGAGCTAGGTGCTATGGGAGACATGTCTCTGTCCTCGGGCAACCTGAATCCCCTTGGGAAGATAAGAACAATATGCATACATACTGTAAAGTGAGGTTTCATTTCAAATGTCAGCTCCAGCTCATTGGTGACCCTGTAGAGTATTTCATCAAATCTAAGACAGCATCAACTGTAAGATGCCATTTTATGTGCTCTTAAGAAAGAAAAAAAATACACTGTCAATTAAATTGTAAACCGTTGCTTTCTTCTTACTTACGATTTTTATTTATACTTATTGAAAGAGCCTTTTAAGACTGTAGTGTTGTGGGGTTTGTTTTTTTTTTCACATATATTGCTGCCATTCATTCATAAAGTGAAAAATAACAGCAAAATAAATTGGCCATGGTTTTCCTAAGCTGCTTCACATTCAGAGTACTACGCATCTGTAGCATCTTGAACTTGGAATTACTGATGTGCGTGTTCCCCGCACAGTACCATGATCTGCCATCAAGAGCACTCATGAGGCAACATTTCTTATAAAAATTCTTTTGACTTTCTCTTAAATCTCTGACGCCTATTGTGTAAATTGATGTGCACACAGGTAATGACAACTACTGCTGCCTGGCAAAAGTGACTGTAATACTCATCCCTATTTCCAACATCTCAAAAGTGAGAAAAGACATCTTAGACTCAATGAAATATGCATTCCAAAACTCAGTCAAAATGAGCACCATAACCAACTATCCGTGTCTGCCCTGGGAGTGGGATTGACATTGGAGCTACATTCTTGTCATTAAATAATAACTTGCTTCCATGTAATGTGTGACAGCAGTTGTAGGGAGTTCTCTGCGAGCTAGTAGAGTCAGGAAGACTTTATATATGAAGTAAGTCTGAAAAGGTGAGATTTGGCCTGGACAAGAGGAGACAACTTCCAGCGGAAGGAATTGCACAAGCACAGTTTAGAAGGTTTGAAAGGGTGATAGGTACATCATGTGGAGAGGAAGGTGGGGTAACCAGGCAGGGGTGGGGTTCTGTGAGGGACTGGGGGTGGATATAAACACACGAGTTTTTGCTCCAAGAACACGAGTTCAAGTTAGTATGTTTTACTTGTGGAAACTTAATAAACAGTTCTCATGTCTCTTTAACTTTTATTTCTTTCCTTATCATAGGTCCTGATGTTTTTAGTTCAAAGAGTCTTGCCCTTCAAGCCCAGAAGAAGATTCTGAGCAAAATAGCCAGCAAGACCGTGGCCAACATGTTGATTGACGACACCAGCAGCGAGATCTTTGACGAGCTCTACAAAGTCACCAAAGAGCACACCCACAACAAGAAGGAAGCCCACAAGATTATGAAAGACTTAATCAAGGTGGCAATCAAAATTGGGATCCTCTACCGGAACAACCAGTTCAGCCAGGAGGAGGTTGTTATCGTGGAGAAGTTCCGGAAGAAGCTGAACCAGACGGCCATGACCATCGTCAGCTTCTATGAGGTGGAATACACTTTCGATAGGAACGTGCTCTCCAAGCTCCTGCACGAGTGCAAAGACCTGGTGCATGAACTGGTGCAGCGACACCTGACGCCCAGGACCCACGGGCGCATCAACCACGTCTTCAACCACTTTGCTGACCTGGAGTTCCTCTCCACCCTCTATAGTCTGGATGGAGACTGTCGGCCCAACCTCAAGAGGATTTGTGAAGGAATCAATAAATTGCTAGATGAGAAAGTCCTTTGAATGCCTTCCCTCCTCCTGGACTTTGCTGCTTTAACATTACGGCACTCAACCACTGTCCGGGTGAGAATCAAGTAGCTAAGCAGAAACCCTTGTCGAAGATGTCCATGTTCTGTCCATTCCTCCCTCTGATGCTGAACTTAGCTCAGGTGTGTTTATCTTCTGAGCTCTCTGACGAGGTCTGTACTTAAAATCACCTGTGTTTGCAAGCCCAACAGGACATTTCACCTATTCTAAGCAGAAAGGCTGCTTTGCTCATCACAGTGAGCTCAGTTCATCTTGTGGAGTGGAAAGAGCCCTGGACCAGGAGCCGGAGGATTTGGATTCGGTTCCCAGCTCTGCCCGTTACAACTCTGTCCTCCGTGTCCTGGAACCATGATGCCTGCCTGCCTACCTCACAGGGCTGTTGTGAGGATTGAATGAGATGAAGTATGTTCATGTTTTTGAAAACTCTAATGTAAGGTCTTCATATTTTCTCTTCTGGGTATGAGAGATATAAACCTGGATCTATATGATTAAGCAGCATAGAAGAAAAGAACAACAGAATCTAATGGGCTGGGCTTGCAATCTGTCTCTAAATGTGCTGCTTCAAACAAAATGAAATCCAAAGGTGTGAAAAAGTATAGCTGCAAATTGGAAAAATGTTTTTCAAGGGTTGTGTTTTTGAGTTCTTAGATGTGCAGGGTTATGATCCTGCAGAGGGAAACCTTCCACAGGCGGTGGGGAGAGTTTCCCACCCATAACACAGAAGCAGAGAAGCACTGTGCTCCCTCTGCAGGATCAGCCTTCCCTTATCCTTGGGGCAGCGTCCACGGGGCACGGGAAGGCGTTAGTCTGGCAAGCACGTGAGTGGAGCAGAATGAACCCCTGTCTGTCCTTCTTGGCCTTTCACAGTCATTTTCTGCTGTTTTCTCTGGCTCATTAATAAATTAAAAGTAGCCTTCAAATAAGAGGTCTTGGAGTTGTGATTTAAAATAAAATTCCTTGGAGTTAGATAAGTATTAAGAATAACAGGACAGAAAAGAAGACAATGAAGAGTGGGAGGTCTACACTCAGTTCCCCAGGGGAAGTAGTTTCAGGGGAGCACAAGTAGGTGGGTCTGTGAGCTGGTCAGAGGGGCACTAGCCCACAGAACACCCCACCTCCTCCGAAGGTCTCATAGCCTCGCCCTCACACTGCAGCTTCTCAGGTCTTTTCATCATAGTCTTAACCAACAGCAGGACAATGTACTTCTTTCCTTATAACATTGTGCCACATTAAGAGACTTGCTCTTCCCGCCTCACCTCCCATCCTCCTGGGCTTTAAAAATACCGTATGAGCTCAGCCTCATGGTTCATCCCACCCCATGGTCTCTCTCCAACAGGAGTATCAAGAGATGCTTTGTGGGAGGGTATGAAATGAAGTCCACTGAGCCTGCATTGGCCATTTGGCTCCCAAGTCAACATCATTGCAAACCATCTAGTTAAGTTCTTCAGCCACAACACCCAGAATTAGTTTATAGGCTGGATATCCAGTACAGAATATGGAAGCATAAAGTCAGCCCCTATTCTCCATACTGGACAAACATGGCCTAGCCCCTCTTTTCAGACCCAAGGGCTCCACAGGGATGCCCTGTGCACATCTGGGCTGGGGTGGTTGCTGGTCATTTGGCAGTGCTGCTAGCAGTGCAGGCAGCAGGCTCCCCTTCCCACCTGCCTGCTAGGCATCAGTCCAGCAGTAGATGGATTTTTACATGCTGAGTCCTCAAGACCTGCCTTGGTGTACTCATCTAACTAAGGACTTCTTTCTAGCTCAAGGTTCTAGAAATAAGTTTGTTTTTCATTAAGTGGACCATTACATAGAACTCAGACCGAAGAGGAATGGGTAGACCTCTCCCCTGTCCATGTGAGATACTGTAGGGAAGAGGGGAGGTTCGCAGCCATAGAAAGTTGTGGCTTTTCCCTGCTCCACAGGCCCCAGCACAAGCAGTGGTAGTAGGGGGAAGACTGACTTGGATTCTGACAGCCCACAGGTCTCTAAGGAAACTGGGTCCCTCCTGCTTTGGTCAGGGAAGGATCAGCATTTCCACCAGCAGGTACAATGGCAGAATGTGGACCCAAACATTTTCGGCTGCCTCAGGCTCCCCAGCTGCAGGCACTGGTGGGCTCTCTCTACCAGGTCCCCGAGTATCAACAGCAGCCAGGGGGAGCAGGGCTGCCTATGCATGATCAACTCATCTAAAAATATAGAGCCAAAACCAATCCCAAGTGTACATTTCAAACATACTATTGGCATCTAAACACAAGTGATTCTTGAGTTTCATCAAGCAGCTGAAAGACCTACAAATTTCAAATACTTTATATAACAATCTAGGGACCAAAGAAAGAATCTCATTACACAGTCATATTGGTTTATCCTGAGGATTCTAACCACATCTGGTGGCTCTGAAGATCTTTTCTGGCTGAAAAACCGTGTGACAGAGGCTAACAGATGCTTTTGAAAGCAGAACTCTGTACACATGCCTTTGTGCTCAGAGCTCTGTACAAAATTTTCAATAATGAGAACCCACAAAAGCAAAGGTAGAATATCTACATTTAGGTGTCCCCAATAAAAAACAGATCATTTTGCAAAAATGATGGGAAAGGAAACAAATTCCAAAAGGAGCAACAGTACAAAATCACTCCATTGATCAAGCCCCACACAGACTTGAGAGAGCAATGCCTGGCTCAGCCAATAAAGTAGAGACATGACTCACTCTTTAAGGGTTGGAAGTGGCAGAAGCAGCTTGTATCAGTCATCTGGAAGCATCACTGGGTCTTCAACCCTCCCTGAACACTCAGCTCTGTCCCCACAGGAGGACACTAGGGGCTCGTGCTGAAATTCCCAGCCCGCTCTTTGGTACGTGTCCTTCCTCATGTCTCTGAACCCTGCAGAAACACATTCCCTGCCAGCTGCCGCCTGCCATGTGTTGTATCACTCTTCCTCCCTGTGTTTGCATCTGTGAGTCTTAACACCCTCTGTAACTCCAGGTCTCTGCTCAGTGACAAATCAAAATGAAAAGACTTCTCCATCTGTGCTTCTTCTCCAAACTCCATCTCCCCCATCTGTACGTTTTTCAGAAGCAAATCAGTGCATTCATTGGCTGCTCCAATGAACTTCTTGCATCCATTTATATAAAAAAAGAAAGGAGCTCAAATCAGGCCTATGTGCCCTCTGCCTCAATATCTTTGGGGCTGTTTTGTTTTGTTTCGTTTTTAATAATTCAACATGGTCCCAGAGATCAAAAGCAAAACCAGTCAGTGAAAATTCTAGATTAGCTAACTTTGGCTGTGAAAACATCACGTGAGCAGGAGCTGTCCAACAATGGACTAGGATGTTGACAATAGAGTCATGAATCAGGTGGGCCTGCTACATGAGCCACAGCCCAAGCTGGGCCCAGCCTCGTGCTCTTTCCTTAGGTGGAGGTCTTGCTTGTTAGCGGGGAACGACTCTTCTACAACACTATTCCTCAAAATAGCATCTGTGCATCCCTGAAAGTCCTGAGAACAGGGGAAGGGGGGGAGGCGGAGTCCATGAGTTTCAAAAGAAGTTTTTAATTTTTTGTTTCATTCTGAAAACTATTTTTAAAGCTAAAATTAACCTAAGTACTTCTGAATCATGTGGAGATGAACTTACAGCCATGTGACGCCATCTGGTTTCAGAGTCTGAGTTTCTCTTTGTTTTTACAATGTTGCTGTGCTGATGGAGCACCTCAAGTCAAAGAAAAGAATTTAACTGCACACGTTTTTCAAACTAGGTCTGGCATCTCCTAGAGGTCTGCAGGCATAACTTGGGGGTCTGTGAGTGCTCAATTTTGAGAGACATTGCTACATATATCAAAGTGGAGGCCTGCAGAGAATGACTGTCACCTTGCCTTCAACAGTGACTCATATGTGGGGGCTTAAAAGTTGAGAGGCGAGCCAGTCGTGGGGTGGGAGTCACCTAGGTCTGCACTATCTGTGCAGGTGGGCTTCCACAGGTCCTGCCTGACCTTTGAAAACAGGCCAAGAAAAGCTACCCCATCTAAATCAAATCAAAGAATTGACTAACCCATCCTGGCAATCCTAATACTCAATCTCAAAGGCTCAAAGCAGCACTTCCTCCCAAGGAAGGGAATAGAGGAGAAACTTGTGAAGAAAAGATGTCACCTGCACATGTTCACCCTCTCTCTGAGGTCCAGCCTCATCTGCTGGTATGCAGACACAAGGCCCAGGCCTCACGAGACTGTGTGGTTCCAAAATCCCAGGAGCCTGTTCCTAAACAACGAGGCACATGGCACTCAGATACTGGTGGCATCAAATTCCTCCCAGTCCCAGAAATAAGAGAGGTCAGCCAGAGCAGATGCTCACACCAGCCCCCAGCAGCACCTCAGCACTGCTACTAACTTGCCTTTTCCTTACTTGTCTTTCCTGAGCCGGGGCAGGTCTCTACAGAGAAGGGTCCTGGCAGCCCACCCAGGCAGCCAGAGTCCGGGCAGCCAGCCCTCCAGGCCTTGATAGAGCTCCTCTTAGCTGACTGCTAAGGCCATTTTGGACCAGTTCCTAGGACAGGGGAGTATGGGGTTTGGCTCTGGGCTTAAGGAGCAGCTGGGTGGGAGCCAGAGCTTGGCACAGAGTGAGTGCTGGAGGCTAGTGGGGAAGCAGCAATTAGGTTATGGTAGGGAGAGAAGCGCTTTTTCAGGCTCTATCACTTGTGAAGGAAGAGTTTATGGGCTGGTCCCCAAGGAGTGATTTGGGTTCCATCCACCTCTCAGTGCAGCTGGCTTCTGGCTGAGAGGGTCATATTTCCTCTGGTGATGGGATGGGGCTGCCCCTACTTTGTGTTTCAGAAACAGCTACAACTTGGTTTTAGAAATAGATTATTGGGTTTGGCTTGGGGAGACAGAGGAGATGGGTATTTGGGGGTTTGATCCTCTTTTCAGCTTTCAGGGACAGCAGGAGGTGTAGAACATGGACCCAGCCATGAGTCCAGAGGCTTAGTCCTAGCTTGCCCACTACCTGGTGATTTCCTTACACTTCACCACTCTGGGCCTCAGCCTCCTCAACTGTACAAGCAGAGTGTTGCACAAGGTCCTTCTGAATCCTTACAGTTCCATAGTTCCATGTCCTGAGCATCATAGAAGAGAAGCTCTGGGCATTTCTGCACTGTAGTTTTCTTAGAAGGAAACCTATCCATTATTTAAGTGAAGCAATAGCTTCCAAATTGACAAATAATTCTTCAGTGATTTTCTTCAAGACTTTTGAATGAAGACCTAATTTCATGGATTTCAAAGGTGAAAAGCTTTAAGCCAGAAGATGCAAAGTAAAATCGAGACTCCACGAAGACCAGAGAACTGCACAATTTGGGCCCGGGTAGTCAGCCAGTTAGCCAGCTTAGCAGGAGCTGCTGCGATTCAGTGTTAGGCCCAACCCTCAACTGAGACATACTTTTCAAATTGAAATTGTGTCAGACTCTAGCAATATATCTCTGGACAGATAATAAAGTAATAAACAAAGTCAAGAATAAGTCATTACTGATTTGAGTTGAATATCATAGTATAATACTATCTGAAGTATTTTAAAACATATTAAGAAAGCCATTTCCCCAAGAAATAAAACATTTTATGGACTTCTCAGACCTTTTCTTTAACTGCTTTATTGAGATATAATTCACATACTTATGACTCACCCATTTAAAGTGTACAGTGCAGTGGTTTTTAATATACGGTCATGCACCACATAGGACGTCTCACTCAACAAGTGACCGCATATACAACAGTGGTCCCGTAAGATGATAATTACAGCTGAAAAATTCCTATCACCTGGTGATGTCTTGATGATCCTGACCCTGTGGAGGCCTAGGCTAAAGTGTGTGTTTGTTAGTTTTCAACAAACAGTTTAAAAAGTAAAAAAAAAAAAAAAATGCTGGGTACAGTGACTCACACCTATAATCCTAGCACTTTGGGAAGCCAAGGCAGGAGGGTTGCTTGAGGCCAGGAGTTCAAGGACAGCCTGAACAATATAACAAGACCCCGTCACTACAAAAAACTAAAATAATTAGCCGGATGTGGCAGCATACACCTGTATTCCCAGCTACTCAGGAGACTGAGGCAGGAGAATCTCTTGAGCCCAGGAGTTTGAGGTTGCAGTGAGCTATGATCATGCCACTGCATCCCGGGCAAAGAACAAGACCCTGTCTCAAAAATAAATAAATAAATAGTAAAAAGGAAATTAAGAAATTTTAAAGATAGAAAAAAAGCTTATGGAATAAGGATATAAAGAAAGCTATTTTTGTACAGCTACAAAATATGTTTGTGTTTTAAGCTAAGTGTTATTACAAGAGTCGAAAAAGTTTTAAAATATTTAAAAGTTTATAAAGTTTCAGTAAGCTAAGGCTAATTTATTATTGAAGAAACAAAAATATTTTTTATAAATTTACTGTAGCCCAAGTGTACAGTGTTTATGAAGTCTACAGTGGTGTACAGTGATGTCCTAGGCCCTCACATCCACTCACCACTCACTCGCTGACTCACCCAGAGCAACTCCAGTCCTGCAAGCCCCCAGTGCCCTATATAGGCGTACCATTTTTTATCTTTTATATAATATTTTTACCGTACCTTTCCTATATTTAGATATGTTTAGACACACAAATACTTAACTACTGTGTTGAAATTGCCTACAGTATTCAGTACAGTTACCTGCTATCCAGGCTTATAGCCTAGGAGCAATAGGCTGTACCATACAGCCTAGGTTATACCATCTAGGTTTGTGTAAGTACACTCTATGATGTTTGCACAGTGACAAAAGTGCCTAACAACACATTTCTCAGAACATATTCCCATCATTAAGTGGTGCACGACTGTGTTCACCCGCATGTACAACCATAACCATAATCAATTTTTAAACATTTTCATCACCTCAAAAAGAAACCCAATATCTTATCAATCACCTCCCTATCCCCTTCAGACCTTATTAGCAATATAAACGTTGATCTTTCCCCCCAAAATATCACCAGAATTTCTCAATATTGGAATTGCTCTACAGTCTTAGATTCAGAGCAAGCAAATCCCAGTTATATGAGTGACTAAAGCTCATAGTGCGGAACCGCATCCTAAGTTGAGCCTCAAGTGCCCCCTATCTTCCCCACCTCAACATTCCCTCATCAGCCTCTTAACAGGGGTGGCCTCTGCAGGGAAGGAGATTCTGTAAAGTGTAAGGACATCCAGGCTGTCCAAGGTTGGCCACTCCCTCCTCCTCCTGCAGCCCCAGTGCTGGATGCAGAGTCAATGGCCGTGTGCTGGGGATGCCATAGAAGGAATGTAGGCATCACATAGGGCAGAGGACCTCAAAATGTGGACCATGAACCACCGCATCAGAATTCCCAGGGCTGGAGGATGGTTCTAGTAAAAATGCAGAATTCCAGGTCTCGCTCTCAAACTACCTAAACCAAATCTCTGGGAGTGGGGCTTGGGAATCTGCATAGTTAAGCTCTCTGGTGATTTTTAGACACAGTAGAGTTTGCTGACCCAGTATACAGGGCTCAACTTGAAATTCTCTGCATCTCAAATTCTGTGGTTTTTGGAGAATGTAATTCCCTCCTGAATTGTTTCTATCTCCTGCCCTTTCCAGCTTTGAAACTGACTCCATCCCCTTCTTCCTTTGTGTCCATGAAGCACCCCCTTGCTCATACTTCCATCACTCTGGGGCTGTCAGCAGGCCCTGTCCTCAGGACAGCTGCCTTCATGATGTGGATACCGCTGGGAGCTATGGTAACCATGGGAAGAGTGGCATGAGGTAGCCTGTATTGTCCTGGCAATGCCGTGAGTTTCATGTTGGCTGCGTTTATTCTATTTCTCATCTCTCAATTAATCATCTTCTAAAGTAACTGTTTGAAACTTTCTTCTAAGGTCAATGACCTGGGATGCTGATTTGGAGATATAATTTCCAGGACTATCTTTGGTCCAGTTTCCCCAGGAAGAATAAACAGAATCCTCTCCCTTAGGGGTAAATGTCACCATCTGCTAAGCCCCTCTTTGGCCCTTTTCTTTCTAAGACCTTTTCTCCAGTAATGTAGGATGATCTGTAAACCCCAAGGGGGGCAGGACTATGCCTGGAACCTGCAGTTAAAAGCGAGTAGAAAGAGCCCCCTAGGTGATATGCCTTCTTTTCAGCTATTGGAGAAACAGAATCTAAAAAATTTGAACCCAGGCTCAGACCAGCCAGCCATGGGACTGCCCGATGAGAGGCAGAAGAGGAGCCAGGAGCACAGAGACACAGGGGGAGGCCCCCAGGCACATGTACATTTGGTTCCACACAGCTGCAAGTTGATCAGGGATACCCAACCCCTTCAGCATTCCCTAACCAAGCTGTCTTTGAGCAAGGGGAAGAAGGCTTCATCTCAGAAAAGAACTTTACAGCCAATGAAGCAAAAATAAATAAATAAACAAATAAAGTAATGAGGGAGCTCCAACGATGATGTGGAAGTGTTTGCTCACAAGCCTCCCCAAAGGGCCAGGTCCCTCTCACTGCCGGTCCCCTAGCACAGTGCAGGATGGCAGGTGCTGGTGTATAAGGCTGTTCCTGGACAGGGCTGAGTAAGGCCCTACAGAAGTCAGGGCTTGCCCCAGACCTCATGCCTCTAATCTGACAAAAGGCAGCTTATTTCTGGAAAGACCAACCAGCTGCTAGTTCAGGTGATCAGCCACACCCTGGTCGTTCCCCAAACTCAAGTGCCCAGAGTTGAGTAGGGTACTTTTTTCCGTTCTATATGGATGGAGGCCCCTTGCTTCATCATTTAGTTGGGAGGGGCAGGGAATTGAAAGTGTTTCCCTCCTGCTGCTCAACACAGTAACAGGCATCTTCACTCCTGGGCCTCCTGCCTACTCACCCCTTGCCCTATCAGGGCTTTGCTGCCCCACCCGCTCTTGGAATTTAGATCTCTGAAGAAGAGGTCATGAAATCGGCTCAGCTAAGGGCATCGGTCACATGCCAGAACTCAGCAGTCCGGGAGAACCAGAAACCCACTTCTTTCAGTATCTCTAACTCTTCACCTTTTGGCAATCACATACCCTTTCACACTTTTGCTTAGTTTTCTACCCATGTGATCAAAATCCCAAGAAAAGGAGAGGGGTCTTCGTGCTGTTTGTGTGTGCACACATGTATGGTTGCACAAGTGTCTTTTTTTCTAACTCCCAAAACCATAGCAAAATATACTTTTTTCCTTTTTTAAACTTATATCCAGTTGACAAATTTCCCAAAAGTTTCTCTGAGTTAACTGCAAACAACAGGATTATCTGAAAGTTTCTTGGCTAAACTTAACATCTCCAAGAACTTGAATGTGGAGAACCCACCCAGTAGCACGCATGCTTGATACCTCAGAACCTGGACTGGGTCCTCCAACCATCACTGGGAAAAAGAGGTGATATTTCACCTCTCACCTTGCCCCTGGCTGCCTCTCACTCACCCTCTGAGTCACAATGGTCTCATTTGTGGACTAATCATTGCCAGGTTGGTGTATCAGGAGAGATACTGCAGCTGTTGGGAGAGATACTCCTTCACCCAAGAGAGAACTGCAGCTTGGCCAGGCTGCTGAACTCAGCCTTTGTAGGGACCACATTCCCCTTGGCTCTCCACCCCCACCTTGTAACCGCTCAGGGAAAAAAGGCCCACAGGGGTGTGGGTGACCCTCACAGTCATGGCTGGCCAATTCCTCACTTGCCTGTGAGTTCCCAGAGGAAATGCAAACAAATCAGACCACACTTGGCTGCTGGCCAATGAATCTTTGAACTTCTTCAATAAAAAGTCTTTAAAACTTTGGTTCTGACCCAAATCTTTTGCTCCAACATAAAAACTGCAGGGCCTCAAGTCTCTCTGTTTAGAGAAACAGTGTGTCTGTGGCATTTGAATAAGGGTGTCTATCTCAGAAATGGTTACTTAAGTCCCACCATGTTCTATAGGCTCACTATCCCTCACCTTCAGCCTTCAAACCTTCCCGAATATCTAGCATGTGTACCTACACCGCTTGTTGCAGTTGTTGGTTGTATTTACTTGTGTTTCTAACTCCATCTTCTTTCTTTATAAGCCCCTAATTGTGCCTTGTAAAAGGGCTCAGAGGTTGCTGAGTTTCCACTGAAACCAGGACAAGAGAGAAAAAAACTCCCCAGTAGGAGGCATTTAAAAAGGAATTGGTCACGAGTATTCACTATCCAATGTGGTCCATCAGAGAAAGGAACGCTTATACACTGTTGGTGGGACTGCAAATTAGTATGACCTCTATGGAAAACAGTATGGAGATTTCTCAAAGAAATAAATATAGACTTACCATTCGATCCAGCAATCCCACTAGTGGGTATCTACCCAAAGGAGAGTAAATCATTTTATCAAAAAGATACCTGCATTTGAATGTTTATCACAACACAATTCACAAATGCAAAGATGTGGAATCAACCTAAGTGCCCATCAATTCACGAGTGGATAAAGAAAATATGGTGTGTACACACACATACACACACACCATGGAGTACTACTTAGCCATAATGTCATTTGCAGAAACTTGGATGGAATTGGAGACCATTATCCTAACTGAAGTATCTCAGGAATGGAAAAATAAATACCACATGTACTTTATAATAATTGGAAACCAAATTATGGGCACACATGGACACAAAGAGATGTAAAGGACATTGGAAACCAAGAAGGGGGAGGGTGGAAGAGAGAAAGAGGTTAAAACTTACCTATTAGTACCATTAACACTATTCTGGTGATGGGCACACTAAAAGCCCTGACCTAAGCATTATACAAGATATCCATGTAACAAAAACATTTGTACCCCCCCTTAATATTTTGAAATTTAAAAAATTCATAAAAAAATAATAAAATATTTAAGGAACTGGTGAAATAGAAAGTGTATTTGTTTCTTTTAAACTAAATGGTACACTTTTTTTCATTCCCTCTTTGTTGCTGCTTACCTCTGAAGCAGATGACATGGCAGACACCTGCTCTCCAAAGCCACAGCGCCTATCTTTAGCAAAGTGGTCTCAGGAAGAGGGAAAACCAGGTTTTCCAGACCTAGGCCTTTCCCTTCATCCCATGTGTTCTCCAAATCAATACCCTCACCACCTGCATTTCCACACCTTCCAAGATATAATTTTGTTGAGGCCACCCAGCCTTTGAGAGGAAGTCTGGAGGAAATCAGAACAGTTGCCAGCAAACCACTAAACAGGTCCCCTTTATAATCTGCCCTATTAGCAATTTACCTAAACAACATGGACATTCAGATGGTGGCTGAACCCTCCCTAGTGTGTCTCCTGAAGATACAGACTTGAACCTGAAGTCTTCAACCTGAAATCTGCCTGCTCCCAACTTGCAGCACATCTGGAAATCAAAGACATTGGGAAAGTTCCCCTGAGAGTCCCAAGTTGCCGGAAAAGTAACCTGGGAGCAGAGGAGGATTCCAGATTCAAGGTAAGAAGTGACAATCACAGGTCATACTTTAGAAAACTCAGTGAGCAATTAATTGTTAACCCATTTCCATAACTTCTCCCTTAATTAACACCTTCATAGAATCCAAACTGTTCATTTTTACCTGAACAACTTTTAGTGACAATAGATGGGAACCAACTCTGTTTTGGAATTAATTTTCTTTTACGGCACACTTCCAGAAATGTCACAGGGCACTGAGTATTGTAAAATAACAGGAGTTTTTTTGGTTACTCATAAAAATGCCAGAATAAATTTATATGTACATAAATGTGCTTGCTCTAGTATTTTAGGACACCACCAAATCATTTATAAGGACGGACATCATTAACTAGAGATAAAAAGAGGATCTAAAGGTGCCTGTTCCATTCCTATTGAGGTATCCTTTCTTTTTAGACTGATGACAATACGCATAACATCATCTTCCCCACCACCACCCATATGCTTTAACCACCCATAAAACAATTTCATGTTCTATCATAATATTTGTAGATCAAATGTGATACTTGACCTCATTTTGTTCTAGTTTCATTTTTTTCCTACCATTATTTTCATGTATTTACATGGAAACTTCTAAAATTGGCCAGAATCACGTTGGAGTGGATAAATTATGAGAGCTAATGAAACAACATGTTCATATTTATGATGTTGTAACTTTCTAAAGCACTATGAAGTCAATTCCTCATATGAAGATAATATTGCTAGTGCTGGTATTTATGGGAAGTCATAAATGAATATGTCAGATGCCTATTTTGGGTAATGACTGCTTTAGGACTTTGGAAGAATTTCTCATTGTGGGTCACCCTACTTGACATTACTTCTTCCCCTGGGGTAATTCTGGATGGCTGTTAAGAGGAGGCTGATCCTAGAGGCAGGCACCAGAGGCTGCATATAAGGGGGTGTGGTCATTGTCACCTCCCACTTAGAGTGGTTTCCGTTGTCCTCAGGTTGCAGCCTTGAGGCATTTGGGGATTCATAAAGTCCTGCATTTGCTTCTGTTCCTTTCCTGCCCCTCTTCTTTCTCTGCCTCCACCCTTGTTCTAGTTCTCCCTACAGCCTGATTGCTTTGGAGTTCAAACACAACTACCTGCCCTAACATTTTTCCATCTGCCCTCTCCCCAGCCATGGAACCCAAATTCCTCCTCCAACCTACATTTATACTCCTAGGGAATATGACTTAGCTCTTCTGTTGATCAGCAGGTCTTCCTTGGAAGTCTACTTCAGAAAAACAAGTGCCAATACCCTTCTGCTGTTTTCAGTCTATGGCTTCTCTGAGCCCAGCTTGTTTCATTTTCAGCTTCCCAAATTCTTGTCAGTGTGAGAAAATGGATGTCTCTCAGCAGAAAGCCCAACTTTATGTAAGCACAGTGCATGCTTGGTAAAGTTTTAGAAGTTCCCAGGAAAAGCTTGAAATTCTAACATTGGGACTCCTTCTTTTGAGTAAAGCATCATGTGGCCATACATTTCTGTGCAAAGTTTGAATACTCCTGAGGATACACAATAATCCATTAACACGCCCTAATACCTTGACACAACTGGATGTCAAATAGCTAGCTGTTTTCTTGGAAAACAATGTAATGGGACACTGGTATGCAAATTTTGATAGAAGATGGAAGATGAAGTGTATAAAATACAGACAACTCAGGAAGGATAGTTCAATCCCACTAAATAGATTACTATAATGGGGTGATTAATAATGGGGCAAAATTAAGCACTCACAAATTATGACAAAAAGGAAATAGGGGAAGAGATCTGAATCAGTCAAGGTTCAATCAGGAAAATAGAAAGCACTCCAAAAGTTTCAAACAGAGAATTTAATACAGAGAATTGATTACCAAGTTGATGAAAGGGCTAAGAAGTCTAAGATACCGTGATGATGCCCCAAGATTAGCAATACCAGGAAGCTGCTACCAATCCCTAGGGCTGGAAGGATAGAGAGGAGAAAATGTTATTTGCTCTCAGCAGCTGGGACTGTCCAGTTTGAATCAAAATTTGAAGCAGATTTTAGGCATGTTCCCACCTCCATTTCTGTGTAACCCCCTTTTTCAGGACTCTCAATTTAGAAGGTAAAGATTTCTCTATAGATTACTTAAAAGATTAAAGAAAGCAACTGCATCCCATGAAACACAGTCTAGATCCCATTAGGCATCAAAAAAATGTTTGAGCCCTTTACAGGTCTTTGAGCAGACATGAAGGAGAGAAACGATTGTTATCAACCCTTGCCCCAGCCCTGTGCCACCCCAACAGGCTCTCTCCCCTAGACCATTAGAGGTGGGAAGACTATATACCCTGATTTGCCAAGGACAAACCCAAAATACAACTGTTTTCCTGGCATCTCATCTTGTTTAGCATATGTTCTGGAATTTCCATCTTATAATGAAGTATTATTAATAACAATTGCATTAAAATGAACTGGGATAGGTTTGGTAGATTTCCACTTTGCATTTCCACTTTCTACCGTAGTTTCAGGTAGTAGTGTGTAAGACTGTGTACACTAAACAGATTTCTGACTTTAATATATTTGAAAGATAACTATCTATAACTCATAATTCTTTTCCAACCCTCTTCTGAAACAACATAACTGACATATCTCTTTCACTTGGTTGGCAGGGTGTTCACTGGTAAAACTAAGTACACTCCTACACTAGTGACTGGCCTTGGGTGATTATGGAAGAAGTATTTGTCACCCTTGCCAGACTGTTGTGTCATGGCCAGTGCCACAGCCCTTCTGATGCACAAAGCATCCAGATCATTAATTGGAAAGGTCACTGAGAAGTTATTGGGGTTGATGTACTTGAAATATAAGGGTAAATGGTGGCAGAACATGTAAAGAAAGTTTTCTGAATGCTCCTGATATTGTGGTTTAGTAATTTATTATATGATACTAACCTACAACTATTTATTTTATTGTTTGGCAATACTTTTATATTTTGTACTAAATCCTTTCAACAGCAATGAGCTCAAAAACATAAAAGCATTTAAGGGAAATTAAGTACCAAATTTCCACTTCACAAGAAAGTTGATGGTGGATATGTGACTTGCACAAAGTGTTCCTATATATTTATCATCTACCTCTGTGATATTATTGGCCATATGAGAATCAGAAGCAGCATCAGCATTTGCTTCAGAAACTAGCAATTATTTTAAGAGGGCTGCACCCAAAACCATTGACTTATTATGTGCAGCTATAGAAGGTGTGTTTACATATCACTCTGCAAAGCACAACATTTCATTTGGATCAAATGATTCTCCTCTTAAGTGGATTTTGCTCATTTTTGATTCAAAGTTTTCTCATGCATAGACAAAAAGTAAATTAATAGCAGAACACTGCAAAGAGTTAAATGATGCTAGCTTAATACCAGTGTCATCAGATGCTTCAAATAGAAATTTAGTTAATTCCAATAATGCCTCAATTTTTTTCATCTAATTAAAAGAGTTTTACAATATTCTGCCAAAAGTGAAACATTTGACAGTATTGTGAATGTTATTGTAAATTCAATTAAAAATTCAACACTGAAGATAGAATTATTTATTTTTTCAATGGTAATATAAATACAAATTTGGTCGAGTATAGCATTGTGGTAAAACTAATGTGCTTATTAAATTAAGACTACTAAGCAAAAAATATACTTGGAATGGATTGTGGTACACACATAACTTATAATTCAATATAATAAATTGTGATATTCTATGAATTGAAACAGCAGCTATACTTATCAAAGTTTACATATGCATTATATATATATAGACTACAAAAT
>NW_012151618.1:3683-5988 GCF_000956105.1 Propithecus coquereli | reverse complement strand
CACAATACAAGTGTTGATAAGGATGTGGAGAAATCTGGACTCTCATATATAGCTGCTGGGAATGTAAAATGGTGCAGCTGCGGTGGAGAACAGTGTGACAGTTCCTCAAAAAGTAAAGTTAGCATATGACCCAGTGAGTCCACTCCTAGGTATATACCCAGGAGAACGGAAAACATAGTCACATAAAAACTTGTACACAAATGTTCATAGTAGCATTATTCATAATAGCCAAAAAGTGAAAACAACTCAAATGTTTATCAACTGAAGAACGGATAAACAAAATGTGATATATCCATACAATGAACACTATTCAGCCATAAAAAAGACTGTTATATGCTACAACATAGATACACCTTGAATACATTACGCTAAGTGAAAGAAGCTAGACACAAAAGGCCACACATGATTTTATTTCATTGTCACGAAATGTCCAGAATAGGCAAATCCACAGAGATAGACAGAAGATTAGTGGTTGCCAGGGGTTGGAGAGAGGCAAAAAATTGGGACTAACTGCTAATAGTATAGGGTTTCTTTTGGGGTTGATGAAAATTAGATCGTGTTGATGACTACACAAAATACAGTATGGACTTCAGATAATAATATCAATTACTTCAAATGTATTAACCACAATTTTGAAGAAAATTGCAGAAAATTTTAAGAAAAATTAATAAGATACATGTTTAAAACACATTCTTTAGAAAAAACACTTGTGACATGGATTAGGGACAGAAATGGCTAAAAATGTAAATATGTTCCAAGAAAAAAATTCTGCTTATGTTATTAATATTTTTTAAATGATCAGATAATCAACATAAAGATGTTAAATTTTGCTTTGATATACATGGATTTGTGGGGTTTTTTCCCCTAAAATTTGTTAAAAATAGCTCTCTACTTTATTTACCTATTTTTTTGATATACCAACATAATAAAACTGATCTGTTGATCAAAAATAAATATTTCAAAAATTATATACTTTAAATTATATTTAAAGTCCTCATTCACTTTCAAAAGTGTCTTAGTTTCCACCACAAAGTATATGGCCACCCCATTTAGAAAGAAATAGTCCAGAGTGACAGGTAATAACTCCTCTATACCCTGCACCCAAATGTGGAAGGCCCAGACTACCACACACCTTTACTAAGGAGATGGTCTCCTCTGAACATCTTGTGGAGGCTCCTGCAGTTACCTTTGTCCCCACGCCAACTGTGCTCTGCCAACCAGGAACATGCCACGAGATAATTGCCCCAAACCAGGAACTCTCCAGGGACAAGTCTCATTCCCCAGGACCTAGCACTATAACTGACCTATAAAAGGTGCTTAAATGATGGAAGGAAGGAAATAAGGAGTAAGGGAAGAGGGAATTACCTCCTCTTGTCAGCCCTATGCTCCTCCTGTAGCCCCAGTGCCTAGGGGTTGTGCTTCCTTTGTTCTCTAGTGTGGATCCGAGGAGAACCATGAGAAGCCTGGCATGATGACTAGTGCCTGCCTCCCTCCTCTCTGGGTTTCTGAAACTAGCAGCTGCATCACTCCGAACCAGACAGTAAAGCTGCATTTCAACCTCAAAACTGGCTTCAGACCTGGTCTGAGATAGCCAGCCCTGAATTCTAAGGCTTCTGTCACCCTGGGCTTGTTCCTAGCACTCTGGACAGAAGCTGGTGGTCTGTTTATTCTACATTCTGCCCTATTGGGAGCCAATCACGGCATTTGGCTGAGAAATGTTATACTCATAGGGTCTCAAGTTGATATGGCTGAAATAATTTAATTTGAAAAAGATATTTCACATTTATAAATAAAATGGTTAATAATTTCAAACATGTTTATTTCATTAAATAGTTACATATGTGCAGTTATGTGTGTGTCTGTCTGTGTGTATGCTGGATTTATCTGCTTCTCATTCATTTTTGGTGATGACTATTCTGCTAATATAACACTACAAAAAAATACCAGTGAATCATCAATGATTAACTTGTTGAAAATAGTTTCCCTCTGGCTTCACAATTACCTGCTTCAATAAAATAAAATAATCACAGCATTATTTAATTTCCTGACCCAACTACCAAATTAATCTAAAATAAAACAAGTTACTGTAATCTCTCAATTTTCTATAGACTAGCTAGACTTTTGGTGGTCATAATGCCTTCAAATCTTAGAGTAATCAAGAAAATAAAAAGAAAAACGTAGCTCTCTCCAGTAAAAAAAGAAGAACTCTTCCGTGACAGGCTGTGACTTGTCAATCTGCTCACAGACATTATGACACCCTTTTATTGGCAGAGCTCCCAAAGGGCCAGCTGCTTCTCAACAAAGC
>NW_012151618.1:3217-3633 GCF_000956105.1 Propithecus coquereli | reverse complement strand
GGCTGACGCCACGGCACTCTAGCCCAGGCAAGAGAGTGAGACTCTGTCTCAAAAAAAAAAAAAAATAATTCAATGAATGAAATGAAAAATACCATCAAGAGCTTCAACAATAGATTAGATCAAGCAGAAGAATTTCTGAACTGCAAGACATGCCTTTTGAAATAACACAGACCAAACCAAAAAAAATTAAAATGAATGAAGAAAGCCTTTGTAACATATGGGACATCATAAAGTGAACAAATATTTAAATTTGGGGAGTTCCAGAAGAAGAAGAAATGGGCAAATGCATAGAAAACCTATTTAATAAAATAAATGCTGAAAAATTCCCAAGTCTTATGAGAGATATAGATATAGATACAGGAAATGCAAAGATCACCAATACACTCAATCCAAAAAGGTTTTCTCTGAGGCACAGT
>NW_012151618.1:2809-3167 GCF_000956105.1 Propithecus coquereli | reverse complement strand
ATAAAATAAAGCCTTGTGAAATGGCTTATGTCTGTAATCCTAGCACTTTGGGAGCCAAGGTGAAAGGATTGCTTGAGGCCAAGAGTCCCAGACCAGCCTGAGCAAGAGCAAGACTCCATCTCCAGAAAAAATAAAAAAGTTATCCAGTCAAGGTCCCATGTGCCTATAGTCCAAGCTACTGGGGAGGCTGAGGCAGGAGGATCACTTGAGCCCAGGAGTCTGAGGTTGCAGTGAGCTGTGATGACACCACTGTACTCTAGCCTAGGCAACAGAGCAAGACCCTGTCTCAAAAAATAAACAAAATAAAATAAAATATCTATGAATAAATTTAACCAAGGAGGTAAAAGACCTCTATAAT
>NW_012151618.1:2407-2759 GCF_000956105.1 Propithecus coquereli | reverse complement strand
CTGTCAAACTGTCAAAAGTCAAAAACAAAGAAAGAATTCTAAAAACAGCAAGAGAAAAGTGTCAAGTCACATATAAGGGAACCCCTACCACTAAAAGTGGATTTCTCGGCAGAAACCTTACAGGCCAGGACAGAATGGAATGATATATTCAAAGTGCCAAAAGAAAACAAAAACACCTCCCAGCCAAGAATACTATACCCAGCGAAACTATTCTTGAGAAATGAAAGAGAAAAAAGTCTTTCCCAGACATGGAAAAACTGAGGGAATTCATCACCACTAGACAAGCCCTATTTTGGAAACTGTACAAATGCATGGAAATTAAACAACATGCTCCTGAATGACCACTGGGTCA
>NW_012151618.1:0-319 GCF_000956105.1 Propithecus coquereli | reverse complement strand
AAAACCTGACTTCAAAATACACTATAAATCTAGACTAACCAAAACAGCCTGGTATTGGTAAAAAGAAAAGAAAACAAACAAACAAAAAAACAAACAGACACATAGAACAGAATAGAGAACCCATAAATAAATCCACATATTTACAGCCAACTGATCTTCAACAAAGGTGCCAAGAACATACACTGGGGAAAGGACACTCTCTTCAATAAATGGTGCTGGGAAACTGGATATCCATATGCAGAAGAATGAAACTAGATCTCTATCTCTTACCATATACAAAACTCAACTCGAAATGTATTAAAGACTTAAACCCCAAATT
>NW_012151617.1:20230-20583 GCF_000956105.1 Propithecus coquereli | reverse complement strand
AATTGAAAAATTAAAAAAAAATGAATAAGGAATAAATTTTATTTCTCTTAAGTGGCTTTTGAAGAAAAGTAGTTTTAAAGAGACTCGGCGGTATGGTAGACTCTGAAGGTGCGCTACTTAGCAGTTTGGGCGTCTTGGACAAATGAATCATCCTCTTGAGCCTCAGTTTCTTCAAATGTCATGAGGGGTTGTGAGGAGCAGAGTAGAATTTGCACGTGAAGTTTGTCAACTGTGAAGTCCTATGCAAATGTACAATATACATTCTGGGTTTTTTCTAAATTATGAAAATCCTATGTCCTGGCCTTTCTTTTTCTTGACACCTCCTACATTAGTAGCAAAAGTGTTTATGCTGA
>NW_012151617.1:17583-17965 GCF_000956105.1 Propithecus coquereli | reverse complement strand
CTACATTCCAAGCTTATGTAAAATAATTTGAATCGTTATATACTCTAGTACTGCGGTCCCCAACCCCTGGCCAGGCTGCATCCTGGTACCGGTTTGTGGCCTGTTAGGAAACGGGCTGCACATCACTGCCTAAACTCCATACCACACCCTCATGACACCCTACCCCAACCCCCAGTTCATGGAAAAATTGTCTTCCATGAAACTGGTCCCTGGTGCCAAAAAGGTTGGGGATGGACCGCCGATCTAGTAGGTCTGCCTAAAATAGACCATAACTGCTTTTGAAAACTCAAAGACAGTAAATTAGAGGATTATTATTACAGAAGAACTTTTGACTCTACAAAGGAATTTAACCACAGAATTCTTTTCAATAGTGAGTTCCTCT
>NW_012151617.1:2461-4433 GCF_000956105.1 Propithecus coquereli | reverse complement strand
ATATTTTAAAATAATTTTGTGCATGAAACAGAGATTTGACTGCATTTTAACTGCAACCCATCACGTGAGGTCATGTGTGAAATTTTGCACTTCTGGTTGTTATGTTAATGCTCAAAATTTTGGATTTTGGAGAATTTTGGATTTTTAGGTTAGGGCTGCTCAACCTATAATTGCTACAGAGACCATGTGGCCTGCAAAATCTAAAGTATTTACTGTTTGGCACTTCACAGAAGACGTTTGTTGACTTCTACTACAGGCAATGGGAAAATGAGTATGAGAGGAACAACTGGGGAGCCCCAGTAGAGGACAAGGTGAGCAGGGTGAGTCCCTGCCTTGGCAATGCAGAGTTAGGACTTTGCATTTAGGAAGACTAGTGACCCATGAGGGAATGAGCTGGCATGCAAGTGATTATGAAGAAGTAATGTTTAGGGTTAGCTTTAAGGAGGCAGGCATGAAGTAGCCTGGTGGAGGTGAAGGGTTGAGGGTGCAGTTGGTGGCTTACTGACACGAGCTTCTGTCTGTAAAGTGGAGCATTGTAATTCAAGGACTTTCCCCGCTTCCTGCAGCCCACTGCTCTATCTTGCATTCAACTCTTGTTTCATCCCCACGGCCACACCTGTAAGTCAGACTCTCTCTACCCATTGCCTTCTCACTGGTTTCCCTGCCTAGAGGCTCAGCCTCCTCCAAAGTCAACTCCTGTAAGTGTGGCTCTTCTGTTACTCCTTTTTAAGGAACTTCCAGTGAGTCCCCATTACCTACTCAAAAGGCCAAGCTCCTTGGTTTGTCACTTAAGGTCTTCCCACTCCTTGGCCCTCATCTTCATTTCCTGTCCTGTTTTCTTTCACAGACTTACATACCCTCTGGATTCCAGCCTAACAGAAGTACCTCATGCCTGCTCTGTCCTTTGCCCCTTATTTGGTCTTATCTCCTCTGCCTTGCTCTGTCCAAAGGCTTCAGGGACCTGGGTCTATAGCTGGCACATGGTAGGCACACTATGGCTGGGGCAGAGGGGGTGCTGACTTCATTTTGGTTCCTCCCACATCGTATTTCCCTCTCCAGCTGGGCCCCCACCCCACCTTAAGAGTAAGCTGCCCCTCCTTGAGAGCTCATAGTGCTTTGTATATCTCTCTTGCTGCACTGGCTACTTTCTGTCTGGGATTGTAATTATTCCTTATATATTTTGAATCTCCTTGCAGAGACTAGATCTGAGGCCAAGTCCAGACCTGATTGAACTGTGTATTCTTCACTTTCATCTAGTACGAGCCCAGTGACTATTTTGTTGATCAGTGTTACATTGATTCTGTCTACAAACAGTGCCATCTGCAAATTAGCGGCTCTCACTAGAAATGTAATTTACCACCTGGAGGGATTTAAGTGCAAATGAAAATAGAGTTCTAATAATTGTGTTGAAAATGAGTGCCACTTAAGATCTTAAAAACCCAGAGTGATTTTTAGCTAGTTTTTAGCAAAACTACATTTTTGCACTGCTTTCTTCAGACCTGAAGCAGTGTTAGAATACATTCATATTTGGACATTTTAAACAGTTCCTTGAAAAGCCAAGGCTGAGCCAGAGATCAGACAGAGCTTTTGTGAGGCATAAGGGAGGAGCATGTGGGCAAAACCCCCTCATGAGTGCAGGAGATGGGCTGCCTGCAGGAAAGCTGCCCCGTCCACTCCACAGAGGAGCATTGAAGCATTTTCTGCACGAGGCTGCCAGGGGCACAGCTGACTGCTCAAAGATCCATCGAAAATCACTCACATTAAACTCACAGAAGGTAGTATTTCCACAGTTTCATCTTGCCACGGTCACTAATCAAATGTCAGAAGAGCTTTTATTTTTATAGAGATGATTTACCCTCTGAAGGACCAACCCTTTTTCTTCCTCTGTCTTTTTGACCAAGCCTAGAATGAGGAGACCAGTATAAATAATGAAATACTTAATATGCTGGCAAAGAATTTATGTTGTTCACTC
>NW_012151617.1:0-316 GCF_000956105.1 Propithecus coquereli | reverse complement strand
AGCATGCCTACTGTCTTTAGGGCCAGACCCAGAAAAGCACACATCCCTGGTATGCACTCTCCACTGGGGAGAGATTGCCAGAGAGGCTGAGAAGTGTAATTTCTAGCTGGATGGCCATATACCCAGTTACAACTCATTCACTATGGAAGAATGGAAGAACAGATTTGGGTAAACAAGTAATGGTGTGCCCCAAGGTGCTTAATAAATGCATCCATTATTTATTTATTAAAAAAAATTTTAGGGATAGGATCTTGCTCTATCACTAAGGCTAGAGTGCAGCAGAGTGACCATTGCCCATTGTAGCCTTGAACTCTTT
>NW_012151616.1:17456-17889 GCF_000956105.1 Propithecus coquereli | reverse complement strand
AATATACTATGATTTATATAACAGAGCAACAAAAATATTGCAAACTTCAAAGTAACCTTTGCTCCAAAACTGTCATTTCCTTTTCACAGAATACATTTTTACTTAATCCTTTGATTCAATTTTCAAGTTCAAAAAGCATGTTTGTGTGTATATGTGTATGTGTGAAATATGAAGTTTTTCAATGTGATCTTTGTCTTCTCAATATTGATTATTTTTACAATGCAGTAAGTCAAATTTAATGTTATACAATGAGATGTTTTCTTTAATTTTAAACTTTTACATGACTTTTGAGTATGTTTGTAGCTTAGTAGAAAAAAAAAACCACTAACCTTTGTCATTTTTTTCAGACCTCACATTCAAATCTACTTTTGTGTTCTTCCCTTAGAAGATTAGATAGTATCAGCTTTGTATTGTGGGCAGGAATCCACTTTGC
>NW_012151616.1:13979-15516 GCF_000956105.1 Propithecus coquereli | reverse complement strand
TAATCAGGACTGTTTCATTCCTTCCTTTACTATTCCCCTTAAACCTTGAACCTAACAATAAGAAATAATAGAAAACCAAAGCCCTGCTATGGCTCACTAAACTAACACCCTTAAAAGGCATTTGACTGTGACTGGATATGAATGAGAATGTTCTCCAAATCTTCAGCTGAAAGATGAGGCCCTCCTGTGGGAGTCTTTAATTGTTTTCCTCTTTTTTCTCTGCGGGAGCCACAGAGCTCAGCTTTTTAACAAAACCAGTATTAGTGAGGAGATCAAAACCAAACCTCTAATATGCTCAGTATTTGACCACCTTTTTATAAAGTTAATCAAACCTGTTAAGAAAAATGTAAAGTGGCAGAATGTAATATTCCGGAAGGAAATTCCAGAATATAAAATTCCAACAGTTTGACCCTGTGGTAGCTGTTTACTTAAAAAAAAAAAAAAAAAAAAAACCCACAAAACAACTTCATAATCATTTTCTTATATTGTCTTTGAGGCTTCCAACTTTTGCCAGACATTTATGGCTATGTATTCTACCCTGAGACCATTTAGGTATTCTAAAATTTTTCTAGTTAATTTCTGTATATCAGCTCCTTAAACAGGTGATGCAGTTATATTATTTCATCTAATACAACTTTAAATTTTCAATTCCAAATATTTAAAAGCAAGTCAATATTGGGATGAAGGAAATGTGCCACAACAAGTGAAATCAGTTGTTTTCAACTGAGTCCTTTATATGATTTTAATTCTTATGTATTAGCTGACTGAAGAACAGTGTATTGTCTTTAAGGTGAGAATTTTGTATTAAATAACTAAAGTAAATTGTAAAAATTGCTGAGCAAAACGTATCTAAATCTTGTATTTAAATTAGATTTAATTTCAAAATGCTTTTAAGGACCCCTTGTACTGATTCCCTTGGTGGTCTTTCAAAAGCCAGGTGTCTGGGATTGTCTCCAGCCTGCTCTAAAAGCACCCCAGGCTTTGGATTAATACAAGAGAGCTGCCTTTTATTTAGCAATGCCTATTTACATAATGCCTGTTCATTTAAACTCACTTGGAATGTATGGCCAAGAGGAACCCAAACCAAAGTGAGTCAGCAGCGGATGGTCTTGTTTTTTCATTGAATTAATTTTAAAATATCCCTCTCTCCCACTGCTAGAATGAAAAAAGTACTGTAGTGGCATTTCCTAATTAAACTGCTGTATCCTTAAAGGTGATTTAGGAATAACTGCTGTACATATTATAAAAATATATGTCAGAACAGGACATTTTTAAAAATCAATACATCTATTATTAAACATTTAAGTCTTATAAAATATACTATGATTTATATAACAGAGCAACAAAAATATTGCAAACTTCAAAGTAACCTTTGCTCCAAAACTGTCATTTCCTTTTTACAGAATACATTTTTACTTAATCCTTTGATTCAATTTTCAAGTTCAAAAAGCATGTTTGTGTGTATATGTGTATGTGTGAAATATGAAGTTTTTCGATGTGATCTTTGTCTTCTCAATATTGGTTATTTTTACAATGC
>NW_012151616.1:10610-12179 GCF_000956105.1 Propithecus coquereli | reverse complement strand
TCCGGAAGGAAATTCCAGAATATAAAATTCCAACAGTTTGACCCTGTGGTAGCTGTTTACTTAAAAAAAAAAAAAAAAAAGTTACTTATTTTCAGCAGAGCTAATTGGCCAGTTTGCTTAAGACTTACTTCATTTATGTGTGGAACACCTTTGTAAATCCAAGATGAGTGTTTACAATATATGTATCACATTGTGTCAGGTTATTTATCTTCAGCATTGCTTTAATCGTAAAATTTCAGTGTAATGCATAATCAATCACCAATCATATTTTATGAAAAATAGATCAGTTGTAAATGTTCCACTGTTTCTGGCTAATGTTCTGTTTGTTTTTAAAATTTGGTTGTTTTTTAGTTTTGGTTTTGAAAGAATTTAATAGGTAGCATGTCCTCTGACTTTAAAACAGAAATCATTGAGCTCATGTGCATATGCTGAGGATGTAAATAGTTTTCTGACTGATAGAAGGAAATCCTAACATACAGTTATAAAATTCACTTTCTTCTTTTGGGGAATTATTGCTGATGGAAAATATTGCACTATCCAATTGGGTGGCCATGCCCTCCTACATTAGCAATGAGAAAGAGTAAGAAAATTTCAGACTTGGTTTCAGCAAAGGGCAGGTTTTTTTGTTTTTTGTTTTTAATATGATATCATTTGAAGGGCAACCCCTTCCTTCGAGCATCTCTTCTATTATTCTGTGATGCCTAACTTATACCAATAAAATTTCATTCCTATTTTGGGTCAATGAACTACTCCCAATTAAAATGTTAATATCTACTGGTCACTTATTTTTAAGCTTGAGCTTTTAAATACCAGACTTTGTCCTATAGGAAGGGAAGAATAAGTTCAGGGTAATAAAGTACAGAAAACATGAAGGCATGGATTTCTTGGTTTCAGTAGGGGATCCAGGAGGTAAGATAAGGGTACTAAATGAAAAAACGAATGATTACTAAAAATAAGATTTCCCTAATAGAAAATTTTGTTGTGGGAAGACCTTGGAATGGTTCAGGTAGAGGTACAGTGTAGTTCTACACTGGGAGAATGATTTATAAGATTATATGCATCTCTTGTTGATCTAATTATTTCAAATTGCAAAGCGTGAGCTTGTCTACTAAAGGAGTGATGTTTAAGGCCATAACTTTGAACCTAGACCCCCTGGATTCTCAGCCAAGCTCTACTGGTTAACATTTTGTGTTCTTAGGCAAGCAACTTCTATGAGCCTCAGTCTCCACCCCTGTAAAATACCTGCCTCCTAAAATTGTTGGAAGGATGAAGGAAGATTATATTTGTAAAAAGAGCCTATAAGGCACATTGTTAGTTGTTAATATTTTAAATGTCACTGATATTTATGATTATCCAAACATTGCAAACAACCATGCAATACAATTTAAACTCGGCATACCAATAATCTGTTTTGATTAGCTAAGGAAGACTCAAGACAAACCCTTTCTGGAATGTGGAATTTGAATTAAATGGTTGGTTAATTTTTGCAAAACACAGAAAAAAATAAGATAAAATTGGCAAAAAGAATATGTTTACAGGACAAAATCTTTATTCTGATTAGGAGAAATA
>NW_012151616.1:0-960 GCF_000956105.1 Propithecus coquereli | reverse complement strand
TATACATTTATTAATAAATTTGAGTTTTGTTGCAACTTTAAAGACAAGGAAACATTATTTCCTCATTTTGGTCTTTAACTTTTTGCCCCTAAACATGAAATTCTGCATGACTTAGAAGGGACTCAATGAAGACTTCCTAAATTAATTTGCTCTGCCAGTACAGACATTCTTAAGGATTTCTGGTGTGGCACTGACATATAAATAACTCACATGACTACAGAAAATAGTGTTAAAAATCAGCACACAAGTATTTGAAATAAATAAGCACTGTTCTTTATGTGCACCTCACCTCTGAAACCTGCTGTAACACCTGGACACAAGTAAAATTTCTGGCCCCTCATTCGGTGGGGTTAAAATTGGACATCCTTTAAGGATTTCGTTTCATGTGGTTCATAATAGCAGAGTGCTGCAACAAGATTTACAGGGCAACGGAAGCCAATAATCCATTTATAACAATACTCTGATGAAAATTAACAGACCAGTGGATATTTGAGAACTGAATTTACCTGGAGGGGTCAAGTTTAAATGTCCGGATTGTTTCCAAGCTCTTTTTTTTCTTTTTTTAAATTTGCTCATGTGCTGTGTCTTACTTAGTATGATTTTTCATTGAAAAAGATTAAGGATGATGTATCATCAATGAAATAACCCTGGTATAAGTCACATTTTGCCCATACAAAGAAACATATTGAAAATGGGCTTAGGGGATATTCGAAGGTCCCAAATTTTCATGGCATATTGAAGAAAAAAATTCTTTCAGTGTCCCTTAAACTTCAAAATTTTACTTTACTTCATTTGCCTGACATTGGCCTGGGTCCAAAAGGAAATATAAAACTATTTCACCTATTTATTGAGTACCTACTGTGTGCCGGGCCCTGTTCTAAAATCCACAGATAGCCTACTCAACCATTTTACCCCTGTGTTACACAAGTCAAGTTGATTTTTTTTTTTTTTTTTTTTTTT
>NW_012151615.1:5399-5755 GCF_000956105.1 Propithecus coquereli | reverse complement strand
AACAGAGATTGCAGTATAATATTTAGATAAATGATAATTCATTTTATTTATGAATAATGTTCATAAGAGCCTACCTCTGAGTAAATTCCAATTATGAGACAAAACATCTCTAAGAAAAATATTGAATAACCTCAAGCACATATATTTTCATCCTAAATTAATAGATTAATGCATTCTGAAAATGTAGAGGTATTTGATTCATAAAATATATTTTACCAAATTATGATTCTCCTCAATCAATATAGTTATAATACACGAATATGCGTGTGCATATATGGCACATACACACACATATAGGCGATGTAATATATATGTGTGTCTATACACACAGGTGTATATGCAGGTGTGTGTGTGTG
>NW_012151615.1:3287-3839 GCF_000956105.1 Propithecus coquereli | reverse complement strand
CCCGTTCTCTCTCCTCCTTCCCGTTCTTCTTCCCATTCTCCTTCCCTTCCCTTTCCCTTCCCCTTCTTTTCTTTCTTTTCCTCTTTTCTTCTTCTCTTCCTCCTTCTCCTCTTTCTTCTTCATCTTCTTCTTCTTCAGTAGACTCACTACTAGGCATTTCTCTAAAATATTTTAATTTGTTATTTACACGAGCTTGGAAGTGAAGTGCTTCTTAGATTGAGGTAAAGTCAAAAGATCAGAATCAAAGGAAAATTATTTTTAAAGAATTATAATAGTATGAGCATAAAATAAAATTAAGAGATTCAGCAGAATACATCAGACTAACAAGGCACAATATCAGAATGGTTAGTGGCGTGGATGCACTGAATTGGAAAAACTTGCACTTACATACAAGAAGTTTGACTGTATATTCCTGGGAGGAATAGAGTGTATTTACAGGTTATTATATCTTTGACAATTGATGGTTTACATACAAGTACTAAAAAAAAATACATGTTGAATTAAATTTGGAGATGAGAAGGTTGATCTGATTTGATCTTAATTTGAAAGAAA
>NW_012151615.1:1980-3179 GCF_000956105.1 Propithecus coquereli | reverse complement strand
TTTAAGTATATTTTCATATATGGCATTATTTTTTATAAAAAAATAGCAAATGATTACAAGTTAAAGATGATTTTGAATAGATATTGGTTGAATTTTCAGAGACAGAGGATTTTAAGAAAATCTTAAAACTTGCCTATGAAGTGGTTATTGGATAGACTTAGAAGATTTATATTTTTCTTCTGTGAGAAATTGTAAATATGACAAAGTAGAGGCACAACTATAAAGCCTAAATGTACAAAAAGCTTAGAGTAAACTCACATGCCACAATTAGTTTCTTTTTTTTTTTTATTTCGGCATATTTTGGGGGTACAGATGTTTAGGTTACGTATATTGCCCTTGCCTTCCCCCTCCCCCCAAGTCAGAGTTTCAAGCGTGTCCATCCCCTGGATGGTGCGCATTTCACTCTTTGTGTATGCAAATACCCGTCCCCTCCTACGCCCTACCCCCTGCCGACATCCAATAGATGTTATTCTTATACGTGCACTTATGTGTTGATCAGTTAATACCAATTTGATGAAACTCATGGGTTTGCAACCAACTTTTTTCTCCTTGTCTTTTATTTCTTTCTTTCCTTTCCTTTCTTCCCGTTCTCTCTCCTCCTTCCCGTTCTTCTTCCCATTCTCCTTCCCTTCCCTTTCCCTTCCCCTTCTTTTCTTTCTTTTCCTCTTTTCTTCTTCTTTTCCTCCTTCTCCTCTTTCTTCTTCATCTTCTTCTTCTTCAGTAGACTCACTACTAGGCATTTCTCTAAAATATTTCAATTTGTTATTTACACGAGCTTGGAAGTGAAGTGCTTGTTAGATTGAGGTAAAGTCAAAAGATCAGAATCAAAGGAAAATTATTTTTTTTAAAGAATTATAATAGTATGAGCATAAAATAAAATTAAGAGATTCAGCAGAATACATCAGATTAACAAGGCACAATATCAGAATGTTTAGTGGCGTGGATGCACTGAATTGTAAAAACTTGCACTTACATACAAGAAGTTTGACTGTATACTCCTGGGAGGAATAGAGTGTATTTACAGGTTATTATATCTTTGACAGTTGATGGTTTACATACAAGTACTAAAAAAAAATACATGTTGAATTAAATTTGGAGATGAGAAGGTTGATCTGATTTGATCTTAATTTGAAAGAAAATGATTGTAACTTTAGAAGTGAAAAGAAACTGTAGTTTGATAGTTTGATGTTTGAAAGTAA
>NW_012151615.1:0-1360 GCF_000956105.1 Propithecus coquereli | reverse complement strand
CAAAATGGCAGGGATGGCTCAACAACTCCAAAACATTTGGAGCCCATGTCTCCGGAAAAAATTAACTTAATCTCTCTGGACTTTTGCTCTGCACAAAGTTGCATGTTAGCTTTCCTTATCTCTCCTTCCTTTACTTCTCTTGGGTAAATGGAATACAGATACTGCAGCTGCTGTTTTCTTAATCTTTAATCACTGTAAGAACCTCACACGACCGTCACTCTGTTTCCAGATGCAAAAGTACAGGAAGGTTGCTCTTTGACTCTACTTGGGTCTGATGCTCATTGCTGAATTCTACATACTTGCCAGGAGGGTAGGTGTGATGGTTAATTTTATGTGTCAACCTAACTGGGCCAAGGAATACCCAAATAGCAGATAAAACATTATTTTTAGGTATGTCTGTGGGGGTGTTTCCAGAAGAGATTAACATTAGAATCAGTAGACTGAATAAAGAAAATCCACCCTCACCAATATGGGTGGACAATATCCAATCTGTTGAGGGAATGAATAGAACAAAAAGGCATAGCAAGGCTTAATTTATTCTCTGTTTGAACTGTCCCCATCTTCTCCTGCCCTCGGACATTCGTACTTCTGGTTCTCGGGCCTTTGAACTCAGAGAGTTACACCATCTGCTCTCCTGGTTCTCAGGCACTTAGGTTTACATCACCAGCTCTCCTGTTCTCTAGCTTGCAAATGGCAGATCATTGGACTTCTCAGTCTCTATAATTGCATGAGCCAATCCCTTGTAATAAATCTCTTTCTGTATATCTATATACACACTATTGGTTCTGTTTCTCTGGAGAACCTTGACAGGTGTTGCGGGGTACGGTGAATAACCCAGCAAAATCCAGATGTCCACCCTGGTATAGAGGCCACATTATAGTAGCCTTACTCTTGCTTAACCTAAGTGTATAAATGAGGCAGAGGCAATTTTGAAGGGCTCTATGACAGGCAACTCACACCACAACTGGAATCACCACCGTTCTGATTGGAAATCAGATCCTTCCTAAGGTGAGTGCTGTGAAAGCTTGAATATTATGATTGTTAAATTTGGATGGTCTACTTGATTGATTAGGGAAAAAGGAGTGCAGGTGATATCTCTCTACTTCATCTCTGATGAGCCCAGAGATGAAGTCTGAGCCTAATATTTTACCAAGAAAGTTATGAGCACAGTGTCTTGAGGATAGTTAAAAACATGCAACTACATTAAAATCCTGTTAAAATAGATGGTAGTGTAAATGGGAAAGATTCAAGCCTTCACCTGGCCTAGGTCCTGGAAAAAATATACAGAATAACTTCTAGAGCTTCATCCTGATTTCTCCACTTCTCCTGGGATGTGGCCTTTAAGTGTTTTCTAAACCAG
>NW_012151614.1:6456-6882 GCF_000956105.1 Propithecus coquereli | reverse complement strand
TTTTGGCTTATGGAATCACCATACTTTCTGTCGGGATGGGGGAGGGGAAAGGAAGCGGAATAAAACACAAAGTGTCTCCTCTGAGATGTCAGGCCACCTGTCAGGATGCTTGCAGAAGTTCCTGAGAAAGTTATTTTCATTTCTGTGCAACTAGATGTTTGCCATCTTTGAGGTAGGGATCATCATCTTTTCCAATCTCACTGGGCTGCTGAGAAAACCAAATGGGCTTTTCAGACAATGCCGAAAACAGGTCATTCCCTCTCAACGTGCCTCTCCATGAATTTTTCTTTTCTTGGGATCTGTTACCTCCATCTGCCCAGTTGTACAAGTTGGAACCTTAAGGAATATTCTTTAATACGTGCAGGTTCCTCACATTTTACACTTTATATCCAGTCTGTTACCCAGTTGGCTAATATTACCTATAAT
>NW_012151614.1:3988-4586 GCF_000956105.1 Propithecus coquereli | reverse complement strand
TTGTATGGTAGGACAAGACTTCCTTCTCCATCTACTTCCTAGCTGTTTAGCTTATAATAAGAATGGAATAAAAATAGAAGACATTTGGCAATTCCAAAGCAGAGACTCTTTGCCCATAATAACGCATAAAGAAATACACTGCAAAGATCCCCAAGCCTTCAGTGGACATGGCCTGATCCCTTTGCAGACCTACAGAATGGGTCTCGATTGTGGAATGCCCACCTCAGAGGATGAGGATGAGGATGAGGAGATGGCACTCTTGGGAAGTTAAGCCAACGGGATTAGGGAGGAGGACAAAAGGGGATTTATTCTACAGTGACAGAGAGGTAGCCTCATGGGTATGCTCAGACTGAAAGACCCCTGCCTGGCAAGGACAGGGAATGAGCTGATCAACCACATGTCAGCCCTAGATTTTTATTTTGAGAACTTTCAAATTTTCAGAAAGTTGGACATAGGACAAAGAACATCTGTATGTTCCTCACCCAGATTCACAACCTGCACATTTCCTGCCCTAATTCTTTTCTTTTTTTATTCTCTTGTAGCTAAACTATTTAAAAGTCACATACATTATAATAGTTCACGCTTTTCAAATTTTTGT
>NW_012151614.1:3368-3938 GCF_000956105.1 Propithecus coquereli | reverse complement strand
GATAATAATACAATTAATAGGACCTGCAATATTTCTGGAATTCATTCCCCTCTCTTGCTACTACCCCCGCCCTAGTCTTAAATATGTTTAACCGGTTAATACTTCTAAAGCACAGAGAATAGGGGCTACCATTTGTAAGTTCTAAAGTTTTAACTGTTATCATTTTCATCATCATTACCGTTCGAATGCACTCTCGCCTTGTGCCTGGGATGCTATGGTAGTGACCTAGCTGGTTTCACTGCATCTGGTTTTGTCTCCCTTCAAGCAATTCTGCCCAGAGCAACCAAAATGATCTTCGTAAAAGCTGCAAATCAGATTATATGATCCCACAAAAAATACCTTTCAAAGACTTGCCATTGCCCTACAGTACTCAGCCTGGCTACGTTTCCAACTTCTTAGCTAGTCTTTCTTGAATATGGTTTATCTTGGGTGTTCCAAGCTCATTTCCAGCACAGAGACTTAGTGCATACCGTCGCTTCCTGCCTAAAATGTTTTGAGTTTTTGTTGTCGTCGTTGTTGTTTTGCCTCAGTTTCCTAACTCATCTTTCAGGTTCAACCTCCATACATTTC
>NW_012151614.1:0-408 GCF_000956105.1 Propithecus coquereli | reverse complement strand
ATACTACAATTTGTTCATCTTTTGACAGACATGTGGGTTGTTTTTAGTTTTGGCGATTACTGTTATGAGCATTCATGTACAAGAATTCGTGTGTATGTATTTTTCATTTTGGGGGAGGTAAATATCTAGGAAATGAATGACTGGATCTTATGGTAGTACATGCTTAACTTGTTAAGAAACTGCCAAAGCATTTTCCAGAATGGTAGTACCATTTTACATTCTTATCAGCAGTGTATGAGAGTTCCAGTTCCTTCAGATCCTCTCCAACACTTGATGTATTCAATCTTTTTTTAATTTTGACCATTCTGATAACTGTGTAGTAAAATCTAATTGTTGGTTCAATTTTCCTTTTCCTAATACCAGTGATATTGAGCAAATTTCATGTGGCTGTTTGCCGTTACTATATCT
>NW_012151613.1:22035-22408 GCF_000956105.1 Propithecus coquereli | reverse complement strand
TGTGTGTGTGTTCTATCAGAAAAGGCTAGCATTTAACTTGAGTATTCAATTTTATGCCATAGGTCTCTTCAATGTATGCCACATATTCAAATTCATAATGTTCAAAAGGAACAAATATCCCTTGTCATAGTTTTTACTAAATGCACACTTTCCTTTTATTAATAGCTACCAATTGTCTATCAAACAAACAGAAAAAAGTATCAATTCAGTGAAGCCACTAAAGTGAGTTCAATGCGGCAAGTGAATAAAACAAAATTTAATATTTATTGAGTTGACTTAATTGTTGAAATGTCTTGTTACTATGTAGAAACAGCCTCTAAATTTATAGGTCAAGCTCTTTTTTTTCTTACTTAGGTTAGATTTAATAATAGTT
>NW_012151613.1:10014-10850 GCF_000956105.1 Propithecus coquereli | reverse complement strand
CATCAAACAAAAGAGAGCTCGTTTACACAACGTTTGCTAACTAAATAAGGTAATAATAGTTTGATTACTAAATAAGACAACATGTGTGTGTATACAGTTGACCTTGGAACAACAAGAAGGTTGAGGGCACTGACCTCCTTCCCCTGCAGTTGAAAATCCATGCATAACTTTTGACTCCTCCAAAACTTAACTACTAATAGCCTACTGTTGACCACAAGCCTTACCGATAACATAAACAATCATCACATATTTTGTATCTTATATGTATCATGTACTGTGTTCTTACAATAAAATAAGCTAGAAGAAAGAAAATGTTATTAAGAAAATCATAAGGAAGAGAAAACATATTTACTATTCATTAAGTGGAAGTAGATCATCATAAAGGTCTTCATCTTCATCGTCTTCATATTGAGTAGGCTGAGGAGGAAGAGGAAGAGGAGGGGTCAGCCTTGCTGTCTCAGGGGCAGCAGAGGCAGAAGAGGCAGGCACTCTGGGTGTAGCTTTACAGAAATACACCATGATTTCTGTCTGACTCTTTTGCTTTTTCATTCCTCTAAAAATGCTGCTATCTGGTACCGGTCATTCTTCTACCATTTGTTTTAGTTTTAGTGACTGTATCCTAGAAGGGTAATGTTGTGAAAGAAGTCAAAAGCAGCCTTGAATAATTGAAACCCTGTGCCAGATTGTCTAATGTCGATTTGTTTTGTGGCACTGCCTCTACGTCTTCTTTCTCATCATCCGGCACTGGTTCAGAAGCACTCGTCTCTATTAAGTCGTGTTTTGTTAATTCCTGTGGAAATGTGTCTATTAGCTATTGAATTCCTCCATGATCCAGA
>NW_012151613.1:364-1974 GCF_000956105.1 Propithecus coquereli | reverse complement strand
TTTAGGGTATGGGAGTGTTCATTAATTCAGCCAACACAATGCAATTTGCTGATCTGTTCTCTAAGGATATATAAATAAAGCACACTCTACTTCAAACACTTTACAGTCTAGTGAGGAAGGTAAACAAAGAACATTTCTAGTTTAATGTGATAAGTGCATGTAATCAAATTTCAAAAATTTACAATTAAATTTACCATTGAATGTTTCTTTGGGCCAGGTACCCCAAAGTGGCATTCTTTTTTTATCCCTTATCTCAATAAATGCTGTGTGGTTGATATTATTATAACCATTTTACAAATAAGGAGGTAGAGTTTCAGACAGTTTAAGTAACTTACCCAGGTGACTGAACTAGTAAAATAATAGAGTTGGGGGATGTCAATCAACTTTTCTGACTCAGGTGTCCATGAACCTGTTTTTTCTACACCTTCTCTCAATGTTATATAGGGGTACTAAGACAGATTACAAAAGTTACATCTGCCTGGATAGGTGGTCAAAAAAATTATTCCTGGAGGATATACAATATGAACACGCTCTTTAAAGATGAGCAGGAGTTGTCTACTTGAAATAGTAAGAATGGATTTTGCAAGCAGACTGGTTTTCAACTGTAAAGCCTCAGATGCAAGAAGGGGCAAAGTGTAGGGTATGTGGACAGGAGCAGAAATGAGGAAATGAGGATATGTGGACAGGAGCAGAAATGAGGAAATGAGGATGAAATTATGGGTATATGGAGTAGGCCATCTATGGAAAATGCATATCATCTGAGGACAAAGAGAATCTTTCAGATTATTTTTAAGGAAAGATATTGATATGATGATACATAAATTTTCATTTTTGGAAGCTGTGATGGTTAATTTTGACAACTTAACTGGGTTAATGGATACCCAGATAACTAATAAAACATTATTCCTTGGTGTGTCTGTGAGGATGTTTTTGGAAGAGATTAGCATTTGAATCACTGTTCTGAATAAAGGATATCCACCCTCACCGATAAGAGTGGGTATTATCCAATCCATTGAGAGCCCAGGTAGAGCAAAAAGGCAGAGGAAAGCCAAATGCTTTCTATTTTTCTTTCTCTTTTTTAGTTAGGACATCCATTTTCTCCTCCCCTGAGATATTGGAGCCCCTGGCTCTCAGGGATTCAGAGTCAGACTGAATCACACCATTGACTTTCCTGGTTATCCATATTGCAGATGGCATATCATAGGACTTTTGGTTTCCATAATTGTGTGAGCCAATCCCCATAATAAATCTCTTATATATCTATATCTGTATGTATCTACTATATTAACTCTGTGTCTCTGGAGAACCCTGACTAATATAGACTCAAACAATACAGACTGCACTTATACAGGGAAGTTATGGGACAATTTTAAGAAAATAAAAATGATAAACATTTGTTAAGTTATATAATTGAATGGCAATAATTTGTCAGTATTTTCCCAGTGAGAGGAAAAATCAGCCTATGCATTAAACTGAATAGAAAATAACAAAAACAATAAAAGAGAGGAGTTTGTTTTGTGGTTGCTATCAGAAGGTTGCATGGTATAGTGAAAATCAAACAGGTCTATGTTTGAATTCCTCACCATTAGCTGATAAACCTTAGCCAAATG
>NW_012151613.1:0-314 GCF_000956105.1 Propithecus coquereli | reverse complement strand
CTCTGGAGAACCCTGACTAATATAGACTCAAACAATACAGACTGCACTTATACAGGGAAGTTATGGGACAATTTTAAGAAAATAAAAATGATAAAACATTTGTTAAGTTACATAATTGAAAGGCAATAATTTGTCAGTATTTTCCCAGTGAGAGGAAAAATCAGCCTATGCATTAAACTGAATAGAAAATAACAAAAACAATAAAAGAGAGAAGTTTGCTTTGTGGTTGCTATCAGAAGGTTGCATGGTATAGTGAAAATCAAACAGGTCTATGTTTGAATTCCTCACCATTAGCTGATAAACCTTAGCCAAAT
>NW_012151612.1:9657-10027 GCF_000956105.1 Propithecus coquereli | reverse complement strand
GAGATTCCTGTCTCCCCATTCCTCCCAACCAGACATAAAATGATTATTCTACCTCCTACACATTACTGGACTGTGTCCTCCACCTACCTATTCTCGCTAACCTGGGCTAATTCAGCCCTTGATCATTCTGTCCAGGACCAGTATGACAACTATCTACTCAGTCTCTCTGACTTTTGTCTTTCCTTGCTCTAATCTCCCTGAACTTTCCTAAACCTCCTCATCTTAAAAAAAAAAAAAAAAGGATATGAATCTCTACTGCAGAGGATTATTGTGAGAATTAAATAGCACGTATGAAGTGTCTAGTATAATGTCTGGCCCAAGGAAAATGTTCAAAAATAATGTTTTCCTTCCTAAAATATTGTTTGACATT
>NW_012151612.1:4506-4985 GCF_000956105.1 Propithecus coquereli | reverse complement strand
AATATATTTAACATTTCTCAGAAAAAGTAGAGGAAAGCTGTAAAATAAAAAAAACCATACACTTAAAAATCTATACCTAGAATTACAAAAGTTACAATGATTCTATTATTTTTTTAATTTCAAAATATTAAGGGGGTACAAATGTTATAGATTACATGGATCATTTTTGTAATGCTTGAATCCTGGCTAGAGGTGTGCCCATCACCCAAGTAATGTTCATAGTACCCACTAGGTAGGTTTTTGCCCCTCCCCTCCTCCCTAATGAGCTGACTGAAAATCATAAAAATCAGCATTTTTGACGTATCATCTTTTCTTATTGTACACAACAACAACAAATCATTTCTTGATCGGATTGTGACATACAATGAAAAGTGGATTTTATACGACCGGCAATGACCAGCTCAGTGGTTGAACTGAGAAGAAGCTCAAAGCCCTTCCCAAAGCCAAACTTGCACCAAAAACAGGTCATGCTGCCTGTT
>NW_012151612.1:3223-4176 GCF_000956105.1 Propithecus coquereli | reverse complement strand
GGGCTTTATATACACCATATCTAGCTCCTATAACAACTCATAAATGTAGAAATTATTCTTGCTTTACAACTAGGAAACTGAGATTCAGAGGTTAAGCAGCTTAGCCAAAGTCACACAACTCATACAGAACAGCAGAAAAACCATAAGGAAAGTCTGCAAGATTTCAGAGGCATAAGGACCATAACAGCCCCTGGCTGTTCTTATCTGTCCCACCAGGATTGGGTACTTGGGATTAAACCAAAGCAGGACGTTAATTCTGTCTACTGCTAAATACTGACAGTAGACCAAGAGCTAGTAAATCTATAAAGGAAAGTTGAAAACACAAGTGGCAAGCCCAGCATTCAAATCCAGATCCCTCAGATTCCAAATCCAAGGTTTTCCCAATACATTTGAGTGGCTGTAGGAACGTCTCATCCTTTGACTTCCTGCTGGCCATAAGATTCTTCAATTTTGAGATTATCTTCCAATATAAAAAATATATTTAACATTTCTCAGAAAAAGTAGAGGAAAGCTGTAAAATAAAAAAAACCATACACTTAAAAATCTATACCTAGAATTACAAAAGTTACTGTGATTCTATTATTTTTTTAATTTCAAAATATTAAGGGGGTACAAATGCTATAGATTACATGGATCATTTTTGTAATGCTTGAATCCTGGCTAGAGGTATGCCCATCACCCAAGTAATGTTCATAGTACCCAGTAGGTAGGTTTTTGCCCCTCCCCTCCTCCCTAATGAGCCGACTGAAAATCATAAAAATCATCGTTTTTGACGTATCGTCTTCTCTTATTGTACACAACAACAACAAATCATTTCTTGATCGGATTGTGACATACAATGAAAAGTGGATTTTATATGACCGGCAATGACCAGCTCAGTGGTTGAACTGAGAAGAAGCTCAAAGCCCTTCCCAAAGCCAAACTTGCACCAAAAACAGGTCATGCTGCCTGTT
>NW_012151612.1:0-413 GCF_000956105.1 Propithecus coquereli | reverse complement strand
TTTTAAAAAGAGCAAAATGTGACCCCAGCCATAAGAAAGCAATGGTCAAAACAAAAACAAAGATCTGGACCATCAGAAACCTCCTTGACCTATTTGAGCTAAGACAGGAGTATCTGTCACTGTTTAAACTTTAAAAGGAAAGAAAGAAATCTCACCAGCAGAGGGCTGAGAAACCAGCTGTGGTAGTATCTGATTATTACTGAACATAATTGTAAGTATGGAATAAAAGGGACTTAATTGGAAAATGTGTTTGCCTGGAACTTCATATCTTATAAGGCTCATTTATAAAAAGGACCGAGGTCATTTATAAAAAGGACGAAGTAATTAACTGTGTACTGGCAAAGAAGACATTGAAGTCTGCCTGATTTCTGACCTGAATATTCTAAAATTTTACTCTAGACCAATAGAAATTA
>NW_012151611.1:9198-9580 GCF_000956105.1 Propithecus coquereli | reverse complement strand
TCTTTATTTCTCCTTCATATATGAAACTTAGTTTTGCAGGGTACAAGATTCTACGCTGGGCATTATTCTGTTTCAGAAGAGTGTGAATGGGGCCCCAGTCTCTTCTTGCTTGTAGGGTTTCAGTTGAGAAATCTGGAGTTATTCTGATGGGCTTTCCTTTGTATGTTACTTGTTTCTTTTACCTTACAGCTCGTAGAAGGGCCTCTTTAGTGGATATTTTGGTCAATCTGATGACTCCATGACGTGTGTCTTCCTATTTCCATTGAATCTCCCTGGGGTCCGTTGAACTTCTTGTACCTGTATATCTAGATTTTTAGCAAGGCCTGGAAAATTCTACTCTATTAATTCTTCAAATAGCTTATCCAGCCCTTGAGTGTTTTCT
>NW_012151611.1:3926-5063 GCF_000956105.1 Propithecus coquereli | reverse complement strand
GTAGCCAAAGACACTGAGAACTTAAAAGGTGCATAATATAAAAAAACCTGTAAAATTTAAACATTTAATTTTTAATATACTATAAATGTTCACCAGCAGAAATAACATTTCAAAGTTTTATATTTAGAATATTCCTTGGAATAATTTTTAGGTATTATAAAATATTTTTTAAAGATAATTGAGTTCATCTGTGATCTAAAGAAGTAAAATATCATTAAAATGAGTAGGACTGCATTAACATATATAAAGGTAGATGGTCTTTATACATGCTTTAACTATGTAATCTAGATCCTAAAATCCAAGGAAGAGAATTAGAGAAAATAAAAAAGTACAAGGGAAGGAAATGAGTAATGAATTATTTTAACTTTTATTTGATTATTTTCATTTACAGTTCTGGCACTGACACTTTTTTTTAAAAAAAAGATTTTAATTTTATGTAAAGATTAACTTCAATAAAATAACTTAAAAAACATTTACATGTATATCACTAAATCTCCATAAAATATACAATACTTTTGATACAGCATAGGCTAGAATGACTTTGAAGGAAATGGTACATATTCATAATTTTTAAGAGATATCCCGTATGTCACTTCTGGGAATAAATATTTATACTGAATTTGCCAAGACATCTGAAGTATTAAACACTATATAACATGCACTCAGAAATTAAAATATACAGTTTGAAATACATATACTTTAAAAGCATAAAACTGTTTTGACTTAATCTAGATGTACGTTAGAGCCTCTAAATAGAAATTTGAACATTTATTACAAATAAAAGATACTATAATGCCAACTGAGATATAGTCCCAAAGCTGCTAGGAAACAGTCTGAACATGTAGAATATAAATGTCTACTTTGGCTAGAGATAAAGCTCATCTTTTTACCTTTAAATGAGATGGAATAATGTTAAATTTGCTAAAATTTTAAAACTTTACAACGTAGTTGCTTTCAATTTTAAGTACCAGTTAGCTGCATGGTCCACTTCTTTTTCTCGTTTATATTAATATGACAAAATCAAACACATGAACTTAACGTCTAATATAAAAATCTGAATATTACTGTTAAATGAAGGTATTTAAAATTTCATACACCAAATTACTCAAGTACAACAGACCATATTTTATACATATA
>NW_012151611.1:2203-2561 GCF_000956105.1 Propithecus coquereli | reverse complement strand
GTAGCCAAAGACACTGAGAACTTAAAAGGTGCATAATATAAAAAAACCTGTAAAATTTAAACATTTAATTTTTAATATACTATAAATGTTCACCAAATCTACAAATAATACCCTAATTGTATAAGGTTCCTTTTCAAGTAGTTATTTGTTTCTAAAAAGTTATAAATAAGTCTTATACTGTGCCTCTGTCTTATACTTCAAAGATATGGAATATTATCTTTATCACTATATAAATAACAAATAGTCCTTTAAAGAAGGGGCTGAGGAGAATGGGGGAAGAGAACTGTGGCTAATTTTCCCTGTTATTATGTGCATTTATGGATATAAAGTTGAAAACAACATTTTTTTTTATGTCAGG
>NW_012151611.1:0-1578 GCF_000956105.1 Propithecus coquereli | reverse complement strand
ATAAGGATAAAATACTTTCATGTACTTCTGAACATCCACACTCTTACAAAACACCTCTCTGATGATTATTGGCACTCAAAAATTTCCTTCGTTAAAAAGACAATATACAAGAAAGAGTTGGTAGCAGTTAGCTGTTTGACATTTTTAAATGATTGCTATTTCTAGAAAATAGCAGCAATATTGCTCACCTAGAAGAACTGAATGTACCGATAATTTATATGCTGTTACAACCTGAACCACTTCATCAAATTAGCTTAACGTTATTGTACATGAGGCTAAGAAGATTGATGGAAGTGATAGGAAACAGGACGTTAAAATTAATGCAAAGAACAATTCTGAGTCTTATCGGCAGCTGTTTCATATGAGCTGTAAATTTTACCCATAATTTAATACATTTTGCTATGAAGCACGTATTATGAATTCTCTGCTCCTGGCCTGGTATGTCATCTAATTTTTTTATTTCTAAGAAAAGGTATTAATTTGGTAATTGAAAACTTGTTAGATATTTAGTATAATTTAGTATTTTATAACTTGGAAAATGATAAAAAAAACTGATAACTATCTCATTAATTTTATTTTTAATTATTATATTGATGAAATAAAATCAAAATAATCCTCCAACTCTCCTCACTGTATTACAGTATTTATGAACTATATTAGTGCCATTAAATTATATACTGTGAGACTTTATTAGATAAACATATGGATAGTGTTTTCTAAAATATTCTTCCACTCCTCCAACCCTCTGGATCTGTGGGTTATTATAATACATTTTCAATTTTACTTTGCTATTTAGAAGCAAAAGGGTAAGTTGCCATCTTATATTTTTCCTGATTATTCTTCCCTGAATAAGATTCTGAAATTACAGTAAAAAACGTGTAACTTCCTTGCTTTAACTGATTTCCCATTTTAGAGTGAATAACTTAAATAATATTTAGAAAACTCTTCTGTACTAAAATCTGGTTCAGTGGTAGAATTAAATTATGAAAAAGCACTTGGTAGCGTTAGTCTCATATCATTGTCTATCAGGGAACTAACTACTGCATATGGCTGGGAACAAAATTTAAAACAGAAACATTACCTTTTATTATTTAGATCTTCTACATATACATATTAAATATACTCATGTTTTGGGTAACAATTAGGTTAGGTGCAACAGTCAAAATTATTGGGAATGTTTACTTACGTTGAAGAAAAATATGAACAGCAAATCTTTTTAACATTACATTCAGCCCTATGTTTTTATATGCAGATGAAATAGTATATTCTCTTATGTCTAGTGCAGATCAGCCATCCAGCTAAGCCTCAGTAGGTACTAGGACCATCTTCACTGTATTTTCCTAAAACATAATATAGCTCTATTGAATCTGCAGCATGTTTAGAGGGAAACCTATCATTTCAGTTGAAAGCATGATGCTTAATCTGTGTCTAATATGGTAGGTCAAATCCTATCTTATATAAATTGTCCTATAAAATATATATTTGATATTTCCAATGGAATGTTTTCAAGTTGATAGCGGTAGCCAAAGACACTGAGAACTTAAAAGGTGCATAATATAAAAAAACCTGTAAAATTTA
>NW_012151610.1:8604-8896 GCF_000956105.1 Propithecus coquereli | reverse complement strand
TGGCAAACTATAGCCAGCCATCACCTGATTTTATAAATAAAATTTTATTAGAACCCATCCATATTCATTTATGTATTGCTTGTGGCTATTTTTGCGTTACTAGTTGTGAGAGACCCAATGGCCTGCAAAGCCTAAAATATTTACTATCGGGCCCTTTGCAAAAAGGTATGCCTACGCCTGCTATAGTTCTAGAAACTCTATAGGCCTCTATAGGACTACTGAGAATACTTTCATCCCTAAGTGCCTCTAGATCCCAACTTAAGAAATTATTGCCCATGTTCTTCAAAAGAAA
>NW_012151610.1:5342-5625 GCF_000956105.1 Propithecus coquereli | reverse complement strand
CGTGAATTGTAGTGAGCTGTGGATCTCTGTTTGTTTTTTTTTTTCTTTTAAATATGATTGCAGACATGAACGGGACCTGGTAAGAATGTAGGGAATGGTCTTTTTATTAGACATGGCTTGCTATTTATATAATTTTTCTAAAGAAGTAAAGATTACTTTAAAGTAAAGTAAAAAATGTTTCAGGAAGGCTTTGAAAAGTTTATGGTATCTGTTTTTCTTCCAAGAAAGTTGCCATTTTTAAGCGTGAGTAAGAATTATTTGTATGCTAGTATTGGGCCGTTGT
>NW_012151610.1:1040-1862 GCF_000956105.1 Propithecus coquereli | reverse complement strand
TATTATTATGTTTGATTATGGAGTGTTATCCCAGACTTTTCTGAGGTATTTTAGAATGTACCTTTCTAAAATTTGAATAATTCTGAATTTTAAATACATTTTGCCTCAAGGGTTTCAGAAAAGGAATTGTGACCTGAGGTATTTATAAGGCCCTTCATTTGAGTTGTGTTCCTGGGGGCAAACAGGAAAGAAATAAAAATCAATAGTAGTCTAGATAGCTTAATAGCAGAAAGATGAAGTTTCCGAAGTGTTTTTAGTATTGACACTACTGTGCATAGAAGAGCATATATGTTTGTAAATAAGAAAATATGGATGTGATGCTCTTAGAAAATATTTTTTTCATTACCAATTGTATAATATAGGGAACTTCATATATTCACTTAATATAAAGAAAGTAAAGAGATCTAAATTCAGAGTTACTTAGAAGAATGTGCCTCTTAACAATTTGCTATACCCTTCATTAATGTTTTTTTAAATCAAACAGAAACTGAAAATGATACTTTATATTTAGAAAATATATGTGGATTTAGATCTCATCTATAATTTTAATCTTAAACTTTTCATTTAATTATTTTAAAACAGGTTAAGATGTCTTTTTTAAAAAATAAATCAGGATACAGAGTTCTACATGTTAATGGAAAAAGTATTTTAATTAAAAAAAAAACCACCTAGGGCAATTTCCTGATTGGTTAAAATTAAGAATTACAGTAAAAAGAAAGTACATGAGAATTTTTAAGGAACATCACTCAGTTTTCTTTAGAAGCCAAACCTCTCATTATACGACCTGTTTTCTTGGTATTTTAAACCAACTAGACTGTCACA
>NW_012151610.1:0-990 GCF_000956105.1 Propithecus coquereli | reverse complement strand
CTTTGAAAAGTTTATGGTATCTGTTTTTCTTCCAAGAAAGTTGCCATTTTTAAGCGTGAGTAAGAATTATTTGTATGCTAGTATTGGGCCGTTGTGATCGAGGACCACTCCCCTGACTTGAAAGTAATTACTTCCTGCAGTTGCTGGGAGGGAGACTGTGTGGCAGCGGAGATAACACATTCAATTCTGGATTATTCACAAGTAGATTACGTGCTTTCTGGATTGATTGTGCAAGCCCCTCCCCCCCCTTTTTTTTAATTTAATGTCTGCCATTTATTGATTTGCTTTTTGGGACATCTACCCAGTAACAGAAATGAGATGAAACTCCCATCATTCATTTCTTTTCATTGTCAAAAATATTAATATTTGAGTATCTGCTATGTGTGATCAGGCTACTCAGCTGCCAACAAACAGCTCAGGTACAGATTTTCAAAGAGGATGTTTTCACTCTTGAATAAATCATTTTCTCTGATTTTAAACTTATCTATGTAACTATTTTCTGTTATCTCTTAAGAGTTAGGTGCACATTCCTTCTATGGAAAGATTGCTAAATAGTTAAAGTATTTTTCCTAACAGGTGTAAGTGTTTTTCAAGATGACTTCCAAAGATTTTTGGCTATAAAAAGCTATGTATTTATTCTTCAGTGGTGGTACCTGGCCTAATGGTATGCACTCTGTCCCCAACAGCCTCATAGCCAGACAAGCAAATGATGAAAATGAAATGTGCTGAGTGGAAGGTGCTAGTGAGGGAAGACTTCTCAAGAGAGGTGTGCTTTAAAGCAAGAATTAAGACTTGTTCAGAAATTGTTGGAATGAAGAGGAGAAAGGACAATGGCACTGAGAGGTAGAGGGAGCAGTTTGTGCAAATGGATTGTGAAACAAGTGTGGTGTATTTGGAGAAATAGATGTAGTTCGTTTTTACTAGAATATAACATGGGAGCTGAGGCTACAGCAGGAAACATTTCTTTTTTTTTTTTTTTTTTTTTTGAGA
>NW_012151609.1:6342-7444 GCF_000956105.1 Propithecus coquereli | reverse complement strand
GATGGAATATTGTTCAGCTAACTTTATCTTAACATAAAGTAAAGGCCAATGGTCCAGCTGGGAGCTTCCTGCAATTGACCCAGAAGGAAGAAACGTGTGAAACCAAAAGTGATAATTAATGTGGAGAAAACAATCGGCAGAACTCAGGGTCACCAAATGTGGACAGATGAAAGAGGAGTCAAAATTATACCCAATTACCAATCTTACAATTGAAAATTTCAAGAAAGAAATGATAAATTTTGTTCTAAATTGCCCAGATGACTTAGAAAAAAATGAGAGAAAACTTTTGAAGACTAGCACTTGCATCTTCTATTATTTACTGAATGCTACCCTGAAAAATAGGCACTATTTTTTAATAAATAGTAAAATCCCTTTCCTTGTCTTTGATAAATACCTGAATGTGTTATAACTTGATAGCTGATGACTTGTTACCATACTCCTTTCACCAAGGCTACTCTCTATTTCATTGCATCTCCATATCCATTTAACATGTGATTCTTATAAATTTTAACAGTTGAAAAACAAACAGCTGGCTGAACTCTCTGCTTCAGTCTTTTGGATACTTTGCTTCTTGGTAAGTGATCAGTATTTTGATACTGCTGTAGTAATAACAGGAAATGATCTGTTTAAATCTGGATCTCCAGCCACAGACGAATGCCAGTGTAAAGAGGAGAGCTAGCCTCAGAATAAAGTCTATAAAAACAGTTTGGAGAATTATTTCTAGGACCACAGGGAGAGAGCCGTGATTTGTCCTCAGCATTGAAAAAGTGAATGCGGAAGTGGAAGAACATCTTATGGTAATCACTGAACTGCATCAGTGGAAAGTGAAAGCTGTTGGCTTCAAATTTAGTAATTAAAACAATTGAGTTGGTAAATGCTGGAACTTCAAGCATGATAATGTGAAATACCATTTCCTGAAACAAAAATTTACTCAGAAAAAGTATCGCAAGGAGGTAGAACAATTCAATTGTAATTTTCCTTATGTTTACAAAATAGCAAGTTGGTTCTATTCACCAGAAAAGAGAAAACAAACAATGGTGGTGGAGGTAGTCATGGAATAAAGTGAGGGTAGTTTCACGTAAAATTAAAAAGTAGAGGCCGG
>NW_012151609.1:3483-4787 GCF_000956105.1 Propithecus coquereli | reverse complement strand
TATTTATTAGTATTCTGTGACTGTGTATTTTAAAACTCATAATTTTTTTATAGAGTTTCTTGTGATAATATATCCTAGACTAATAAAGTGATTTTGACTCTACTCCTAGTGAAGATGCTGTGAACACTGTTGAAATGACAACAAAGGATTTAGAATATTACATATACTTAGTTGTCAAAGCAGCTGCAGGGTTTGAGAGTATTGACTTCACTTTTGAAAGAAGTTCTGCTATGAGTAAAATGCTATCAAATAGCATGACATACTACAGAGAATTTGTTGTGAAAGGAAAAGTCAATAGATGTGGCAAATTTCACTACTGTCGTATCTTAAGAAATTGCCAGAGCCACCCCAACCTTCAGCAAACACCACCCTGATCAGTCAGCAGCCATCGACATCTAGGCAAGAGCCTGCACCAGCAGAAAGATTATGTCTTGCTGAAGGTGTAGATGATCATTAGCATTTTTTATCAATAAAGTATTTTTAAATTAAGGTATGCATGTTGTTTTCTTAGAATGCTGCTACACGCTTAATAGACTACAGTATATAGTAAATATAGCTTCTATATGCATTGGAAACCAAAAATTTATGTGACTTACTTTATTGTGATACTCGCTTTATTGCGGTGGTCTGGAATTGAACCTGCAGTATCTCTGAGGTATGCCTGTAGATCCTCACCAGCGATCCATTTTCTCTACATTGTTGTCAACACTTGGAAGTATCATTTTAGTTGTAGTCATTGTAGTGGCTGTGTAGTGGTAACTTGTTGTGGTTTTAATTTGCACTTCACTAACATCTAATGAAGTTGGGCATCTTTTTGTAGGCTTAGTTGCCAATCATATACCTTCCTGGGTGAAGTGACTGTTCAAATCTTTTGCTCATTTTTTAGGATTGTTTTTCTTCTTACTGCTGAGTTGTAAGATTTTTATGTATTCTAGATATAAATCTTTGTCAGATATATAATTTACAGTTTAGAAAGTGAAAAGCAACTGCTTTTGATAATTTTGCTTTGTTAATGTAAGACATAGTCTATGTGTATTTTAAATTTTCCTTACAATAAGGGGAAGCATTGTCTCCATAATCCTCAGCTACCAAGTTTTATTAGGATAAGATGGTCAGCTAGCTAGCATATGAAAAATAGGGAAAGGGAGTAAAAGTAGAAAATATATAGATTTCCCCAACATTTTTCTTTTTTTTTTTTGAGACAGAGTCTCACTCTGTTGCCCTGGCTAGAGTGCCGTGGCATCAGCCTAGCTCACAGCAACCTCAAACTCCTGGGCTCAAGTGATCCTTCTGCCTCAGCCTCC
>NW_012151609.1:2888-3433 GCF_000956105.1 Propithecus coquereli | reverse complement strand
AAAAAAAAAAAAAGTAGATTGGTTAATAGTACTAAAAAATAACTAAATTTTCATATAAAATTGTCATTGGTTATAGACATTTTCTTCAATTTTAAAGTGGGGACTTTTCTAACTAATTGGACTTAAGATTTTTCCTGTTTTGTAAATTATTATCCTGGAAAATTAATAAACTAATCCCTGAGGCTTTCTCCCTCATCATCTTCCTCTCACCAAGGCTTTATGGATACAACTGCACAAAAACAGACCCAACTAAATGGCAGACCATGAAGCACAGAGAGCTTCCTTGTAGAAGACTGGTAAACAGCCTCGTACAGCAAAAACTTCCAAACATCATACTCCAGGGAGTCACAGTAGAAGTCAGGAAAGCTAGAACAACATGGGCAAAAAAAGATAATTTTGGTTTAAAAGATACACAAAGCAAAAATGTCCATATATAACCATAAGTACATTAATTATATTCATGAATGCTTTCACATATTTTGCAATTTTATCATTTTAAAAAGCTAATTGATGAATTAAAACTAATAATCTAGAATTCAATTTAA
>NW_012151609.1:0-1053 GCF_000956105.1 Propithecus coquereli | reverse complement strand
GAGTAGCTGGGACTATAGGCATGCACCACCATGACTGGCTAATTTTTTCTATATAGTTTTAGTTGTCCAGCCAATTTCTTTCTATTTTTTTAGTAGAAACGGGGGTCTCGCTCTTGCTCAGGTTGGTCTTGAACTCCTGAGCTCACATGATCTGCCGGCCTCGGCCTCCCAGAGTGCTAGGATTATAGGCATGAGCCACCTCGCCCAGCCCCAATATTCTTCTTAATCCCTTCTGATTTTAGGTGTTTCCTAGCAAATTAACAGTAGGATATAAAAGACTGGATTATGTAAATGACAATTAGTCCTCCTCCTTTTGTCTTTTAAGCAAACTTTAATAAGTAGTCATTAAGTAGTAATATTATTACTAATAAAACCTCCTGCACTTTTAAAATTAGATTTCTGTTTCTTAGACTAAGTCCTGTTGTTTATATGTCTGTTTTCCTTATTATACTAAAGCAAAGCGTCAGTGCCTAGTTCATATTTCTGTTCTTATTTCCTTTATTTCCTATCCATGTTTAATCCTCTCTTCTACCTTCCCTAACATCATATATCTATAATCAGCTTAATTTGGTGATTCCAAATAAGTTTTGGTTATAGACTTTTTGGTGATCCTATAAATTACCTACCATGCTTTTTACTTCAAAGACAACAAAATGAGAATAATAATGAAACTCTTTTCAGATCTCATAGGAAGAACAGAGTTTTTGATAAGTGAATAACTGAAACCATTTTTTTATAGTATACAATTAGTACTTTCTGCCAGAATAAAGCAAACACATTATTATTTTTTTAAAGTTTACTATTTAAGACTTAAGTTTACCCAGCAACACATGAATCACTGAGCAATCTTTCCCAAACAAGAACAAATCTGGGGAAGTTCTGTGGCTAAATAACCACAAAAAAGTAGGAAAACCCCAAAAAAAGTAGGAAAAAAAGTACATGGAGGCCGGGCACGGTGGCTCATGCCTATAATCCTAGCACTCTGGGAGGCCGAGGCGGGCGGATTGTTTGAGCTCAGGAGTTCGAGACCAGCCTGAGCAAGAGCGAGACCCC
>NW_012151608.1:13457-14308 GCF_000956105.1 Propithecus coquereli | reverse complement strand
AGAACTGAGTCTGGTCCATGGTAAGTCCTGAATAAATGTTTTTTGTCAATGGTTGAGAATATGATTTAAGATAAATTTCAAAGTTACATATATCATCTCTCAGTATTAATCTATGCTACTCTTGATTATACACTTGGACGAGGATCCTGAATCTCCCATACTTCAGGCAGCCTAGAAGAACTCCCATTCACATGTATGTGTGAGAAGGGCCCATGAGAGCCTGATGTAAGTAACTTCTAAAAATGAGGAAAGGGCTTTAACTTCTGTGCTAGGAGATTTGCATGTTGATCTTATGAGCATCTGTCACCCTCTCCTGTATGTCTAACAATTTATTTTGTTACAATGTTAAAGGACAGTGCCATATACTTATTCTAATTTTAAATGAAACCGTCATACACAGGTGACAGGCATGTTGGAATTTGGATGGATATAAACTATTAATATGTAGAGAATAATGAATATCATATAGAAGCTGGAAACTTGGGCCCTTATAGTTGTTTATTCTGCAAGTCTAATCAGATGACAATTCTCAAATTATCGATGTATAAAATGAGACATAGTTCCTTCCGTGTAAAAACATTCATCGTGATTTAGGTTGAAGTGAGTACCATACAATGTGTAATGTGCAACTGAAATAAGATAATGTCATTAATTATCCAACAATTTTTAAATGCTCTATTTATGATTTGTTCTTCCTTCTTATTTTTTCTTCTTATTGAAGGAATGATATGCTGTTGATGCAGCATTTTCTACCCCTTCATTTAAAATCGGCAATGATTAAGTATCATGATATAAATGATATCATATTAAAAATTCGATAGGTTATTTATTAGATAAATAAATGGAATTAT
>NW_012151608.1:2549-3132 GCF_000956105.1 Propithecus coquereli | reverse complement strand
TAAAGTCAATCTCCTATCTTTTCAAAATTTCAGCATCAGCATTCATGAAAGGCTTTAGTGGAGTTTTAGACTAGTGACTTATAAAGACACTAGTAGTCTGGGTATCCATGGAAATAGGAAATGAGCAGACTTTCTGATAAGATTATGCTGTCTTTGGGATAGGTCATAATGACACCTGGTGAAAGGAAATGAAGGACAGAAAAGGGCCTCTAGCAAGCCCGTTCTCATTAGTTTTATCTCAACTTCATTGCTCTCATTTGTCATTGGCAGTGTATTCTTCAACACTCCAGCTCCGTAAGAAAATATCCAGTTGTTTATAAAATTTACTTAGAGTTCTGGCTTTCATAAACTATTTTGGTAACTCATTACATATATACTGGAAAGAGTTAAAGAAGCATTATTGAATTAATTTCTTGGTTATAGCTAATGTTCTCATTTTTAGAATACATCATTGTGCTTCTTCTCACTGATTTCCTTAGCGAAGCAACCATCCCTTTAAAGTTTCTCAGTTTTATATGTTGCCTCATTGATTACTATGAGTATTAAATAATGTATGTAAAGTGCTTAGCACAGTAGCTGGCAC
>NW_012151608.1:1862-2499 GCF_000956105.1 Propithecus coquereli | reverse complement strand
GCGGGCGTGCAAGTGGTAAGAACATTTAAGACCTCCTATCTTAGCATTTCAAGGACAGGCATACCTGGGATATGGTGGGATTAGTTCCAGGTGACCATCACAACAAAGCAAATATTGTGATAAAGAGAGTCTCAATAATTTTTGGTTTCCCAGTACATATAAAAGTTATGTTTACACTATATGGTAGCCTATTAAGTGTGCAATAGCATTGTGTGTAAAAATGTACATGCCTTAATAAAAAATACTTAATTGCTAAAAAAATGCTAACAATTATCTGAGCCTTCAGTGAGGCATAATCTTTTTGCTGGTGGAGGATCGTGCCTCGATGTTGATGAATCATCAGGGTGACTGTTGCTGAAGCCTGGGGTGTCTGACAATTTTTTTGTATAGACAACAATGAAGTTTGCCTTATTAATTGACTCTTACTTTCATGAGATTTCTATGTAGTATGCAATGCTGTTTGATAGAATTTTACGCACAGCAGAATTTCTTTCAAAATTGGAGTCAATATTCTAAACTCTACCAGTGCTTTATTAATTAAGTTTATGGAATATTTTATATACTTTGTTGTAATTTCAACATTCATAGCATCTTTACCAGGCATATATTCTATCTCAGAAAAAACCTGTTTTTGCTC
>NW_012151608.1:0-1042 GCF_000956105.1 Propithecus coquereli | reverse complement strand
TGTCTATAAGAGTTTTTCCAACATTTTCTTCTAGAATTCTTATAATTTTATGCCTTAGGTTTAAATCTGTTATCCATCGTGAGTTGATTTTTTTGAGAGATGGGGGATGCTTATCCTATTTCAGTCTTCTACATGTGCCTATCCAATTTTCCCAGCACCATTTATTCAATAAGCATTTTTCCCCTAGTGTATGTTTTTGTCTGTTTTGTCAAAGGTTAGATGGCTATATGAGGACGGTTTTATATCTGGGTTCTCAGTTCTGTTTCATTGATCTATGTCTCTGTTCTTGTGCCAGTACCATGCTGTTTTAGTTACTATAACCATGTAGTATAGCTTGAAGTCTGGTAAATTGATTCTTCCCAACTTGTTCTTTTTACTGAAAGTTGCTTTTGCTATATGGGTTCTTCTCTGGTTCAATATGAAACAATCATTAGAGTGAACAGACAACGTACAGAATGGTAGAAACTATTTGCATGCTATATCTGGCAAAGGGCTGATAACTGAAATCTATATAGAACTCAGGAAAATCAGCAAGGGAAAAACAAACAACCCCATTAAAAAATGTGCAAAAGACATGAACAGAAACTTTTCAAAAGAAAACAGACTAAAGTCCAATAAACATATGAAAAAAATGCTCAACATCTCTAATCATCAGGGATATGCAAATCAAAACCACAATGAGATGTCACTTAACTCCTGTGAGAACAACTTTTATTAAAAAGTCCCAAAACAACAAATGTTGGTGTGAATGTGGAGAGATAGGAACACTCATACACTCACAATTTATTTAACCATTCATCCATCTATGGACACAGGTTGTTTCCATATGTTGGCTACTTTGAATAATGCTGCAATAAACATATGAACATGGGAGTGTAGATATATCTTTGAGATTCTGCATTCAAATTATTTTCAGTATTTACTCAGAAGTAAGATTCATGAATCATATAGTAGTTCTATTTTTAATTTTTTGTGGCGTCTCCATACTGTTTTCTGTATGGCTGTACCAATTTACCAAAAATGTAGCAGGGTTTCTTTTTCT
>NW_012151607.1:854503-864614 GCF_000956105.1 Propithecus coquereli | reverse complement strand
GTCACCTCCTTTAGTCCTCCAACCAACTCTGCGAGATACATGCTGTCCTCGTTTTACATCGAAGCTCTAAAAAATTACGTGACTTGACTGCAAATTACACAGCTTGCCTAGTGGAAAGGAGAACCCAAGTTCTTTTCAGTACTTTTCACTCCCCGCTTCCACAGATAGCTTGATGAGCACATTGGATCTTTCTTCCTCATCCCAGGGAAACTCATCCTACTATAATGGACCAAAAACCATATTGCTGAATGCCAAAGAGGTGGATGTGTTCCTTTATTTCTTTATCACTTAGGGAAAAAAAAGGCCCAGTGATTAAGGGACAATGATATGCAGTTAGGTAAATCGAGTGATGCAAAATTGACATTTAAGCATACATAATATTACACGTGCAAGGCGACATACAGACATGGGTGATGAGTGGTGGAGATCCACTTTAGATGAGTGAAGTTTTAAGATTTCTATAAGTGTTTGTTTTTCCTGGTCCTCTGGCATATTTGCAATAAATCACCATGCTACTAGGTGAAAATTCCTAACTGCAATTATCAAAGATTAAATTTTCTTAGTTTGAGTTCTTTTAAAAGCAACCAAGAAAACATTCTTCTTTCGGTAACACTAACAGGGCAGTTTTAAATCCATAACTGTTTTCTACACGCAATGTTTCTAACTCTGGTTCTTGTTGAATGAAAATATATTATTTGTTTTGCTAAAGGGCTGGTAACAAGAATCTGTGTAGAACTCAAAAAAATCAACAAGAAAAAAATCAAACAACCCCATCAATAAATGGGCAAAGGACATGAACAGAAACTTTTCAAAAGAAGACAGAATAATGGTCAGCAAACGTTTCATTGTTTTCTTAACACCCACTTTTTATTCTTGTAACTGTAAAATAGAGCAATAAGTGTAAATTCAGGCCTTATATATTAAGGAAGGAAATGAAGGCCACATTATGAAACAAAAATAGTGTACTTGATTTTCTATTAGATGAAAATAAGCTTGCCCCCAAATTCAGCCATTTTGGTTTATATTTTTTCTGTATCGTGAAGGATAGGTGTGGTTATCACTATATTTGGAAGGAAAAGTAATGCACTAATTTGATCTATCTCATTGTCTTTTTTGTGGCAAAACCCACATTGTAAATTTAGATCAATCCATGAGAAGTTGATAATGGCAGTTTAGCGATTGAGAAAAAAAAAAATTCTACGAAATTATTAATGTGGAAATTCAAGCCAGAATAGTAATGTTTAAAAATAGCCAGTTTTAAAGTCCCAAACATGTTTCCAAGCCTGGCCTTCCGGTCACCGTCTCCTGCATTCACCCATACTCATCCTCCCTGCCTGCCTTCCTGAGGTCTCCTCAGGGCAGGCAGATGCCTGCACCAGGCGGTTCTGAGTCAATTCACAAATTCTGACAAATGTGACAGAAAGAAAATGTACAGTTAATTAAATCCCATCAGGTTTGCTACCAAGCTTCACTTCGGAACAGGAGACACGCTAATGTAATAAGCAGCTGACTGGGACCTTGAGTGTCGTGCTTCCCCAGGGGTGTGCTCAGGTAGCTCACTGACTGTCTTTAATTTGCCCAGACATGTCCATGGTAAACTAGACGCAGGACTGTCAGACAAAGGTCTGCAGCGGGTGGCCTTGTAAGGCTGTAGACCGTGGTAGGTGATCTGTTACTATGCCGTGTATGTGAGTGGAGAGTCATCTTTAATTTATGACAAAGGGTAAGTAGAGGTCAACTTTGATTGAGCTTGTACATGGATAGAAATGGAGGATCTGTACCTATGTCTGTCTATGTCTGTGTTCACATTCATATTTATTATATATCCACATCTACATCTATCTACAACTCTGTCTCTACTGATATCTCTCCGTAGATATGGTGTCACCTAATTTCTCTCTCTGTAGAGATAGTATTTATCCCTGTAGATAGATACATATAGACATAGATGTATAGATACAGACACAGATATAGGTGCTATAGATACAGATCTCTTGATCCCCAGGCTTACAGGTGAAGAGTCTGAGGCTCAGATGTGAAGAGACTTCCCAGAGTTGTAGACCCAATGGCAGATGGAGTCAGGGTCCAAACTCTTGCCTGCCCTGGCACAGAGCCAACGTGCCGTCATTCCCATGACTGACTTCAACTCATCCCTTGGGACTTAACGCAGGAAGCACCTGCTCCAGGAAGTCCCCACTCACCCTGCTTCCACCTGAGTTGTTGTCCCTCCTCCCAGGCCATCACCCAGGAATCCACGTGTTAGCTGTTCTGCAGTAGCGCTAGGTAGTGTCTCGAGTTTGATCTATTCATGTGGTGTTTTCCCTCCTCTGTCGTGAGATACATAATGATGCACACTGTTTCCTTTAGAGTTGAAGAGTTTTAGCCTCAATTTTATTTTTACTTTAAGTCAAAGGCATTGACATCAATTATAAATGTGATGCATGTACATAGAAAAAGAAAAAAATCAAAGTGAAAGAAAATGAGGTCTTCCTTTTCCCAGCCCAGTCTCCTCCAAAGTTCCATGGTTGGTGGGTTCTCTGTACCTTCTGGCGAATGGATGGAATTGGTCTCAGAAGTCCCTGATCTTACCTAGGGCCACGTGTCTGGAATACGGTAGCAGAGTAACACCTGCCCGAATGACTCATGGATGAGGCCTTTCTTCTTAAGTTAAAAACAGAGAATCATTACGCAAAATGATAGCAACTAGGTTAAAACTATGATTACGTTTTATGTTATGGACAAGCAAGGGAATAATTTGAAGAAGAAGAAGAAGCAAATGAAAAGGGAATATAAATACTAGGACATAAAGAGGATATAAAAACATTCAGAGGATGGATTGACTAGGGGTTGAGCTGCCAGGTGTCTTGGACTCCACTCTCTTTTCCCACTCTCCCATTAAAATGACCATGATGGGAAAACAGTCTTATTTAAATTATTATGGCTATATTAGCCAATGCAATTAGTCAAGAGAAAGAAAAGAAGCTATAAATATTAATGGGAAAGAAATCTATTATTATTACTATTATAATTTCTATTATTATTGTATATGATACGTTGATATCAGAAAAACCCAAAAGTATCACGAAAAGCAGTTAGAAACAATGCAAAAAGCCAATAAGCTTTCCTATTTCAGGAGTATTTAGTTAGAAACATGTCATTTAGGAAATAATTCAGTAGGAAATATTTTAAAGTGTACAATGTTTTGGAGAAAATTAATAAGAAAAATAGAAAACTTGTGGAAGAAAAGTAAAATTCTTTCCTGAGACACATAAAAAAATCCAAATGAATGGGGAGTGTGGACGAACCATGCTATTGGGTGAAAATAGTAAATATTAGAGCAAGGCCAATCTTTGCCAAATTCATTTATAAGGTAAACATACTAATTAACATCCCGATGGGCCTTTATTGGTAATTTGATGAGATGATTCTGTATTTTATGAAAAATAAATAAGAAATAATGCCTATCAATTATGGGTTAAGAATCTATAGACATATCAATGAAATGCTGTCATGGTTGGCAAACTTTCTCTGTAAAGGCCCAGACAATGCTTATGTTTAGCTTTGCAGGTCAAACCACTATCTCTGTTGTTTTAGCACAAAATAGCCGTAGACAACATGCAAACAAATGAGCATGGCTGTGTTCCAGTGAAGCTTTATATATGTGCACTGCAGTTTGAAATTTACACAAATTTCATACATCACAAAGATTATGTTGCTTGGGGATTTTTAAAAATTATTTAAAACTATAAAAATCATTCTTAACTAATGGGCTTTACAAAAATAAGCTACAGGCCTAATTTGGCCTGTGGTTGGTAGTTTTTCAAACCCCTAGAGTAGATCAAAGAGCAAAGAAACAAATACTAAGACACCTAAGTAATTAAGATATTATAAAGGAGGCATTGTCAAGCTTTGAGGAAAATAAAGGTTGTTTAGTAAATATGTGTTAGGAATTGGCTACATCACTGAGGAAAAAAAATAACGTTAAACCCTCACCATCCAACAGCTAAAATAAATTCCAAATGAAGAGTTAAGTGTAAAAAAATAAAGTCATTAAAAGTATGGGAAAAAATGCAGCAAGTAAAACTAACCGATTTGCAAAGCACTATAATAGTCCTTAATGATAATTATTCAATAATTGCACAATTGCCTTTGCGTTTACAAAAAAAGACATTAATAGCATTAAATTGCCTGATATCTTCCAGGTTAACTCCAATTTATTTTTTAAAAGATTTTGCTATTGTTGTCTGAATTTTTTTAAGTAAAGCATTAGGAAAAATAGGTGGAAAACATACACTGTAACCAACAAAAATGATCCCAACTTTGTTTTTACAAAATGTATGTAGATAATGAAAAAAAGACTGGAAAGAAATAAACCAATGCACACTAACAAAAAAATAAAATAAAATAAAAGGAAAATATGTACAAGTGAATATCTATCTAAATTTGTAGTGAGGAAGTCCTTTTCAACCTGTGAGGGACTCTCTCTGGGCCCTAAATTCTGCCTGTTTTCCCAGGTGTTCCTTCCCTACTGTCCTCCGAAGCTCAAGCACCTGCTAAGGTTCTTGCCTTGCTCCTCCAGAGGACAGGGATGTACTGTGTGGATGACAGATGAGGTCGCACTCCTGAGAGCTCCCAGCACTTACCATTTGCGTACCTGGAGCAAACACTACTAAATCCTTTTTTTTCCTCTCTCCTAAATGTGTTAAAACCACAAAAGGAAATAAAGCCTGGAGTTACACAAGGTTAAATGGGTCCTTTCACAACTGATTCCAAAAGGCCCCTTGGTCACTTAACTGCCCCCTCCTCACCTACAAGGTGTCAGCTGCAGGTGGTTCACAAACATGTCGCTGACAGGGATGGGCCGGCGGCTGGCACAGCCAATCCCATGGCCAAGTGGATATTTAGGCTCCATCCACTAAAACCAAAATCAAAGCCGACAGGAACTACTGGAAATAAGATAAAAGGAAATGAGTCATTCTGGAAGTCACTGTATTCAACTAAGTGTAAAAGACAAAAAATGGGTAATAATGTAAAAAGGGGTATAAGAAAGCTAAATTTGGGGCAGTTGCAAAGATGATAGAATGTTGGGGTTATGAACTGATATTGGAAATCTTTTAGCTTTGCCATTTAATTTCCGTTTCTCAGATAATGATAGAAACTTTTCTTAACAGATGTAACGGAACAGTATAAATCGGAGACATATTGCAGCAAAATTAGATTACATTTAAACATTGGTTATCCCTTTTAAAATTCTGTTTTTAAAAATAGTTTTATAAAAATCATGTAAGTCATTCTAGGATCCTTATGTTCTCTTTATCCAAAAGCACATTTAAATAATCAAGATTTTTGTGTTTGTTTGGATTTGGGGAGAAAAATAAGTGGTTCATTTGGGACTATATAAAGAAAGCAAGATTTTTTTTTCTGTAGATAATTTAATAGTTAACAAAGCGTTGGCTGCTTCTCATCATCAGAAAAGGTGAAATATTATACAGAATTATTTGGCAGAGCCATGGTACAGTTCGGTAATACTACGTAAAGTAATAAACATTCTGGTGTGAACAGTCAGCCCACAGGAATCTGTAATGTAAATGTGGTTATGTTTAAGATCTGCAGAGAACAATTCAGTACGTTTTTGTTTCTGGGCATTTAAAAAGTTAGTTATTAATTTATCTTAACCATTTATATGTTCAGGACTTTTTATTAAGTTTATTTCTATAATCTGTTTTTTGTATTTTAGCATTAGAAAAGTAAATAACATTCCAAACTGAAAACAGAGGTTATTTAAATATGTGGTCTTTTGTTATATTTTAAAGGTAATTCTGTTTTATCATGGTTTCATAAGCATCTTCAAAATTATAATAGTAGGTAAATTTTGGAATAATTATTTAGCTTTTGAAACTGGTCATTTGGTGGCATGATCTGATTAGAACAGTTTGTGTACTTCATCCAGTATACCACTGTCTGAAGCAGTGCAGTTGACATTTTAAAGGAAAGTAATATGTTAATACTTGTGAATTGATATACTGATATCAGAAAACTCAAAGACAAAACCTTTTTCCTTTCTTTTTTGTTGGCTTCTTATACAGTGAAACTCGTTTATAGTTTAGTACTCAGAATACTCTTGCAATTTTTATATAACACCACCCTTGCATTATAGATACTACCAGAAAGTCTAAGAAAATAATAATCACATATTCATTAAAACAATCAAGTACGATCTTGCACATGAGCAGAACAGTTGGTGTCGACATACGTTGAAAAGCGTAGGTTGTGACCCTCCATACACAGGTTACCTACCATGAATAATTCATCTGAGTCTTTTTATTTTAGTTTGGTAATTTCTAAACTAGGTCTAACATCTCGTGTCTGTATCTACCTCAAAGTACTAAAAAATATTAAGTTTGATCTTGTTGATGGTTTTATAGCGACTGTGTAGGTCTCCATTCTCCCTATAACACCGTCCTGGGGCAGGAGGGTTAGCAGGAAGAGGGAGCCCCGGGGCCCAGCCGTGCGCCCTCAAACCAGGGCAGCCAGGTATTCCAGCCCTGGCAAAACCCCAGCAGGGTGATCCATACAGATCCAGACATTCTGCAATTAGAGGTCACTGGATATTATGTATCCCTTTGTCAAGGATTGGTGAAAATGTTATCTTATTTTAATTTATTTGCTTTTCCCTGACTGCTGGTGAAGCCAAGCATCTATTTATACATTTAATGGCCATTTGAATTTCCCTGTCTTTGAAGTATCATTTTAAATCTTTTTATCTATAGGATTATCTTTTTCTTTTCAATTTGTGGAAGTTACATGTATAATAGGGATGGTAAACTATTCTATTTTTAATATGTGATGCAAGTGTATTTATCCAAGCCTATCATTAGTCTTTTGTCTTTGCGTGCTGTGGCTTTTACCATCCCATTTAACGTCTCAGTCCCTCAACTGTGGCTCTTTTCCTTTAAGGCCTCCAGGCCTGTCTTGTTTAGAAAAGCCTCTCCTTTTCCCAATATTGTACAAAGGGAGTCCCACTGAGGCGTTGGTGGTACAGTGGTTAGCATAGCTGCCTTCCAAAGAGGGTGCCCTAAATATTTATTAATGTACTTGGTTTTTAATTCAAATATAACCCATCTGGAATTCATTTTTGAGTGTTATGAAAACAGACTCTAGAAATGTTTTCTTCCAAATGGAAGCTGATATTATTAAATAAATAAAAAATAAGAGTCTGTAGTAAAAACTATTTGTTATTAATGATATTGATGTGCTAATAGATGAATGCATTCAAATAGAATGTTTCAGCACCTAAGTGAAAATAAAATAGAACTTTATTGAAGGAAAATAAATCTGAAGAAACTGCAGGAGACCGTGCTCCCAGTGGGAAGACGGAGTGCCCCGGCGGTGCCAGTCCTTTCCCACATAACATGCGGACACCGTGCCATTGCAGCCCAAGGTCCATCTTTCCTGGAACTGGAGAAAAATGGTAAAATTTACAGAAAATAAAAAATCTTAAAAATTTACAAGAAAACCGTAAAATAAGTAAAATGGTAAGGAAGACCTTGCTTACCCATTATTACAATATACTGCGTAACTGAGGTTGGTGTTGACGCAGAAACAGAGCTCAATACACTGAATAGAGACTCCAACAATACACGCCAACAGAGGAGAATCTTGGAGTGAAGTTTTAGAATGAAGTAAATATGAACAAAAATTCTGGGCTTCATCTGAGACCAGACAGTGCAGAAAATCCTACTTTAATTATGTAGAACCCTAAATACACCACACACGCACTTAGAAAAGTACCTCTCTTAAATAGTAGCAAAATATGACTTATTTCCTTTAGAAGGTAAAACTTAATGAAAAAGAGAATTTCTCCTGGTATTGTGTGATTTACCATGTTCTGTAGGATAGAATGCATAGCTTTAGGTTTTATGTTACCCATGTTTCATGGTTAGATATTTTTGGCACCAAGCCTTCTGTATCTGGGAGATCAAACACAGGTTGAGTGGGATTTCGGGTCGGTTCGGACCAGCAGCAGCTCCCAGAGCATCAGGGGAGCTGTGGAAACAGAAATAGAGGAAAATGCTACAGGAGAGGAGTTTTCAAATGAAGTAAATTTGAGCAAAAATTTTGAGCTTCATTTGGGACAAGGCGGTGAAGAAAATCCCACTTTAATTATGTAGAGCACTAAACACACCCACACACACCCCCCACACGAAAGTTCCTCTGTATAATTTCAGTACCGAGTGTGAAACTAACTTATGGACAGGAACTGTGGCGAGAAAGTGAGCCTGTCTTGCAGGAGTTTGAATTAAATAGCTCGTTGCCTTGATCTCGGCCAGGGTCATTCTCGTGTGCTACAGAAAAGGTGTGGAGTGTGGAGTCTTTCTCTGCTGACGCCGTGCGCATATTTGCTTTTCTCCCCTCCTGTATTGGTGACACAGGACTTTGTTACCAACAAGGATGGGATATTGGAGAAAGAAGGAAAGGATGGGAAGAGAAAATTTAAAAATAGTCAACAGCTGCTAAAACTCACTCAATAAGAGTGGGATTATTCTTCTTGTTGTGGAGTACTGACCCAGACAGGTACAGGTCCATTGAAAATATCCTTTCAACATAGATTAATTAAATCCCACCAGGGACTTTTTCTAGAAGCTGGGGGAAGCAGAAAACCCCAATGACAAAAACTCTGTACTTGTGACATTGCCATTCTAATTGGGGGAAGATGAGACAATAAACAAACACAAATAAATAAATAAATAACGTGGCAGAGTGTGATAATTGTGTGTAAAAAATAAAGCAGGAAAAGAAGCTATACAGAGCTGGGGAGAGGGGGATGTTGTTATTTGGAACAAGCTGGTCATGGATGACTTCACTGATAAAGTGTCATTTGAGCCAAGATCTGAAGGACGCGGATACCTGGGTTGAGACAGTTCTGGGTACAAAGAACAGCAAGGAAACCAGTGTGCAGGAGAGGAGAAAATCGGGCCCAGAGATGGGAGAGGTGGATGTGGGTGGATCACAAAGGGCTGGGGAGGCAATGTGAGGGGCTGTGACTTTTGCTCTGAGCATCACGAGTAAACAAGTGACATGGTACAACTTTCATTCTGTCACTGGTGGCAGGTGCTGGGAGGAGAGAGGTAGAGATGGGCAGAGCCTGGAGATTGGGTTGGAGGCTGCTGCAAATCCAGGAGGGAGGTGCTACGGCCGGGACCTGGGTGTTGGTGATGGACGTGGTAAGAGGTGTTGGCTGTGTGATACATGCTGAAGGTCGAACCATCTAGGTACCCCACCCAGTCATATGTGGAGAAGGAGGGAACCAGAGGTAACACATAGGACCCCAAGGTTAGGGGGATGTTGGGCAGATGGGCACCAGGCCGACCTTTGGAAGTAAAGGAAGCTGAGCAGCTCAAATAGCAGGGGAGAGTGAGCCCCGGAGGCTTTCTAGTTTTTGTAACAACAAATATTTTGCTTAAATGCCCCAATCTTTCCGTGTAGGTAGCCAGGAATTCTTATGTGGCCCTCTCTACACCACCTTCCTTGCACACTGCAGTCTGGAATTAATTATTGACTTAATTAATCAGTTTTAACATATGTTGCTGTTGTCCCCAAACAGAACATAAATCTGCATGAGGGCGGGGGATTGGTCTCTCTTGTTCTCAATGAAATGTTTGATGACCAAATGACCGAATGAACAGAACTTCATCAGGAGGGTAGAATTTTCTACATTTGGAAAACATTCACCCCAAATAAACTATTTAAAATCATGAAAGAAAACAATCCAAAGCTCTTATTTACAGAGCTGGCCCCTTTAGCCTCTTAGACCAACATCACGAACCTTATTTCATAGCAGGAAGAAAGATTATGTCTAAGGAAGAGCAGAGCCTCAAGGCCAGTTTCAATGGACAGAATCCAGAGCCTGCTATTAAATGCTATCTGTTCATGCTTCTCTAAGCCAATTATTTGGGACATTGGTATATCATTCTAAATTGGTTTGCCTTCCCTTCCCCTTTTAATCTGTTTTCTTTGTCCTTCAAGGCAAAGTAGTTTACAAGAGGATAGTGGTTTTTTTCATTATCTAATTATAATTGTTCCCTTATAATGAGCACATTGCAACAGGCAC
>NW_012151607.1:818076-853823 GCF_000956105.1 Propithecus coquereli | reverse complement strand
CCAATTCTACTGTTAGTTATTTTAAAGTACACCCTAACTTATTGTTCATAGTCCCTTTGTTGTACTATCAAATATTGTTCATTCAATCTAACTATATTTTTGCCATTAACCATCCCCACTCTATCCCCCCCACCACCATTCCCAACCTCTGGTAACCATCATTCTACTCTCTGTCTCCGTGAGATCAATTGTTTTTAATACTTAGCTCCCACATAAGAGTGAGAACATGCAATATTTGTCTTTCTGAGCTTGGCTTATTTCACTTAGCATATTGTTTTCCAGTTCCATTCATGTTGTTGCAAATGGCAGGATTTCCTTCTTTTTTGTGGCTATGTAATATTCCATTGTATAGATATACACCACAATTTCTTTATCCATTCATCTATTCATAGACACTAGGTTGATTCCATATCTTGACTATTGTAAATAGTGCTGCAATAAACATGGGAGTGCAGATATCTTTTTGATACACTGAATCACCTTCCTTTGAATATATACCCAGCAGTGGAATATCTGGGTCATATGGTATTTCTATTTTTCATTTCTTTGAGGAGCCAACATACTGTTTTCTATAGTAGTTGGTGATAACTTACATTCCCTCCAACACCGTGCATGGGTTCTTCTTTCTCCACATCCTCACCAGCATTCATTATTGCCTGTCTTTTTGATAAAAGACATTTTAACTGGGGTGAGATGATACCTTATTGTATTTTTGGTTTGCATTTCTTTGATGGCTAATGATGTTGAGCATTTTTTCATATACCTGTTGGCCTTTTGTATGTCTTCTTTTGAGAAATGTCTATTCAGAGCTTTTGCCCATTTTTAATCAGATTATTTGGTTTTTCCTATTGAGTTGCTGGAGCTCCTTTCATATTCTAGTTATTAAACCTTTGTTGTATGGGTAGTTGCAAATATTTTTTTTCCATTCTGTGGGTTATCTCTTCACTTTGCTGATTGTTTCCCTTGCTGTGCAGAAGCTTTTTAGTTTGATGTGATCCCATTTGTCCAATTTTGTTTTGGTTGCCTGTGCTGTGGGGATATTACTCAAGAAGTCCTTGCCCAGACCAACATCTGGAAGCAGTTCTCCAATGTTTTAGGAGTTTTGTAGTTTCAGGTCTTAAATTTATGTCTTTAATCAATTTTGGAATGATTTTTGTATATGGTGAGAGATAAGGGTCTAGTTTCACTCTTCTGCATATGGAAATCCAGTTTTCCCAGCACCATTTATTGCAGAGACTGTCCTTTCCCCACTCACTGTATGTTCTTAGTACCTTTGTTGAAGATAAGTTCTTGATGCTTGTGGATGTTCATCAATGTCTGGGCATCGAAGAGTTGGGTATTTATTTTAATCTTCACAGTCTGGGCTTGTTTGAACCTGTCCATCTTAAGAAGGCTTTCAAGGTATTGAGTGTTATGATCTAAGCCTTTGGTCCCTGCAGCCATATCAGCACTGGGTGTGCCCCCAGCCCAGTAATGCTATGACTCATGCAGACTGCTGGTGGTACTGCCTTAGTGGACTTGGGTAAGATACGGGAGAATTCCCTGGATTACCAGGCAAAGTCTCTCACTCTCTTCCCTTGCTCTCTGTGCTGGGTTGCTGGAGTTAGGAGAGGAGTGACATGGGCACTCCCTTGTGGCTACCAGTGCCAGATCATACCTGAAACCAGCCCACTCTCACACAAAGCCAGTGGTGACTGTTACTGAGCTACCTCTGATGTTTATTCAAAGCCCAAGGACTCTTTAGTCAGCAAGTGGTGAATCCTGCCAGGCCTGGGTCCTTCCCTTCAAGGAAGCATGTTTCCTCTGGCCTAGGGTGGGTCCATAAATGCCATCCAGGAACTAAGTCCTACACTCAGGGGCTTCAGGAATCTGCTTGTATTTTATTTTACTGTGGCCAAGCTGTTACCCAAGTTACAAAACAGAGTCCTCTGAGCTCCTCCGTTTCCTTTTCCTAAGTAGAAAAAGACTCCCCTGAGCTTTGCTGCCTGTAGTTGGTGGTGCAATAGGGTGGAGGGTGACATAGGCAGCTGCTGGTGTCTCACTGGGTCACATGCACTCAGATCTACTTGTTCCCAGCCAGCACAGCAGCAGGAATTACCCAAGGTCTATAGCCTTTATGACACAACTGCCTTAGAAATTTATTCCAGGCCCCAGGCTACTTTCTGTCAGTGGATGCTGGTGCCAGCTGGAACTAGGGCTTTGCAGCGAGGATTTCCCTGTGGCCTGGCTGGTCTAAATGCTCCCTCCATGAGCATCGGCAGAATTCTGCCCTGGGCTGTGTCCCCTGTGCCAGGGCGGCCCTGAGTTTCAACGCAAAGCCCGACAATCACTTCACTCTCGCTCCCCGGGTGCACAGATTCTCTCTCCACTAGGTGCGCTGCATGGCACTGCCTGGGGATGGGGCAGGGGTGGTGCAGGCAATGCAAGATTGTCTCTCTGCCCCCTTCAGTGCCTCTTTCCTTGATATAATGTTTAAACCAGGTCGTATGATCACTCACCTTATTTTTGCTTCTTCTGAAGGTGCTTCCTTGTGGGCATAGTTGTTAAATTTGGTATTCATGGTGGGGGGACAATCTCTGGAGGTTTCTATTCAGCTGTCTTGCTCCCAAATGGCTTACTTTCAAATAAAATCGTCTCTTAGTATCCAAGGGGGATTTGTTCTAAGAACCGCCCCCAGCAGATACAGAGTCCGCAGATGCTCAAGTCCATAGTATTTGCATATAAACCATGCACATTTTCCTGTGTATTTTAAGTCATCTCTAGAGTACTTGTAATACCTAATTATAAATGCTGTGTAAATAGTTGGTATATCATATTGTTTAAGGAATAATGACAAGAAAAACGTCTATATGTGTTTGGTATAAATGCAGCCATCCATTTTTTAAAAAGATTTTTCATCTTCAGTTGATTGAATCTACAGATACAGAACCCATGGATACGAGGGACTGACTGTATTAGCAACTCATGTAAACTTTATAAGAATGTTTATACGGTGATGTTCTTCCCCTCAGGATCTCCCTACGGGAACCCAGCCCTACTTGGGAAGCCCCTTGGTAGAGGGACACACCACACCTGTGTCTGCCAGCACTGGCTGACTGGGCAGCCCCCTGCAGCGTCCCTGTATGGAGAAACATTTTATCTATTGTTGAAAGAAAAACTTTAGACAAAATAAAAGTGACAGAGTTTATTCGAGCATTATGGGATTCATGAATCAGGCAGCACTCAGAACAGGTTGAGGTTCAGAGAGCTCTTCCCAGCAGTGTGGGCAGTGAGCTTTTGTAGGCCAAACACAGAAGTAAGACAAAGAAAATATATTTGATTGGGCAGTGTGGAAAGACTCTAGTTAGAAGTTAGTTGGTGGTTTCAAATTGGTAATGTCTCTAGTTTTGTTTTACTGCTTGCACTGGGCTTTGGTTTGCTTACCCAGGAACCTACAGTGCTGGAGAGCTGTCTTAGCCTAACACTGCCCCAGTTAACATGATTTCTACTCTGTGTGTGTGTGTGTGTGTGTGTGTGAGTGCGCGTGCTCCAAAAATTCTCAGTAGGTGTTATTTAAATCCTTAGTGGATGTTATTTTGCAGTATATTCCTTTACTCCTTTACTGACTGAGGAATTTGCATATTTTCTCTCCCATCCTTCCAGGGTTGGTAAACTGTGCCTCATAGTTCCTCTTGCAAGTACAAAGTAATTTTTTTATGTACCTTTCTCAGATGGATAACTAGAGACACAAAATGGTAACAGCCTTGCCAATGGGCGCATTTTGGTGATAAGCAAATGCCCTACTGAAAAAGTTCCCTCTGTTTAGAACCCAGGTGAGGACCCAAGTCAACACAAAACTCAAGGTCCCTGCTAAGAGATGCCTTCATGGTTCCCTCACCAACAGCACAGTTGGTATTTAACACAGAGTGATCCAATTATTTGGTGATTAGTTTGCCAAAGGAATAGGCTTCTAGCTACTTGAGAAAATGTGAACAACAACAAAAATATCTAAAATGTTTTCCTGAAAATTAATCGTGTCATTTCCTCATCGGTGGCAAGTACATGAGTGGCTGGGCTGGGAGCTCCGGAGTCGGGCTGCTTGGTTCCCAGCACGTCCCCAGGGAAGCTGCCTCCCCTCGCCTTCTCACGTCTCCATCTATGAAATGGGAGCTAAATCCATTCGATTCCTAAATGCACAGCACTCGAAACTGCGCCTGGCATGCAATAGATCCGCACATACCTCGCCTGTGTCGTTGCACTGCTACTGCTCTGATTGGCGTTGTTATCAACTGGCACTTGCAGAACTGAACGTCACGGACAGTGTATCCCCACCGTTAGGGCCGATGCTGAGTCAGTGAACTGGAGCAGCCTTTACCTTTTGTGAAATTAGTTCCCGTTTTATTTCAAGCAGGAATTGAGAAGGGCTGCATGCAAATCCGACAGCTAAGTGAAACACACTTTCACAAGCAAAGACAGCAAGGTACGGGAAAAACAAGTGACCAGGGACGAGCAGCTCCACAAGACATTTTTTCAGCTCCTGTAAGAGCCGAGTCCAGCTATACAGAGAGAAAAATCCAGAAAACTCTATTTATCTTGGTCTTTCTGTTAACCATCTGAAGGGCAAGGAAATAATATTAGGCATTTTGCTTGTTGCCTCCTTGCTTTTCCAGCTGCTATTTCTAGTTTATGCCTAAAGGCAAAGTAGCAGGAGCTGTGAGGGGGGCAGGGTGAGGCGGGGCTGTGGTATGGGCCACATTCAAAGCAAATGTTCCTGCCGGTGCGGGCAGAGGCTGCACAGAGCCCTCTTTGAAAAGCCTGGGCACTCGGGCTCTGCTGCGCAGAGGCCCCTTCTCCGGCGAGCAGGAGATTGCAAAGCAGCAGTGAAGGGCGCCCAGGCCGCCAGGAGGCCCAGTCCCAGCTGGGCTGCTGCTTCTTCCTGGGCTCAACCCCACCTGCCCTGATGCTTTCCTTCAGGAGCAGTAGAATAGGAATGGGTACGGAATGCAATTGACCACTCATTCATTCATTCATTCATTCTCAATGTCTCATTCCGTGATCACTCATGGAATGCCTTTTGCCTGCCTTGTACTGTGCATGGGGGTGGAGAAGTCCCTGCTCTCAATCACAAAGTCCAGTGAAGAAGGTACCCTCTGCAGGAGGCAACCCAGCCTCCGGCCAGGCCCTGGTGCGTGCTCAGCACAAGGTCTGCACAGGTCAGAGCACTGCATTGTAACCCGAACAGACATTATGCATTGTCAATGGAATAAAAGATACGTACGAGGTGGTAGAGAGCATGGGAAGGATTGCCTAACGCAGCTTGGGCTGGGCTGGGAGCTGAAAGGCTTGGTCTTTCTCTGTCTCCTGAGCTGCATCCTGGGGTCACTAGCAGGACAGAAGGGAGGGGTGGGAGCGAGGAGGAAGAGAGCAAAGGCTGGGGGTCACATCCCTTGGGAGCTGCACTGCAAGAAGCAGAGTGGCAGCAAGGTGGGGTGAGCATGGTGAATGGACTTCCGGAGAGGGGTGGAGGCCGTCTCAAGAGCATCCTGTGCTATTTTAAGGAGCTTATACTATACTTGACCTTATAGGCCATGTTTCTTAAAGTATGGCTTGTGGACTGCCAGCAACATAATTCCCTTGGAGGTTAACTAAAATGCAGATTTTTGGGCCGCATCCCAAAGTAATCAGAATTCTCTGGATAGTTTCTGGAATTTTGGATTTTAAATATGCATTCTTGCTCCTTGTTATGCGTAGAGAAGTTGGAGGACCAGAGCTGTGAGCCGTGGAGAGTCTCTGGGGAATTCTAAGCAGAGGGCTCCTAGGTGTGGGTGGTGGGGTTTGAGTTGTTTCCGTGGGTAGACGATAGGGTTGTACTTCCCTGCCCCATTGGGCCCAGATGACTTGCTTTCCCGTGAAGCGTGAGTAGCTGTGATGTTGTGCACACCCACACCGAGATGAAGCCCATGCCAGCCTGGGTCCCCGAGTGCCTACCGTGAGCCGAGCTTTCTCTACCGTCTGCTGGGATCCATGGTGGACTGCAGACGTGAGTGACAAATGGGATTTTTTTGTGTAAAGCCGCTGAGTCCTGGGAGCTGCTCATTGTCTGAGCATCACCCGGCCACCTGTCCTGACTGATGCGATCATGCATTTGTCTGCATCCCTTTGGTGGCTTTTGCCAGATGGATTTGAGTAGGGACAGCTCCAGGGCAGAGGGACCAGTTAGTGTTTGTTGTGAAAATCTGCAATTGATCAAGAAACAGAGCAGAGAAGCAGGAATGGAAAGGGGAGGGCACAGATTTAAGAGATGCTTTGCAAATAAAACTGTCAGAGTTTAGTGATGGTTGATGAGTAGTATGGAAAAAGACGCGTCAAGAAGGAGTGTCCTGGGCCCAGTTTGGGTGACGCGGTGGGTAGCAGGAGATGGCACCACATGCATAGAGATGTTGGGAGGATATTGTAGGGAAGGAAGATGGGGAATTCCTTTTGGCCATATTCTAGAAAGTGCCTGAGGGGTCTCCTGGTAGATATATGTCCAAGCAGCTGGCTGCGATCCTCTGAATTCTGGAAGGAAGGGGGGTTCTGTGCTGCAGACGCAGATTTGGGGGACATTGCCTGGTAGATTGTGTCAACCACAGGAGCCAACATGGTCACTTAGGTTGCCTCTTGTGAGAGTAAAAGTGAGGCCCTAGAGAGCCCCCAGGTGCAAGGAGACGGGAGCAGAGGAGCGAGAGGGAATGGTCAGTGACAAGAGGAGATAAGAGAGCGAGGTATAGAAAGAAACTGCCAAATAAGAGGGAGGAATTAGAAGTGTCCGGAGCCTCAAAAAAAAAAATCTCAAAACAATTAATGTAAAGACTTAAAACTGCTTCTTGGATTTGGCAATGGGAAGGTGCTCGTTGACTTCATTGTGTGTATGAAGGAATCCTGGTTTGCCGCGAATTAAAGGGAGGAGAGACGGAACCAGTGAAGACCATATTGTCAGCGGGCGGCAACGCCATGAGCGTTCAGGCCCATTGTTAAAATCCAGGTTCCTGTGCGGGGCTGAGATGCCAACTCACTGGGCCCTGTGTGGGATGGGTTCAAGGGATCTGTAAGGCTTCTCTGTGAAAATGTGACGCACGCTTGAAATTGGAACTCTCTTCTTTCCAGTAGGGATGAAGAGGGAGGGAATGGGGTGAATCTGGAGAAATACAAGCATCCCTGGTAGTGGTGGAGTTGGCGGGAGAGGCCGCAGGGCTGTGGCTGCAGTGAGCCCCCAGAGGAAGCCCCAGGGAGGTGCCGGTTCGAGGGGGGAGGCTGTCCCTGAACAGGAGAGGCCCCCAGAGGGAGGTTCTCGTGCAGACGGGGTGTGGGTGTAATTGGAGCTAGGGCTGAGACCTCGGGAGAGTGAAGAAAGGCCTCAGTTTTCTTAAAGTAGGAAGCAGAACTACCTTTGAGCGCCAAAGGCAAGGGTTGGATGGGACAGAGACTGGGGCAAGGGGGGACGGCCTGAAGTGGGGGCAACGCTGTGCTTAGAGGGCTTCCCGGTGGCGCTGACAGTGTGGCGAGACTGGAGCCCAGGCGTCTGGAGCAGCTCTTGCATCGGTGGCGAATCCTCTCGAATTGCACTCCGGGCGCGAGCGTGGGTAAGACCGACGGCGTCCGGCAGCGGCTCGCGGGCGGCCGGGCGCGGTGGACGTGGTTACAAGGAGACTGGTGGGGACAAGGCCGATCATCCGTGCTAAGCCGCCAGCTGTCTCGAGAAGGAAGCGATGCCAGCAAGTCAGCTGCTCCACGAGCGGAACGTGGCGGGGCCGGGGAAGCTTCGGGAAGGCTGCAGGGGGGTGGAAGGACGAGGGATAACGGCAATTTGGGGTTTCGGAGGAGGGCAGGTGCACGGGATCAGGTTCAGAGCTGCGGCGAGGCGGCGGGACGAAGACCATTGCCATCACCATGCCCGGGAACCGCGGAGGGCTCGTTTCCAGGAGCGCTGAGATCTCTTGCAATCGCAGGTAACGGTGGGAGCCAGGCGGCCCCAGCCAGGTCCCCAGGCCTCCGAGAGTGGCGGCGGGACTAGAGTTCAGGCCGCCTTTCCCGAGGTGGGCGGCGGAGCCGCGCGGCCGAGCCTCGCCCAGGACCCCGCACCAGAGGCCCTGGCTGTCCCTCCGCTCCTGATGGCGTTCGTGGTTCTCTGGCAGTGGTGTTTGGGGGCAATTTAACACTTACTTATTAATAGCTAAATTTTCAACGAATGCCGTGGTGAATTAAGGAGTGGAAAAGCGACCGTGCGGGAACGTTGGAAACGGCGGACTCCGCCACTGCCGCTCACAGCGCGGGCCTGCGTGCGGCAGGGCCGGCACCAAGCTCTGTGCGGGAAGGTCACTTTGGCACAGACGCTGGCAGTTCACCGGCCCGCACTCTTACCTTCAGCCACGTTCGTGCTTGAACCACACAGGCCGGAGCCCGAGAGGAGGCTCAGCCTGCCCTGCGGGGCGTGCAGGACTTAGCGTGGCCGCTGCTAAGAAGCGTCCGTCCGACGAATGGAACAATCGCGCGTCGTCCAGCAAGGAAACCGCCCGGCGTCGCTGTTTCTTCCGGACTCTTCACTCCTCTCTCCACTCTGGGGCAAAAGCGCCCTGCTCCCTCCCCCGCTCCTCCCCTGGGTTTCCTTCCTCACGGCATCTCCCCGTTGCCGCAGCACCAGCCTATGTAGCGTGCGTCCGCGGGTCACTTTCCTAGGGCGGCACTGACAGATCACGGCAAACTTGCTGACTTAAAACAAACGGAATTTGCCCTCCTCTAGTTCAGAGGCCAAAAGTCCAGAATCGAGGCTGCTCCAAGGGGGGATCCGCCCCTCCCCCTTCCAGCTGTGGGTGATGCCAGGGGGTCTTGGCTTGTGGCTGAATCGCTGCAGTCGCTGCCTGCTGTCTGCACGTGGCCTTCTTCACTGTGTCCTCTCTGCTTATAAGGACATTTGTCATTGGATATAGGGTCCACGCTAATCCGTGAGAGTCTTCTCTCAAAATGCTAAACTTAATTACATTTGCAGTGATATGATTTTTCCCAGGTAAGGTCACATTCACAGGTTCCAGGACATACATATACATATACACACACATATATGTATGTGTATACAATGGAATATTACTCAATTATCAGAAACAACAGTGATCTAGCACCTCTTATATTTTCCTAGATAGAGCTTGAGCCCATTATCCGAAGTGAGGTATCACAAGATCGGAAGAATGGGCTCTACTTGTACTCGCCATCAAATTGGTACTAACTGATAAACACTATGGTGCTCACATGGCAGTAATAAGCATTATTTTATACACACACACACACACACACACACGTATAAAAAATAATTTTTTTTGTTTTTTTTTTTGCGGAGGGGAGGGATTCACCGTTCAACCCACTACAATCATGGAACAGCAACCGAGGAAAATTTGCTTTGATATCTTTCTTTCATGATTCATAACTCTCATAGCCATACAATAGCTCCTTGGGAGAACGATCATGTCTAGCTATTTCTACGAATCTTTCTATGACCTTCCAACTGGTACACTCCACGATGGATATGCGTCTTCTCAAACTGCAGACCTTCATGCATAGGGCAGCCTCACTCCTACCTTTGAACACTTCGCTCGAGGTCCACCTGCAAGAGGTCTCCTTTAGTTGGTCTCATCTAATATCCAGTCCACCTCTCCCACTTCAGTCTCTCTTGGCATTATTGTCTTCATCAAACAGTTAACCTTTTTCAGCTTGTTCTGAATTCCTTCTCTTATTGTTTTGCGAGCCTATTTAAGGTACATTTCATACATAGCTTTTAATGTAGTCTCAACTTATTCATTTCTTTACACCAACCACTCTCAGTAAACTACATGTAACAGAAGCTTCTGCTACAACACAGGCAAGGCTGTGTTTACTGACTCAGTTGGGTTGTACCAAACACATGAGTCAGCCTTACATTTGGCTACAAGAAGCAGAAAACCAGACTACATAGGCTTAAACAAATGGGAATTTTTTATTCGCTTTATATAAAGAGAAGTCCAGTGGTAGAGGGGATGCCAGCCTTGATCTAGCAGATTAATGAAGTCAGGGCTGATGTCTCCAGGAATCTATTGGCTTTTCTCTCACAGTCTAAGGAGGCTGCTGGAGATCCATCCATTTCATCTATACTCAAAGTGAGCAGGAGTAGGAAAGGAGAACTGTCCCATGAACTGCACCTGCTCCTTTTTATTAGGACATCAAAAGGGGCCCCAGAAGCCCTTCCTCCCCTCAAATCTGCCTTCACTGACATCCTGTTCATTGCTATTCCCTGTCACAGGAGAGCCTGGGAAAGGTGGATGTGTGGATTTTCAGTACGTGTAGTGGGAGGTGTCCAAGGAGAAGCGGGTGGGAGAGATCTTGACCAGCTGACAACAGCATGCACCAGGCCGTCATAGAGCTTCTTCAGCCGGGCCTGTGCTGGTGCTCATGTGTTGTCACTGCTCCACCTAATGGCATCTGGCATCTCGTGCCAGGATTGTTAAGAACAACTGTTAACTTAGTGGGCAATGATTAACTCCAAGGTAGATAAATCACCAGGCTGAGGAATTGTTTCCCTTTAAATAAGCGAATGCTGCTTAGAATGTGGTGCTGTGGCCACTCCAGTAACAGAGAGCCCCAGTCAGTGTAGCCATGTTGAAGCTAGTGTTCAAGCTGAGGAAGGTTGCTATTTAGACAGGAAACATGCTGTGTTTATGAGCATACCCACCAGGGCAATGTAGTGAGTAGAAGGCCAGGTGAGGTGACTCACACCTGTATTCTCAGCCCTTTGAGAGGTAAAGGTGCGAGGATTGCTCGAGGCTAGTAGTTCAAGACCAGCCTGGACAATATAGCAAGACCCCATTTCTACAAAAAAATTTAAAAAATTGGCTGTTTGTGGTGGTACTTGCCCATAGGGAAAGGGGATCTTCTGAGCTCAGGAGTTTCAGGTTACAGCGAGCTATGATGATGTCACTACACTCCAGCCTGGGCAACAGAACAAGACCCTCTCTCTAAAAAAAAGGAAAAAAGAAGAAATATTCAATATGTAGAAGAAAACATCGTAGTTAGGGCCAGGGAAGTTGCCGGTATGGTCTCTGCTTTCATTCACTCAGAATCTTCTCCCTGTGAGTGACAATGTTCTCCTTTAGGCCTGTGTCCAATGGTGATGTGGGGGTAGAACTGAAGGGAAAACGTGGAAAAAAAGTTATGCAGGTAATATTTTATATGTATTATTAGTGCACGATTTAACTTATGCAAATATTAATATTTATTGATGAGACGATTTCACATTTAAATCTAAATTTGGCCAATGATCATTTAAATGCAGCATTTATGATAATATTAGCAAAGCCTCCACCTGGGAGCATTCTTACAGGCTCCGAAGGCGACCCACCTCTTTATTAATCCAAACGTTGTCAGATTCGCTGATTCACATGCTATCGTATTCGGAGCTGACTTGCTCCGAGAAAGGACGAAGGGAATGGTATATAGTATCAGAATGCTGATTTATTAGCTAGTTCTAACTAGGTGGTTTGTAGTTTCCATTCGTTATAGAAACTATGGGACATTTGCTATTTACTTTTAAAACAAAATGTATATATACATTTTAGGTACGAATTCTGTAATTCTGAAAGAATATATTTTAAAAATATTTCTTTAACAGTTGCAGGAAAACCTGTCCTCCCTAGAATGTGATCTCTGGCGTCATGCCATGTGCTGATTGCCTTCCATCCCTACACCTGGTCTTAGCTCACCCCTTGCATGTGGCCTCTGAAATGCCTCCTGCCCTGTACAGGTGTGACAGCTGTGGCTGGGCCTTGGCTGGGCTCTTACTGATCTCATTCTGCCTTCTTTCCCCACCGTTCCCTGCCCCTCCACCCCAGCTTTATCTGAGTTTATTTTCTGGTTCTCTTAACGGAGGTATTCATCTCCCTTCCCTAATCAGCGCAGCTTCTAAATTAGTGGAAGGATGAATTTCCTTCAGTTTAAAAAATTACACTAAGCCTTCCATTTTTTAGTTTGAATAGCAAAGCCCACCTCCTGTGGAGGAAGTTCATCTTCATTAGCATTAGCCATTATTCAGTCCATTATTAAATTCTCCGCTCTTCTCTCTACCTGAACTGTTTCTTTGTTCTGGAAGTATCCAAGTTTAGTCATCTGCTTTTTATCTGACATTAATTTCTGCATTGGGAGTGCACAACATATTCACTCAGGGAGACTTATGTTAAAAAAAAAATAATAACTACTGACTCTCCCGGAGTTGGCCCCAGGCGTGTACGTATCTCTTGCAAGTGCCAGCTGGTTCTAATGCACAGCCCGCTTCAGAGCTGCGGTACCACGTGCTCTTGTGGGGAAAGGACTTTAGTGAAGCTTTATTTTGCCTTTTCAATTGCTAACGAAGAATCAGAGATGTATTTGCATGGCACTCACAATGGACAGCATGCTTTAAAATATTATGTGTCTTTGCTTCCCTAACCAGAGCTTAGTTTATGCCTGAAATTTGCATCTGTGTACTGTGGTGATGTTTTCATTAGATTCATTATAGCTGTGGAAGACGGTGAAAGTTGTGTACAGCATTGGGTGTGATTTAAGTATTACAAAGCAGGAAAGATACATAGACTAAGAAGGGTGTATGTAAATATATGGCCGATAGAGTCATAAATATATTGGTCTTAATTTGAAGAACGATGTCATCAAACCAAAGGTGGGTCTCCTGGGGAAGCCTGTCCACACAGGTAGCGTCTGTCCACCTGGGAGACTTCGGTTCCCTGCAGGGCGCGGCCTTCGGTCTTGAGAGCTCCGAGGTGTGATCCTGGAATATTCCAAACTTTATCAGACTTGGGATGCTGACTGGCTTTAACAAAGGCACAAAAGAATGCTAATTAATTAAACTCAGATTGCTCATTTATTAATTTATCATGAGGAATGTGACCATCGGCTAGATCAGGTAGTTGTATGAAACTGCCTCTCACAATCTCTCTGTAGCAGGAAGCCACCTAATCCACGGCGCACCCATGAGCGTGGAGACGACACGGGTGGAGTGCTGGTTTACATGCTTATAGCCATGTTTCTGGACGTTTTCCCGTCATCACTCTCCTACGAAGCCTTTCTAGATATTTTTCTTTCTGACTGACCCCTCATGAAGAACCAATGTTTGCTCCTGTGGCGGTGACATGGCCCCGCTGAGAATGTGTGTAACACACCAAACTCTGGAAGCCTAAAGTATGCGTTTCTACTAGAGGACGCGCCAGCCAGGTGGGCCAGGTGCTGAAATCAGCTGACAAGGTGCTTTCTCTTGGAGGCAGGATCCTTTCATTGAGAGACAGGTCTTTTTCCGTGTTTCCGTAATTAAAATCTTCACCACCCACTCCCCTTCCCCTTTTTTATGCGCATATCCTTTTCTTAGATGTTTTAGTTTACCCAACAGATCAGAGTAAAATCTGGCCAGCCTGGGAGGGTTTCATTCCCTTTCAGGTAACAAAACATCTATCTACATGTTTTTTAGCTAAACACCGATGGATGGGATAATTTCAGGTCCAAATTCTTCATGTCTCTTCCAGGTATCATTTACACAGATTTACTGAGGGGACAGCATGTTTATGTCCACATATAACCCTGATATTTAGGGTTCATATCTTATGAAGTAACTACAAAGCTTTCTCACCAAATATGAAAGGCAAAAAATAGACTGAATCGATCCAGGACCAAAAATCATATTTAAATGTAAGTCCATGAGGGCAGGGATTTTTACCTTTTTTGTTTGTTTACTCAATAATATTTGTTGAATGAAAGAATATATGTTTATTCACTAAATGAATTCGGATGTCTCTAATTCTGATGCACTGACTCATATGGATATGAAGGATCATATTCATTCATTCACTGACTGTTTACCAGTACATGTCGTCATAGACCCTGTGCGGATTACCCGGTATGTACATAAGGGAATACAACAGGTGGGGTCCCTGCCCTCATGGGATGTGGAGCAGAACAGGAAAGACAGACAGTAAGCAAACGGATAAATGTAAGACTATTGCTTTTGACAAGTGAGATTGGGGAGATAACAGGGAGCATTGCCAATGAACAGCAGGAACACACCCAGGGAATGTGCTCAGGGAACACCTGACACAGAAGCCAGGGATGAGAGAGAGAGGTCCGCACGGGGAGAGGGCCAGGTGGGAGCTGGCCAAGTTGGCAGACCCCAAAGGAGGGCGTGGTGCCTGGAGTGGAGCTGGGGGGCGGGGCATGAATGGAATTCGAAGATGCAGACAGGGGCGAGTCATATACAGTCCAGTGTAGGATACGTCCCTGAGACGTCAAAGCGGAGAGGCCAGCTCCTCTGGGTCTAGACCTCAGAAGAAAGGTCTGGGTGGAAGTGCACATCTGGGCATCGGTGCTGTTTAGATGGTGTTGAAGAAGCCAGGTATGTGGACGACACTACAAGGGAGAAATTGGGAGAATTTAAAGAGGAGGAGACTTAGATACAGCCCTGGGGAATGCTAATATTTGCGCCAAGCCAAGTGGAGTCAGCAAGATGTGCAGACCCCAGGGGAACGTGGTGCGGAGGCGGCCCAGACAGGCTGGGGCTCTCAGCAGGAGAAAGTGACCAGCTGCTGCTGAGAACACTGTGCAGGAGTGAGGTTGGGGAAGCATAGGAAGGAGTCATAGGATTTGGAAAACTTGAAGGCAGTGATGTCCTGGACAAGAGTGGTTTTGGTGGTGTCTTGGTTGCCACACAGTGTGAAACAGAACAAGGAGAGTCAGGGGTCAAAGCAGTAGAAAGAGCCTAAGTGGGCACATCTTAGAGGCTGGTGTAAGGGGAAGGTGAGGAATGGCACACATGGCAGGTGCGTGTGATGAGGGAGGGTACTGCCAGGTTGGGAGTAGCTCACTTCCCGTTGGGAACGATTCCCAGAGGGAGACGGAAGACATAGGAGTAAGTAGTCGGGAATGAACTAGTGCGGTGGCTCAGAATCCCTGTTGCCTGGTGACAACTGATAGTCACGGTGATGGACCAGGTCTGTGCTTTTCCTATGCATTGAGGTAGAGTTAAAAAGTGTTTTTCTTGTAAGTTGTGAAATTTTGCTTTCAGATTTGATCTAAATAAAGAAATTTTTAAATGCGTAATCTAAAGTCGAGCTGGTTCCTCCATTCCTGTGCTACTCCCAAGTGATTCCGATGCCACGCACGGTGTTTTCTCATCAGCATCTTTCACTGCAGTGATTGCTGTAGAAAGCCTTGAGCTGTGAGAGCTATTCCCTGTAGCAGGCACAGAATTTCAATTTTTCTGTTAGGAAAACAACTCTCAGGGCCCCCTGACCATGGGAAGCTCTGAATTGCCTTCCTCTTCTTTCTTGTGTAAAGATGATTTCTGAGACCACTCTCTCTCCTTTAAACTTTTAAACTTTCAATAACCATTTCTGATGCTTCTGTTTAACTTCATATTCCAGTTAGCCTTGTGAAATCAGAAAGAAAGATACTAAATGTTTCTCGAATAGTTAAAATAAACGTGAGAAAGTAAATAATGCTCTGATCAGTGAAAGTCTGCTTTATATATGACACACACACTTCTTTACTTGTCACCTAGGATGTTCACCCTTTATTATGGTCCTTAAAAAATTTAGTGCCTGTGGACTGATCCATCTAATGGCTTTACTTTTGATTGTATCTAATAGTATTACACTTGATTTTTTAGTGGGCATGTTTATTGTGTAATACATCCACTGGAAAATGGAAGTGAATATTTTTAACTTTTTATACTCATTCTTTAAAATTCTAGTAGCCTTGGGTGGATTTCTGTTTTATTCCTGGCTTGCAGTATCTCTTCACGCCATCAGGAAGCATGTTAATTCATCCCAGAAATACATTTAGACTTGGGAACACTAGAGAGTTGTTTTTGACCATGACAGTCCCAAATGAGGGTTGGGGGTTTATCTCTTATTTTTTTTATAAGCTGAAAATGTGTGTGCAAAGCCCACCCTGTGGAAAACATTGTCATGCTTCCCAAGAGAAGTCTGCCCAGTAAGCATAGGAGTGTAATTTTTTTATAAAGCACAATGGCTTTGTTGGGTGAGTGATTTAAAGCTCATTCAGGCATAACAATGAGATGGTTCTAGAAGTTGGACCTGGACCCAAATTAATGCAGTGAAACTTTTTCTTGTACTCTCCGATGCCCGGTGACACCCTGGCAGTCTTAGAGTAATAAAGGGGCTGTAAGACATCTTATTCCAGAAAAGTGAATTTAATTGAAATGCATTGTCAGCAATACAAAGAGCTCTTAATCAAACATTTCCTTCTTCCCCAAAATATAATAGTTCCATTTTTTTTTATTTTTATTCTTAGAAGTGTTTCTGAATTCCTCACAGTTGGATACCAGCAAGACAAAGAAGGGGCTAGATCCTGTAAAAAGAAATCATTTCCCATTTAGAAGTCACTTAATTAGGTATTTAGAGCATCGTGCAATATAAATAGGAAACCACATGTGATATCCTCAAGAAAGACCAGTCTTCATGCACTTCAGTGAAATGACAGAACAGTCAAATATGTGGCTTTTGGTCATTATGCAATGCAGATGCACGGGTGTGTTTGGCTGGGTTCCCAGAGGCAGACCTGAGATGGAGATATGCATGCAAGTGGTGAATTGGGGGTGCTCTTGCACAAAGCCTGAACCGGAGCGAGGGGAGCAGACAGGAAAGGGAAGAAGCCGAGCAAAGGGTGTGGTGGTTCAGATGGAGCCAATCTCACCTGACCCCGAGGGAGCACTGGAGTGTGAATTCCGCACAGAGTTTGCTCTGACTTGAACGCTGGGCTATTGTGCCCCTGGACCTGCCAGTCATCGACTACTGGCTGCTCTGGGAGGGAGGAGGGAAGATGGGGCAAAGGGTGACAAGGGGAGAGGTAAAAAGCTAGCTCCAGTTCCCCAAGGGCAACTGCTGGAGGAGGCTACACACGGGAGGGGTTAGCTCGCAAGCCGAGCTGTGAGATGGGCACACTGGAGAAACCAAGGGGATCTCAGGAAACCGGGGGTGGCACAATTAGCTCACCAGCAGAAACGCAGGCTGCCATGGTGGTGTCTGACCATCAGAACCTCTAGTCTAGGGGCGGTTATCACCTGATGGGTGAAACTTCATGAAAGATACTCTCACACCAGCTGGTTGCTGCAATTCCATTCTGCCACTGGCCACCCAGCGTTAGGACACACTCCACAAGTTAAGGGCTCAGACGTCCACAAGGCTGCCTTTCCGAGGCCACCTGCATGTCTGACCACCTGCCTACAGATTCCAGGTACTCATGACCCTCTCCAGGAGAACACATCGGTGGGTCCACCAGCCAGGAAGCTGCACTGAGCCTCGGTGTCCAAAGTTTTTCCTGGGGTTTCATCACATACCGTGCACGTGCCTGACTGAATCATTGTCCTTGTCACTGAGCTCAGTCTCCAGCCCAGAGAGTGGGTTTCTATCCCATGGCTCGAAGCCTCGGCCCCCTAATCCATGGCTGCTCTTTCAGGTGACCAGCCCCCACCCTGGCCCCAGTCATCTCAGCTCTTAACATAAACTCAGGTGTGACTCAGGGACTGGTGAGTAACAGAATCATTTCTGCTACTCAGGAAAGGCCAAGGATTTAGTCTCCTTCCCAAAACCAGAGACAAAGGCCAGTCACAGTCTTTATTATACAGCAGAAGATTCTCTTTGGGGTCTGTTATACATTAGGCTCACCTACAGAGAGAAGGTACCTCAAGGAGGCGACCCAGAGAGTGTTCGTCTTTGAAGAACAAGCAGGTCTCAAATTTGACTGTTTTGAGCAGTCAATACTACATCTTGGATTTTACCTAGTATTATCTATATGCTCCAAAGCTAATTCTAGACTGAAGTGAAATGAGCCTCCTGAGTCTGAGGAGTGTTCACAGAGAGGGTGCGTCACAAGGAACAGAAAACAAAATTGTTCCAGTAAATTTGGGGAAGGCAGTTATATTGAAATATCTCAAATCCCATTTTGTTTAAAGTTTGGTCAGGGCTCCAGGGGCTAAAACGCTCTCACTGTCCCCTCTGAGTGGCCGGTCTCTGCCTCCCTGCATATCTGCCATGTTCTTCCCTTTCCAAAGACCAGCTTTTCGGTTCCCCTTTCTGTGTGTGCCGGTTCCATCCCAGACTGCCCTGCAGGGTGGTCTCAACCTATAGCGTCCTTGTCCCTCAGCTTCCTGGTCAGTCCCTAAGACTCAAACCCAAATTCCTGCACAGAGAATCTGATTGGCTTAGGGGTCCACCTTGGGCTTAGTTGGCTGTGGTTTTGCGCAAGGTTAAGGTAGTGAAGTTGGGCTGAAGGGCTCCTGTTTCCCGCTCCAGGTCCCTAGTCACTCTTCTCGCCCTGTTCTCCTGGGATGGCTGCCATGAAGCAATGCATCACTAGCGCCTTTGTGCTCTGGCCTCAGGTCCAGTGACGCAAGCAGGAGACATGGGCAGGAGACTGCAGGGCAGGAGGGGAGTGAGGGCAGGATTCAGTCCTAGCAGCCTCTGCTGGGACACAGGTAGCAGGGACCCTGCTCCTGCCAGCCCACGTGGTGGCAGCTGACTCTTCCCCAGGAAAATCCCCCTCCTTCGTCTCCTCAGACCTACATGTGACAGCAACACCTCCACTGCTCGCCCTGGGGTACTTCTGCATTCCTTGCTGCTGTTCCTGATCCATGCCAGTGTCTTTTAAAGTTGTCACTTCGTGAGACATGATCTCTTCTGTCCACACCACCTCCTTAAGGTGAGAACTTGACCGGGATCACGGGGTGTGCTAGATTGCTGCTTCTCGTCTCAGAGAAAGACAAGCGGGCAAGGGAGGAAAACGTTTGCAAAAGGGAATATCGATAGCAAGTCCATCGTGATTTTAATAACACTATTTATTTAATTAATTAATATTTACTTTGTTGAAACTCTATTTCCTTAGTGATGTGGTTTTCAAACCATACGCTGAGGCATCCTGGGACACTCCGGGATATTTTATATTTTCAGGGGAAATGCAGTGACACTCAGCATCTGGCAGACTTTGGACAGACGACTCTTAAGGCAGTTTGTAGTTTCAGCGTTAGATCACACATTCCTTTGTTGACACTGCATCTTTGCAAAGCTGGCTTTTTAGTTGTTGCTGTGAGCAAAAACCAGTACCATGCAGAGAGCAAGATGCAACAGGAGACGTAGGTGGCAGTGTTGAATTGGAAGCCGAGTGTTGCGAAGTTTTGCAATGCTCAAGAGGCACGTTGGCTACTGACAGCCCATTAGTAAGTCACTGTGGTCATTTGAGAATGAAATAAAAAATGTATTTTATTTCAATCCATGGTGGCAGTGGTTATTATTTGCAACAACAACTAAGTTGTTAGGGCATAATACTTAAGTCGTTTAGACCTTACTCCATAATAAACAAAATTGTTAGGAATTTCCTTTGGTTTAGGAGCACTGTAGAAAATGTTAATGAGACACTAAGGGCATTATGAACCAAGAAAACTTGGGAACCTCTGTGTTAGTGATTTTATTTTTGCAAGTAAGCTTTATAATAATGTTAGAGGAATTATGCTCAATGTAGCACCGGTCTTCCTTCAGTCATAAGTACCCCTACGTTCTCATAAAGGAAACTAACTAATGAGGGTTCCTAATGGCAGAATGTTCCGGAGATCATCCTGAGAACCTGGTGGCAGCAATTAATGTCTCACTGCGCCAGCTCATGAGAAGCCTGTCTTACGTCACCTACGCTTGCTTGCCTTCTTGACTTTTATTGTTGGTTAGTTTTATTGCATTTATTCCAATGATGATTTGGGGGAGTGCACATAATTTAATTGATTATTAATAAATGTTTACCAAATATTTGTTAAATGAATGAAGTCATTTAATGAAGATCTCATCTCAGTTCAGATTAAACCATCATCAGTGGTGCGTGGCTTTCTGCAAAAGAGCTACCAGCCCCAAATTTCTACCACATGCCAGTGGATTCTCTGATGATATATAAATAAAACGTTTTTAAAACTCATTATCATGTTGTTATGGACTGAATTGTGTCCCCTCTAAATTCATATGTTGAAGCCTGACCACCTCAGAATGTGACTGTATTTGGAAATAGGGCCTTTCAGGGGTGACTAAGGTAAAATGAGGTCATTAGGGTAGGCCCTAATGCCATCTGACTGGTGTCCCTATGAGAAGAGGAGATTAGGGCACAGAGACACAAGGTGTCTCTGTGAGAGACAGAGACAGAGAAGAGACGATTAAAGTTCTGTGTTCTGAATGTCTGCCCCCTCCAAAACTCATTAAATTATTTAGGTTATTAAATATCAAATGTCCGATTTTGACATTTACAAAAGTTTAGTTTATATATCTCAAACAAGAAGCAGTACAACGAATCCAAGTATGCACCTAAACTATGGACACAGCTTTGCCATCCTAACAGTAGCTTGTTTATGCCAGCAGCGAAGAAGCCAGTGGCAAGGAAATCATGAAAGGCGTTTTCCACATCTTGTCGAGAATTGAATATTTTTCCTTGCAAGCAGTGGTCCAAAGCCTGGAAGAAGTGGTAGTCAGTTAGTTGGTCAAGGTCTGGTGAATACGGTGGATGACAGAGAGTTTCCAAGTCCAGCCTCTGTAGTTTGAGCAGCATTATTTGTGCGACATGGTCAAGCGTTGTCTTAGAAGAGGACTGGCCTGTCTCTATTGACCAATCTCAGCTGCTTAATCACAAACAGTCTTCTCATTTCGTCCAACTGGTTGCAGTAGATGTCCGCTGTAATCAATTAACCAAGTTTCATGAAGCTGTAGCAGATAATACCAGCTCTAGACCACCAAACAGACACCATTAGCTTTTTTTGATGAATAGTCAGTTTTGGACTGTGTTCGGAACTTCATTTTTATACAACCTTTTGCCAAACACTTGTGATTGTCAAAAAGGATCCATTTTTTCATCACACATAACAACAGTACAGTGTAGAAATGGTTGGCCTTTATGTTGTGACAGCAAAGAAAGGCAAGCTTCGAGACGATTTCTTTTCTGATGCTTGTTTAATTCCTGCAGAAACCCATATATCCAGCTTCTTTACCTTGCCCATTTGTTTCAAATGGTCCAATAATGTTGGAACAGTAATGTCAAACCTTGCTGCTAATTCACACGTAGGTTGAGATGGATTCACTTCCACTACAGCTTTCAGCTCATCATTATCCACCTTGGTCTCTGGTCACCCACGTGGCTCATTTTCAAGATTAAAATAACCAGAACAGAACTTCTCAAACCATTGACATACTGTGCGTTCATTAGCCACATCCTTCCCAAACACTTCATTGATATTTCGAGCTGTCTGCACTGCATTAGTTCCACAACAGATCTTGTATTAGAAAATAACACAAATTTTTGACTTATCCATGGTTTCACAAAAACTGCTCTAAAAAAAATGTGAAAGATAATCCCAAGCCAAACCGTGAGTTTGAAAGAATGAGGATGTATTAATACCTTCACAATAACAATAAAACAAGAAGTGTCAAAGTGAAATGTCAGAGATATCAACTGTCAAACTTAGTACTTAAGGAAATTGGACATTTCATACTTAATAATCTTATAATTGCCATTTTAACAGTATTAAGTGGTGGGGCCTTTAAGAGGCGATTAGGGCCCCGTGTGTGTGGGCTCACGCCTGTAATCCTAGCACTCTGGAAGGCTGAGGGGGGAGGATCTCTTGAGCTCAGGAGTCGAAGACCAGCCTGAGCAAGAGCAAGACCCCGTCTCTACTAAAAATAGAAAAATTAGCCAGGCGTGGTGGCACATACCTGTAGTCCCAGCTACTCAGAAGGCTGAGACAAGAGACTCCTTTGAGCCCAGGAGTTTGAGGTTGCAGTGAGCTATGATGACGCCACTGCACTCTGGTCGGGGTGACAGAGTAAGAAACTGTCTCAAAAAAAAAAAGGTGATTAGGCCATGGGGTGTGGGCCTTTGTGAGTGGGATTAACACCATTGTGAACGGTGAGCCCTTCCACTGTCCTCCAGGTGGAGACAGCAAGGGGTCCTCCCTTCTGTAGGCTGCAGTGCCCAAGCTGTCACTTTGGAATTAGAATTGCCAAACATTCCAGCACCTCGATATTGGACTGACTCCCTAGGCTCCAGAACTGCGATCTGATACATTTCTGTTGTTTCTAAATTACCCAGTCTGTTGGCATTCTGTTGTAGCACAAAATGGACTAAGACACGAGGACACAGCACAAGGGCAGCCAGCTGCAGGACAAGGAGCAAGGCCTCGGCCACACCTGCCTACACTTGTGTTTCGGGCTGTAGCCTTCAGAACTGTGAAATGATAAACGTCTGTGATTTAGGCCCCCTAGTCTGTGATATTTTGTTGTGCAGCCCAGCAAACGCATACACGTTTAGCAAAGCCCCTCTCCTGTTGATCCTGGTCATTGAACACTATTGACTGGGAAAAGCAGCTGCAGTCGTGTCCATTCGGGAGAACATGAGGTGTCACTTGGTGTTTTGTGCAGGACCAATAGATGATCTTTGGTAGAAATTGACCAAAAGTCAGAGTGTGGTGTCATGGTTTAAACACTTATCATTGCATTCTTACAGAACATAATCTGTAGAAAAACGTATAGTAGCAGAGTAAGGAAGGTGGCTTTACCTTGCCCATTTGAGGGAACCCCAGAAGTACACTCAGGGGAAATTCTGCTTTTAGGCATATTCAGCCTTTGACTCTATCTAGGGAAGTTGCTGCCAGATATCACCTTTCCTAATCAGCATCATTAATGAAGCAACCGGAGTTTAGTTGGTAATAGGAAATTTGTTGTTCTCCTCTTTGCAAGTGGTTTCAGGTATATGTCAAAGCAGTTATTTATTTATTTATTTATTTATTTATTTTTATTAATTTTTTTATTTCAGCATATTACACGGGTACCAGTGTTTAAGTTACGGATATTGCCTTTGCTGTGACTTTGTGCAGCATATTTTGGTCGGCATGAAAAGGGCATCCCATCATTCCAGTCCAAAGTAGGCCTGTGACTCACCGAGCGCACTGTCTTTCTCCTTTATTTGGAGTCCATGACTGTGTCTCAGGATTCTGCAATCTGTCGCTTCGGTATGGATGCACTTACTGTCCTGCTTCAGTTCACAGGCCAGACTGGCCAAGCTCTGCCTGTGTTATTCCTATACCTCTGTGCAAGCTCTTCCTCGCGCTGTCATGTTACATGCCGTGTCTGCCGGATAGTTCTTATTCAGTTGTAACCAGCAGGGCACACTGCACTTTGTTTTGTTTAATTCTAAATTTGTCTTCTGATGTATAGATTGTAAATTGGGTTAGAAGTAGGTCGTAATCCCAGTTGCAAATGGGATAGCAATGCAAGGGTACCCCGTGTACCCGTAAAAGGCATTGACCCCTTCCTGTGCGCTATGTTAGTGAAAGGGAAATGCTTACCTCGCATGTTCTCTGTAAAATGCGGTATCATTTTCTCCTGAACTAGCTGTACAGGCTGGAGTCTCTGATAGCCTTGGTCATGTTTTTAAATGAATCTGAATACCTGTTGACTTTTAAATTTTTTAATGAGTGGATGTGGATCAAATGTGTCACCTGTTAAGTGGTGAATGAAAAGAATTATGGATGGTGTTTAAATGAAGCTAAACTTCATTGATTCAGATTAATTAGAGAGATGATCTGCCTAAATTAATGAAAAGTCTAAATTGTGTTAAAATTTATTTTCTATTTTCTTTTTAATGTTAACAGTCACATCCACTGGAATCACCAGAACTAGGCAAATTGTATCTTGGTTAGTGGAGATCCTTAGGAGAACTGATTTAAGACTAGTAAAATTATTGTTGTAATTAGCATATAATTGTATGTTCCTAAGTTTTTTAAAAACATTGAGACACAATACTTACAATACTTAAAATGTGTCCTCCTGCTCTGACATTACTGCGGAAGAGAGGGTTTGGGAAGACACAGAGAATAGCATTTAATAAGCCTCTTGGAAGACCCAGGACCAGTTGGTCCTTTGGGTTTTGCAATAAGCAGGTGGAACATCTTTGGAATAATCAACACCCATTCAGCTATCTGGACTCGCAGAGACCAAGGAGATAATGACTTCTGTCAGGCATCAGTGGAGATGTAAAGTTCAGTTCATCATTGATTTGTTGGCTGACAAAATATCAGATGTAATTATCTAAACAATGCCATGCCAGCCTTCGACTGGCCGGGGACTGATGCTCACAGGAGTGCTTTGCAATCACAGGTGCTCTCAGTATTGGGCCTGGAGCTGTGCTGAAACAGAAGGAAGCAAAGAAAAAAAGGTCTGATAGCCTTGCTTTGCAGAAAAGGCCTGCAGAAGTCAACGATGAAAAGAGAATGCCTGGCCCCATTTTGGATGCAAGAGAAGTGTAATATGAATTATAGCGACAGCGCTTCCCTCCCTTTTAACTTATCAAAAAGGCCTAAGAAATGCCCCGTGGAGAACTGTGAAGCTTGATATGACTCTTTAAAGATATTTCCTCACAGAACTTCATTAGAGGGTTCCTTTTTCTTTTTCCATTTTTATCTTTGTGACTTCCCCACACAGCGCATTTATTTGGTCCCCTGTCTCCCCGTGGTGGGGGGAGCGCAGCCCTGAAGCCAGGCTTGTTCTGTGTGCTGGGTCAGAGGGAAGGGACAGAGCAGTGAGCAGGCCAGTGCCCTCCTCTGCGGAAAGGAGAGGGAGCCGTACATCTTCCCGGGCGAGGCTTGTGCTGTTTTCTTCCCTGGCACTCTGGATATTGCAAACTACGTTTTTCTCTTTTCTCTTGTGCTGAACTATTATTCAAGCCAGTCTTCTCCCATCAATTTCAAGTTTGCAGTCAATGAGTTGAGAAATTTGGTTTCTGTGTGGTTGATTCCGCTTTCCCTTCTCGGGAGGAAGCTGTGTTTTCAGTGACTTAATTTGTGGGGGGAACTTTCTACCAAGATCCTGAGGGTCTTCGAGGCTTATCTCTGTCAGCTGGCTTTGAGTGGGCTTCCGGGGCAGCTCTGGGAGGAGCAAAGAGCTCTGCGAGATGCCGCCCTTATGTAGCTACTATAGCAGACTTGAGTCCTGTCTATGCATGGGGTCCTTTAACCCTTCGGCCCAAATACTGCTGGAGAAGTAACATGATGTCTGCTATTCAGAAAGACTTAAGAACAACAGATGCAGTATGACAGAGAATAGTGAAAATAATAATCCCGACCAACAGTACTATCTATTTTGTAATGGCAGCTTCCATCGAAACCCAAATTGCATTTGACTCCCAGTTTTCAATTCCAGTTTGTCAGCCCAAATTCCTGATGACATCCATTGTTGGAGTTGTTGCTCTTTCAATTTTCTTTCTACCTTTCCTTCTGACTCCACTCCTCTTAATTTGGAGGGGTTTCGGATTACAAGAAGGATCTAGCACATGACCTAAGGCTCCTTCGTGGTATTGGCCAAAGCACAGCATTTCTGACCGTGACTAAATGACTGGCAGAGAGTCGAAATCCTGAGGCCACAGTACACGGCCAACCTGATTCTCAGGGGGCTTCAAGAAATGCTGAGGAGGTGGGACTGGGATCCTCTGCCGTCTGGTTTTCAGTTAAGGAAAATTCGTTTTCCCGCGTGAGGAAGAGCCGTGTTTTACGTAAGCCGGTCCTGACGGTGATGGGACGCAGACAGCTTGCCGGGTCTCCACCCCCAGCTCTGTCATCAAGTTCTTGTCTTCCCCTTTACTTTCCTTTGACTTATAATTGGTGTTTTTGCATATTTATGATCTGCTTTGTTTTGAGCTGCTTTGTTTTAACCTGTTTCAAATGCCGTAATATCCTTTCTCCTCTGACACTGTGCAGTTAGTTCACAGAGAAAAACTGTCCTTCCGTGATGGCATTTCCCTCATCACCAGGAGCCCTGCCTGACCCCCAGCGTGTGTGGGTGCTGCCTGCTGTCCTCTGGGGCCATTTCGGTTTGCCACCTCTAACGTAAGATTAAGAATGGGAATACTGAGCCCTTTAAAACACGTAATATCTCAGAGTCCTGAGGGATCTAAATGTCCGCTTCACCCATGTGATAATTTCTCAAATGTTTGAAGACAGTGAACTGACAACCTTAACGGCTCTCCTCCCAGGTGAAATAATCCTCACATGGGTCACACTTTGGGTCACACGGTCTTGTTGGGAGCAGCTTGACACTCTTCTGTTGTCTAAACGTGCACACACGTGTGCTGAACCAGCTACGGACACCATGCACACATAGTCTCCAAGAGCAGCCACTTAAAGTAACTTTAAATGATGTGAACATGTTACAGCATAAGATACAAATGCTTTATAAAGGAGAAAAATGTTAGTGTCTAAGTAACACATGTCTCTTTAGAAATTCCTCTGGAATACCTTCCCCACCCCCCATAGAGGGTCGTATTGCGCTGCAGGAATCCGACTTGAGGCATAGGAGTTGGGCTGGTGTGGGAGGACAGTCTCGACAGCCTCGCCTGGCCTGGGGCCAACCCTCAAGTTGCTTAATTTTTTTTGACTTTTGTTTCTTGGCCTATAAGATGAAATAATAAGACATGTCCATGTCCCTGGTTTTGTTGCCTTCTGTCCTCCTGCAAGGGTGAAAAGATACAAGGTACATTTGGAAGACAAATGATGATCACTATGCAAGAAACAAAATCACAGTTTCTCAGTAGACACTGGCCTTCCCACCAGCACAGGATTTTCATTTGCATCCTCTGAGATTCACCAAGAAGTGTTGACATATCACCCCACATTTACATCAAGCAAAGATAGGGAGTGGGGAGCGGCGGGGACAGCCGGCCTCTGTGGCGACATGCTGGCGCGGTTCCATTTGCACAGATTCCAGATCATGCGCCCTGCTCGATTGCAAGGCCTGGTTTTAATCTTCAGGGCACCTTGACTGGTGTTATTACCTTAAACAATTTATTTTCTTCCAAGACATCTTGTGGGACGCCAAGTTGCCTCTCCTGGTTTCTGACAGATGTAAGAGTAGCTAAATGAAGCAACAGGATAAAAGAAGACATCAAGACATATGAAGTTATAAAACAAACTCAACATCATGAAAATAGGATATTTTTGTCATATGTTCTGCTTTAGTGGTCTTCTAGAAAATAGTATGTTTGATACTATTATTGAAAAGAAAATCTTAACCTAATCACTTATGTGCTGCCCTAGATTTCATATAAAGTCATCATATGAATGTACCACTTTGCAAGAAAAATGCTTTAGGACATCAATCATGTTTGTAAATGTGTGTCATGATTAAAATGCCACGATTAATCCTATTAACCTTTGAGTACAGTATTGCAGATTGAAATCAGGTATCAGGAAAAGGCTTATCATTTGATAAGCTTTCCATCAGAAAAGAAATTCCATATTTTATTTGACATTAAGGCTCTTAGTTGTTTAGTTCTTAAATGTTTTCCTTTGAATATGTGAATACAAATCAGTAAATTCAGTTTTTCCCATTATCTATAGCCAGGAAAGGTTCAAATTACATTTGTTTGAAGCAATGCAGTATCCAGAATACATGACTCAGAGAAGGTTTTTCCTTTAGCTCCATGACAAGGCAAATGTGCCAATATAACGTGGCAGTCAGAGAATATTGGCTGGAAGGCAGGGTCTGAGGAGAGCGAGGCCACACTGCTGTGCAGAGAGCCGCCTCTTGCTTTGGACAGACAAGCTTCTGCTGTAGAATGTGGGGAAACTTCTTAATGGACAAGGAACGTTTACTGGGTCAGCCACATTGGTGATGTGCTCAGAGCCCAGCAGACCGGGGAGTCCCCTGACTTCAGTCTGCAGGGAGGGTTGTGGCCTGGAGGTGGCAGTTCTCCACGCAGGCTGCCCCAGTTATGGGAATAAAAGCCTATGGCAATAAAGAAAAGAATTCTGACACTCAGGATGAACGGTTCTGTGGCTACAAGGCCCACCAGGCCAGGGGAATTTAGAAGATAGAAGTGGGGAGAGGGATTCTAGGAGAAAAACAGGAAAAGACAGTACTTGCCATTCCAGAGGATGGGGACGCACGTCGGGGTTTCGGGGTAGGTACCAAAGTGCTCCATCCATACTCCCTGCTGTGGGAGGCCAGGGAACAGGCGACAATGACTTTGCTCAGTTCTGTTGCTTAAGCTTGGCTCTTAATTTGGAGAAATTTACTGCCTAACATGTTAATAGTTATGCTTTGAAGGCATTTTTGAGGAGGAAGATAAAAAGCTGTCACGAAACATCACCGAGTTATTTTCATTATTATTTCAGCTACTCCTAATAAGGAAGGAGTTGGTATTTTCTCATTCTGAGCAGCATGGTTTGCATTAGCTTTTCTCATTTCCTGCATTCTTTGGTGCACTGCTCTTCAGAGCAAATCTGGCGATGACAAAGTCTGAAGCATTTTTAGCAAAGCAGATGGTCATTTTGCAGGAGCAAAGTGTGGCAGGGTTTAATTTACAGCAAGCCATTGGCCGCGACACTGGGAGCGACTCAGGCTCAGCTGGAGGAGGGTCCCTTCAAGGAAGAAGCCAGGAAGGTCCCCAGGGCTTCCCATGTGCTTCAGGCCTGACATTCGCAGAGGAGATGTGTCGCAGCCTGGCAGTGGGGAGGAGGGCAGCCCCATGCCGCTGGCATGTGTGCGAAGTAGTGCCGAGGACCGCCACATTGCTCCCAAGCTCTGAGCTGCTGCACACACTCACACACAGATTGTGAGCGCACGTGCCTTTGACACAGAGCACACGTGTGATATGCATATCACATGCACACACAGTACACCTTACTCAGGCATACAGACCACACACAAATCACACAGATATACATGCATGCCACGTGCATACATCACACACAATTACATACATGTATGCACCCCATGTGACTATGTCACTCACAAATCACACAAACGTAATACCTCATATATCACACACAAAGCACACACAGAGAAAAATACCCAGTAAATATTTTATTCGTCAATGCTAATGGAGGTGAGATAAAATACGGACACATAAAAGGACTTACGAGGAGTTACCTGAGAGAATGTGGGTGAGCTCTGGGAACTCTGGCCTCAAATCTCCGTGATACGAGTGGGTTACATGGGACAGTGTTGAAGCCCCCTCTAGTCTGCATAGTTCTTGACCTCCCTTCCGTGGAGCCTCTGCATGTATTCAGAGAGAGAAGCTCATCACATTGTTATTTCTAACTCTGTCGTGTTGTGTTCCTCTATCCTGAAAATTTATTTTCCAGGGTTTTAGAAGGCTAATAATCAACATTACCATTTTTTCGCTGTGTTCAGAACCTGTGGAGAGATAGGGAAAGGCATCGTCAGATGGAGAACAAAAGTCACCTTTATTACTGTTACAACTGCTTGGAGAAAGTGATTAGGGACAAATGATCTTGGTAATATTCCCTGGAGTTAACTCCTCTCCCCACCAACCCCCCACACCCAAATGAAGGCCTTTCCCAGCACAGGGGCGAGCGGGCCCCGTAGGTCCACTGCCTGGCTGAGACACAGGACATGACAATGACCACACTCTTTAGGGAAGAAAACCCCACAGAGAGAAGAGAGGAGGGGCTGAACTGCAGAGGGTCCACGTCATTTTCCTGGACCCTCCAAGTCAAATCAGCTCCTCCTGCTCTCCCTGGGAGGAGTGACCCCACTGTGCAGGGGCAGGACAGCCATGGTCCTCTGAGAAGTCCCGTCTCGGGGAACCTTGAAGGTTCAGGAATAAAATTCTCCTGACGGCTTGCAGTCACCGCTGCTCCTGCTCGCCACGTTGGGCGATTTGGTGTGGGAGACCGATCTGTGTCAGGGGATGCCCCTGCCTTGTCACTGAAGCCTGTCTTGGTGAGAAAATGAGAATTAAGATCACGTGGAAGTGGGAGGGGGGCATTTTAACCAGATATGTCTGCCACCCACTGGCACACCTGTAGGTCTAGCCCTGAACTCACAGGAGCGTGCTCTATGTGAATAGTATGCTACCTAATAAGAACACACACTGAAAAGAACATGGTCATACGCTGTTGATGAGACTAGAAATGGAACATTTCTGGAGAGCCATGTTTCAGTGTGTATCAAGGATTTAAAAAGATTCATTATTTTTGACTCAGTACATTTTCAATAATTGAGTCTAAGGAAATGATTAAATATGAAGTCAAAGTCTTATACACGAGGTTGACCCTATAGCATAATGCAAATGCACGGTATATCAATAAAATAAATACTGAACAATATGAATGTAACCAAATGATACAATCATAGAACTGAATATTATTATCTAAGCATTCGAAATCCTGTTTCTATAGAATTTATCTGATCTGAAAAAAATTTAATTAAATGTTAAATGAAAGCAAAGCACAAAACTACATTCAGAATGAACTCAGACCTTTTGGAACAAGATAGAGGTCTTGACAAAACAAAGTATAGCACCAATTTTGAGAATACAGAGAGAGTTGGAGTGGGCAGACAAGGCCATATGGACAGCAAGAGTGTTCTTCCTGAGAAGGACAATTATGGATTATTTTTAGTTTTTCTTTATATATTTTCTGTTTTCCTCCCAAATTGTTGTGACATGAATTGTTTTTATCATCAAAGGAGTAATGAGTTACATATTTTGAAAGGCTGCCATATTTCTATGTAAACAAAAGATAATGGGGAATTTCACTTATCAGCATGTACAGTTTTGGTGTGAGGCAGTGTGTATCAGTCACCTGCTAACACGATGCTGTGTAACAACCATGAAAGCTCAGTGGCACACAGTAACACACTGGAGGTTGGCTAGGGTATCTCTGCTCCACGTATCTCTCATCCTGGGACTGGTGGGCTGGGCAGGGCGTGTTCTTTTCTTATGCATGTTCAGGCACAAGAAAGTGACCTGAAAACACTCAAGATCTTCTAACCCTGGGCAGAATCTGGCACATTGTTATTTCTGTCCACACTGTGTTAGCGAAAGCACAGCAAATCACATGGCTGAGCCCAAAGTCAAGGGCGGGATGACAAAGTCGCCTACCAAAGGGCACGAATGCAAGAAAAGGATACAACCCCTAACGGAGATTAATGTTTTCTGTTAAGCAAATCAAAATGTTCGTTTGGAATCAGAAGTAAAATTAACTTCCTGCAGTTGTCTCTTTGAAGACTGTTGCTAATGTACATTCTGTTTTTATTGTACTTGTGAGTTAGAAACACTCACCCCATTGAGCAGCTCTTTCTGTCTCCTTAGATCCTGGCCAACGTGATCATTTTCATCTGTGGGAACCTGGCGGGCGCCTACCACAAGCACCTCATGGAACTTGCTCTGCAGCAAACGTATCAGGACACGTGTAACTGCATCAAGTCCCGGATCAAGCTGGAATTTGAAAAACGTCAGCAGGTAATGCATTTTTGATCTCATGTCCACATTATTTTAAGCATTATAAAAATAATGTTGCTGCTGTTAATATCAAATGTGGAATCCATTCATGCATGGCCTTCAGAAAAGAAACCAGAGCAGCTGATTGCCTGTGCCTGGCCCAGGCTCTGCACTTGGAGAGTTATAAACAAAAGGGCAGAGATGGCATCTTCCCTGTGCAGCTTCCAGACCCGAGACCTGGGTCACCCACAGGTAGGCAGCCACATCAGCCATCGTCAACACATGGCGGGGGAAATTCAAATAACGACACTTCCTTAAGCACTCGCTTTTGGTTAGTGTTTGTGGCAAGAGTTTCCCCTTGCTGTGCCTTTGCAGCTCTTTGTAGGGTCCTGTTGTCCACAGAGGAGGAAATGACGGAGCCCTTCCCGAGGGAGAGGATTGGAGTCGGGAAGGAGAGTCTAGGAAGGAGCTAAGCTGGAGTAGTTGTCAGAGGCTCTCCCAGGGGGATTGTTGTCGGCGATGCATAGAAATGTATATCAGGGAAATATACAGACTGCAAGGAAGCCTAACAGGAAATAAACAACGAAGACCAGAGGAGAGGTGGGGAAACAAAGCCACCTGGTATCGAGGACGGTGGGAAACAGGACACACAGGTGTGCTGTGGAAGGGAAACCATAAAGGGACCCTGCATCTGACATGTGAACTGTTTAGTGCATTTCTCACTGGGAACCTGGTCTGTAAAGGCAAGAATTATTATATCATGGCTGTCTGTGAACACCGTGTCCCCTTCTCTGTGATACCTATGCTGTTAGCAGTATTTGGCACACTGTGGATGTGTAATTATTGTTTGTTAAATTGTATTGAATTAGTCCGTTCTATAAAATTTCATCAAAATGTATTGTGGTGTGAGCAAAACAAAAATATCCTTTAAATGCTGGCACTGGACTTTTGTTTGTGTATGGACTGTTGAAGAGTAATCAGATTCCTTTTCTCAAACAGGGGTATTAGTTCATTCATTCAACAGATATTTATTGTGCATCAATTTTGTGTCAGGCATGGTTCTAGGCACTGGGGTATTGCTGTAAACATTCTTTGTCACGCTATTAGGGGAAAATCTCATAATTTCTCTTAAAAAATTGCATTTTGTCTTATCACCTACCTGGCAAAGGAATTCAGTAACTGAGGTTTGATTCTATGGTCTATGTGTATATCAAATTCTGGATTCAGCTTTAAGAGACATAGACAGTTTTTAGCTTGGGACTGTTATCCAGTGATTATACATTTGTGCTTGGAATGTTTTACATCTGGGCCCTAGAAAATTCCAGTTTCCACAAGCAGCACTTAGTGTTCACGGTTGGTCCTGCTCTCCTACGTGCCGTGGAGCTCAGATGTCTTAGGAGAGATGGTTTCCTTTCTCAAACAGGAGAGACTGGATCGGGTGGGTCTGGACAGGCATATTTAACTTTTTTTTCCCACTACTTCCATATTCTCCTTCAGAATAGCACAAGGCTACAGAAAACTAAAAATCCAAGTACATTATATAACCTAATATTTATCGTAACAGCATTGACAAAAGCAGTATGTCAGGTTACTGGCCTCTCCTACATTTCCTGTTTCTCTGAAGAGACCTGAGCAGCCCAAAGCGTGTGGCGCCCCTTGCCACGGTGAGCTGAGGGCTCCAAATGGCCAAACAGGCCACACTGACCTTCTGTGGCTCAGGAACTAGAACCCTGTGGCATCGGACGTGCCAGAGACTCTCTAGGGCCGTCATGGGAGACCTCAGATGGGCATCTACTCATGCATCTACTGGTTTGAGAAAAAGAAGCTAGTGGTCCTTTTTAAGATAAGGGAAAAGGGGCACTTTGAAGAAGTAAAAATTGATATTAAAGATGTTTAATAAAATATAATTTACCACCTCAAATGCATTCTGTCACAAAAATCGGAAGTCCACTTCCAGGGTCTGATGCCTAGAACGTAGTGCTTTTCTTTTTAGGGCTTTAGAAAATATGTTTCTAGAATAAGAATCAATGTGTGTACTTTTTTCAGACTGCATGTAATTAAGTGGGAAAAAGAAATTATCTTGGTTTAAAAATTCAATACGATATAATCTGATAGGTGTAAGGAAACTAATAAAAATCGGCCAATGACAGTCTATGTGGCCTTCACAGAGGGGAGCAGTCCCTGACACAATGAGGGTGAGCAGGCCATATACAAATTAAGGTCTTGGGCCCAATATGTCCCTTCCTTAGGTCCCATTTGTCACTTCCCTTTGATCTTACATGTCATTTCCTCTGGGTCCCACATGTCACTTCCCTTGGGGTAGCACATGTCACTTACCAGAAGTCCTACATGTCATGTCTCTTGGGTCCCACATGTCACTTTCCTTGGGTTTCACATGTCACTTTTCTTAGGTCCCACATGTCACTTCCTTTGGGTCCCATGTGTCACTTTCTGCTCTCCCCAGGCCACAAACTGCCTTTGCTTCATCTGCAATCATGATGGCAAACAGTAACGTCCTTTAAGTTTCTTCATGCAGAAGGACGTGTGCTGAGCAGCCAGAAAATGATTTGTTTCGGTCTTTGTTTGGATAAATACCTTCCAAATGATGGTGAATTTTGGCAGTTGGTTCCGAGCCAGGTGATGCTCCCAGAGGTTGAGAGACCAGTGTCTTGAATAGATCCTGGCCTTGCTTCCTATCTCTGCTTCCTGTTGCCCCTAATCCTTGGTGAGGACGCAAGTGGCAGGTGAGCCCAGGAGGCTGCTCCTCTTCAACCTGGGAGGGGCTACGAACGGTTGATACTTCTCAGAAGTGTCTATGGATTCTGAACTCTTTTCAAAATTGCTGAACTCTGTACTTTCTTTTCTTCAAATTTTGTAATATTTTTCATGATAGAAATGGATGAATTTTAAAGATTAAAAAGCAGGTTTGAATAAAGTGGCTATTTGCACTATATGATTTTGAGTGAGGAGGGAATAAAAAATGTTGGTACGGAGTTTCTCAGAGTTTAATTCTCGCCCTAAAAGTGCCCTCATGGATCAACAATAAAAATCATGATTTTTTCGAGGTAGGAACAGGAATGCATTGCGTTAGAATTGAGGCCACCTTTGAGGACTGAAGTATTCAGCTCTCTAAGTTTTGCCTTTTGTCTTAAGTTTCACATCCTACAGTAAAAGTCGAAACCATTTCCTTTTCCTGAGCACCATGCAGTGAGACAGATGGCTCTCTGTCAGACCTGAGAAAACACACTCCTGCAAGTGTTTCTCTCTGGAGCATGTAACAGACTCTCAGGAATTGAGGAGACCTGGATTCTGAGCAAAACAAGAGCCCTATCTCCTGACTGCCTAGGCAGTTGAAATAAATGTTGCCTCTGTAGGAGTAAAAACTTTTATTCTCTTTTAGACAGAGAATAAACCCTCTTTAATTTACAGATTGTCATTGTTTTAAAGTAATTCAAAGAATTTTTACACGGTCTACCTTAATCTGGAACCATCCTATGGATTGTGCATGACAGAATATGCGTTCCAGTAGAAAATACTTGTCAATCGAAGCACAGAGACCCCATGCTGTCCCTGGATTCTGTACCCCTCTGTGGGGGATTAGTGAATCAGTAGGCTTCCTGGCTGTCCTTGGATGCAAAATTGTTTTCCTCTCTGCAAACTTCAGTGAAACAAGCAAGTGGTCTTGTGTGCCCATGGCTGGGTAGATAATGAACGTATTCATCTTTATCCTAATATACTAGCACTGTGGACCCCAACCCCCGGGCCTCAGCCCAGTACCACCTGAGCTCTGCACCACCTCCCCCGCCATGACATCCCGCCCCCTGACCCTCAGTCCGTGGAAGAGTTGTCTTCCATGAAACCGGTCCCTGGTGCCACAAAGGTTGGGGACTGCTGTCAGGTGAAATATTATGGCTTAATTGAATGTATTATGTAAGTCATTTATGTTACTAGGTGAAGTGTTTAAGTTGTTCTAGATTTGAGCTACTAAAATTTGGCCCTTTTTCATTTGGGAAAAGAAGAACAGAAGCAACTAATATTTCTTTGAGTTCTCATAATGTTCCAGGTGGTCTATTTAGTACTTTATGTATCTTGTTCTTTCAGATTTCTAGTGCTGCCGTATTAGGCCATTACAAACTTGGTGGCTTAAAACCCCCAAGAATAGATTTGTTATTTTATAGTTCCAGAGGTCAGAAGTCTAAAATCAGTCTCCCGGGGCTAAAGTCAAGGTATTAGCAGGGCTGGGTTTTCTGGAGGCTTTGCCGGGAGAATCCATTTCCTTGCCCTTTCAAACTTCCAGAGGGGCTGCCTGCACTCCTTGGCTGCTGGCCCCTTCTTCTGTCTTTAAAGCCAGTGGGACTATGGTCTATGTGTATATCAAATTCTGGATTCAGCTTTAAGAGACATAGACAGTTTTTAGCTTGGGACTGTTATCCAGTGATTATACACTTGTG
>NW_012151607.1:816687-818026 GCF_000956105.1 Propithecus coquereli | reverse complement strand
GGGGAAACAAAGCCACCTGGTATCGAGGACGGTGGGAAACAGGACACACAGGTGTGCTGTGGAAGGGAAACCATAAAGGGACCCTGCATCTGACATGTGAACTGTTTAGTGCATTTCTCACTGGGAACCTGGTCTGTAAAGGCAAGAATTATTATATCATGGCTGTCTGTGAACACCGTGTCCCCTTCTCTGTGATACCTATGCTGTTAGCAGTATTTGGCACACTGTGGATGTGTAATTATTGTTTGTTAAATTGTATTGAATTAGTCCGTTCTATAAAATTTCATCAAAATGTATTGTGGTGTGAGCAAAACAAAAATATGCTTTAAATGCTGGCACTGGACTTTTGTTTGTGTATGGACTGTTGAAGAGTAATCAGATTCCTTTTCTCAAACAGGGGTATTAGTTCATTCATTCAACAGATATTTATTGTGCATCAATTTTGTGTCAGGCATGGTTCTAGGTACTGGGGTATTGCTGTAAACATTCTTTGTCACGCTATTAGGGGAAAATCTCATAATTTCTCTTAAAAAATTGCATTTTGTCTTATCACCTACCTGGCAAAGGAATTCAGTAACTGAGGTTTAATTCTATGGTCTATGTGTATATCAAATTCTGGATTCAGCTTTAAGAGACATAGACAGTTTTTAGCTTGGGACTGTTATCCAGTGATTATACATTTGTGCTTGGAATGTTTTACATCTGGGCCCTAGAAAATTCCAGTTTCCACAAGCAGCACTTAGTGTTCACGGTTGGTCCTGCTCTCCTACGTGCCGTGGAGCTCAGATGTCTTAGGAGAGATGGTTTCCTTTCTCAAACAGGAGAGACTGGATCGGGTGGGTCTGGACAGGCATATTTAACTTTTTTTTCCCACTACTTCCATATTCTCCTTCAGAATAGCACAAGGCTACAGAAAACTAAAAATCCAAGTACATTATATAACCTAATATTTATCGTAACAGCATTGACAAAAGCAGTATGTCAGGTTACTGGCCTCTCCTACATTTCCTGTTTCTCTGAAGAGACCTGAGCAGCCCAAAGCGTGTGGTGCCCCTTGCCACGGTGAGCTGAGGGCTCCAAATGGCCAAACAGGCCACACTGACCTTCTGTGGCTCAGGAACTAGACCCCTGTGGCATCGGACGTGCCAGAGACTCTCTAGGGCCGTCATGGGAGACCTCAGATGGGCATCTACTCATGCATCTACTGGTTTGAGAAAAAGAAGCTAGTGGTCCTTTTTAAGATAAGGGAAAAGGGGCACTTTGAAGAAGTAAAAATTGATATTAAAGATGTTTAATAAAATATAATTTACCACCTCAAATGCATTCTGTCACAAAAATC
>NW_012151607.1:802723-814407 GCF_000956105.1 Propithecus coquereli | reverse complement strand
GGGAGAATCCATTTCCTTGCCCTTTCAAACTTCCAGAGGGGCTGCCTGCACTCCTTGGCTGCTGGCCCCTTCTTCTGTCTTTAAAGCCAGTGGGATAGAATTTTCCAATCAATTTCTCTCTCTCTCCCTCTCTCTCCCCACCCCACCCCTTTCTCTCTGACTTTTGATTTTGCTGTTACATTTTGTTCCCTCTTTCTGATGCTAACCCTCCTGCCTCCCTCTTATGGCTCCTATAATATTACATCGGGCTTACCTAAATAATCCAGGCAATTTCCCCATCTCAAGATCCTGAATTTAATCACATCTAAAAAGTTTCTGGCTTGCCACGCACCCTAACCTAGTCCCAGGCTCCACGGATTAGGGCGGGGACATCTCTGTGGGACCATTACCCAGCCTATCACTCTGTCTTCTTTGTTCCTACAGCAACTCTATGTCTTAACAGCTTTTACCTGTTTAAACCAAATAAAGGAACTGTCAGTGTTACTTGGCCAAGATCACTCAACTAGTAAGTGTGATTGCCAGGACCCTTCTACCTCTCATGCTGTTTCTCTGTGGATTTTCTAGAGTGGTTTCTGGGAATGTGATAACTGGAGACTTTCCAGGCAATGGAGGACTTTTTGGTGGAAGTCCTGCTTGATCCCTTGTCAACTGTAAGCAACAGTCTTGCCAGCATCCAAAATGGTATCTCACTAAGAAAGTAGTCAGGAGCTGATCCTGCCATTGAATTCTCTTGCACTAGCATCAAACAACAGAAATCAGCTGCCACCCTGGGCCCACATTCAAGTGACCATGCCGAGGCAGGGGCGTGTTTGATGCTGGTCATGCTGTCCCCCACCTCTTTTCCCCCACCCCGAGGATATGTTTGTGATATGTCCACTGTTTTATATGTCATTAAATAATTTCTTGTGTTTCTCTTTGGTATCTCTCCCTTGATGGAGACGGCATAGCTTATGTAGGTGTTGGTCACACTTTTTTCCCAGCCTTCATTAGAGAAAGATTGATGGCATAGAAGACAACATATTTTGCTTGAAAGTTAAAAAAATGAAGTCGAGATTTTATGAAAGGGCTCTCTTCATAGTGTTTGCCATTTTAATCCGGCAGAATGAAGTTTACGAAATGTTTCAGTGGTTTTCACCACATTGTATTGTACTGATGACTTAAATTCTCACGAAGCTCGGATGTTATGCCTCACTGAGAAATTGCAGGGAAGGATGTTTCAGGATGCTACAATTTTGTCATGATGCTTATGGGTGTTTTTAAATGAGAAATGAAAATCAATTCCAGAAAAAATATATCAGTGATTCTCAAATCAAGTCTACAATATTGTCTGATAAGGTCTTTAGTTAGAATCACTGCATATTTTCAAAGATTGCAATGAAGGCTGTGCTTTGAATGTCTACCCTGCCTCCTCTAAGAAGAAATCAACACTTCCAGATCTGAGTTGATCTGAGTTCAAGGAGAAGAGGAAGGAGACTGTCAGGAATCACTGTCCAGTCTTGATGCCTAATGAAGAACATAAATGCAGGTGGTTCGAGGGGCTCACAGAAAACATATTAGCAACTATTTGTTCATTTTTTAAAAAGTTAGACATTTTGCTCTAAAGGAAAAAAATAAAATAGGGTTACAGCAATTACTCAAGCAAAGATTTTTTCAATGATTAAATCTACTTACATTGTAGAAAAGTGAAATGATAAAATAAAATTCTCCAGAAGTTTCCTCTGTATAAGAAACTTGAGCAAAACCCCTGCTAATGTCCATGATGAGGAAACAACTCACCTGTCTTCTTTTTTTTTTTATTTCAGCATATTATGGGGGTACAGATGTTTAGGTTACGTATGTTGCCCTTGCCCCCCCCTCCACCGCTAAGTCTGAGTTTCAAATATGTCCATCCTTCGGGCAGTACGCATTGCACTCTTTGTGTATGCGTATACCTGTCCCCTCCTCCCTCTCCCCCATCGCCCCTCCCCCCTCCCCCCTGCCCAACATCCAATAGATGTTATTCTTATATGTGCACTTGTGTGTTGATCAGTTAATACCAATTTGATGGTGAGTACATGTGGTGCTTATCTTTCCATTCTTGGGATACCTGCCTCGTTAGCACAGTAGGTAGCGTGTCAGTCTCACCTGTCTTCTTGAAGAAACACCTGACAGATATTTACATTGCTCCATATCGTCCCAAGCTAATCTTCATTGATGATACCAGAGAAGCCCCAAAACCTGGAAATTGCAACCCAAGGTGAGCACCTGGTTCTGATGTTTCTGAGGCCCCTGGAATTTTCAGTATTTCCTGGAGACTGCATACTTTTTATGCTCTGCAATGAAGTACTTTGGTGCTGGAAAGAATATATAATAGGCAAAGGATAATCTAGTGGAAAGATTCAAGAAAGTTCTACATCAATTCAATATGAATAAAATAAATCCAATAAAAAGGAATTTCAGAATCAGCTCTTCTGGTTTTATTAACCATTCTTCTGATATTTGTCGCATACAAAAGAAACATGTCCCTACTCCAAAATCAAAGTTCAAGTGTCAAGTCTTCTTGGATTGCCACCATATTTTTCTTTCTGCAAATGTAATTGCAGATGGGCCACTGTACCTTTTAATGGGGGAGGGGAGAATTTGAACTCACCATCATGGGGCTGATTTCACAATGTTAAAGTTATTGATCCTGCATATGCAATAGTATATTACCATGATCACAGCTATGGATACAGATACCTCCCATGGCATTAGTGCTGTGCTTACTGAATCACAGTACCTGCTTATATCGATGCCAAATTGAAAGTCAGGACTCATAAGTTTTGTTAATTTCATATGTGTCTTCAAAAGGTGTTATTCATTGGGGTTTGCCTCTTAGAGTTGTTTGAGTGTTCTCAATATTTTAGGGAATATTGTTCTAGAACTTCTCTAGAAGATTCTTTTAGTATATTTACACATTATGGGCCATTAACTATATATGTGCTAGTGGATGTGAAAATTCCTTCCAAAGACTGATGTTGTCATTAATGTCAAAGCACGTGAGGCTATATGACACTCTCAGAATGAAATACAAGGAGAATGTGAAATGATAGTATGCACGTAAATCCATTCATACACTTGCCAAATGAAATAACATTTTCACATGTATTATTCTGTTAAATACAGGATTATGCAGGCTATGGAAGGGCCCACTTCTCCTACCTATCAAATTCCACATTCAGGTTTCTTTGTCTGTTTTATGCTGGGGATCGTCCCAGGCATGGGGAATACAGAGGTACCTGAGACTCAAGGTCCTTGTTCTCTTTATGCTTAAATTCTAGTGGCAGGAGGCAGCCCATAACTTACCAAACCCACAGTTTTCATGAGAAGAAATGAGAAGATGACATAACAGAGCGTGAGCAAGGATGTGGAAGGGCACACTGGAGGAGCCAGGGAAGGAGTCCCCTCTGGGGATATGATAATTGAGTTGCACCGTGAATTGCAGAAGGTCACAGCCCTGTGAGCATCTGATGAGACGTGTTCCCGCAAAGCAGCAGGAACTGCGAAGGTCTTGCGTTAGGAGCCAGCCTGGCCTGTCTGTAGCGGCCAGTGGGACAGGTGGTGAGAGAGGAGAGGTGGAGAGGGAGGCAGGAGCCAGGACACAGGCTGGACCCCACACAGTGGGTCAAGGCCTTGGGATTTTATTATATGTTGAGTGGGAAGTCATTGAAGAGTTTTGAGGAAGGCGGTGACGTGAACTGATTACACTCTGAAAGGATTCTCTGGCTGCTAGTGAGGAGGGGTTGGAGCTGGAGGCAGTGTCAGCAGGCTGACCCCTTAGAAGCCGTGGCGGTGTCACAGTGGTGCAGATGAGAGGTGAGAGCCGCTGGGTGAGAATGGACAGATTCAGGATATCTTTTGGAATTGAACTAGTGAGGATTATTTCTGGATCAGATGTTGAGTGAGAGAAAAATAAAATAGCTAAGAGAGTTTTCTGGGTTTTGAGCTTGAGCAACTAGATGTTGGTTGGTGTGTCATGTCTAAGATTGCAAGGTCTTTGGTCACAGTATTGATTGGAAGGTGAGGGCAGAGTAGAAATTAAGAATTAAGTTTTGAACGGTTAATTTGAGATGACTGCTACATATCCAAGGGGAGATGCCAAGCCGGCAGTTGTAAATAAAATCTGGAGCTAAAGATGTACACTTGGAAGCCATCGGCATATAGCTGGTATTTAAAGCTACAGGACCAAATGAGATCCCCTAAGGAAAGAGTATATTAGAAAAGACAGAAAGGATCCAGGACCAATCCCCAACGTTTGAGCAAAGGTAGAGGAAGATGAATCAGCCAAAGTCACTGAGAAAGATCAACCAATTATATAGACGGCATTCTTTTCCTATTTTGGCCTTGAGGTCTCTCGCGAGAATGGCTCTAAACTCTCTCCCTGCCCTGATGGGATCCCTGGGGACTTGATCGTGGGTGTTTACCCTGTGGCTTTCATGGTATACTTCTTTATCCTGGCAGATGGCCAGTGCCTAAGCATCCGGCCTGTTCCAGGTGTCCCTCTCACAGGAGACCTTTTTATACTGGTTATACTGGTGTTTACCCTTAGGGCTCTTGTCTGGCCGTGTCCAGTTTATTCCTGCCAAAGTGTACACTCTCTAGGAGAGCCTTGACCCGGAAAGAAGTTAGGATCGGGTTTTTCGGTCAACAGAACACATGACATAACAGAGGTAGTTTATAACTCACAGATCCTGGAGAGAAGAGGCCAGCACAGCTCGCAGGACCCCTGGGAAGGGGGAGCCATCCAGGACATGCACACTCAACCGGTGGATGGGGAGCAAGACAGAAAGAGGGGGCTGTGGGCCGACAGCTTTGTAGGGGCCCAGGGCTTTACCCGAGCAGGTTTCCTGTGGGGAGTTCTGACTGGTGGGTGTGCACAAGCAGGCGTGAGTCGCATGGAGGCACAGCAGGACTGCGAGGGTCACTCGGCGAGTCTGCGCAGCCCATGCGGGGTGTTGGGGCAGCAGGGTGAGTCACGCAGGCTGCATCCAGCTGTCCCACAGGGAGGTGGTCGCCAGGCGGTGTATAGGGCTGGATGTCTGCATTGACCTCGTTGAGGAACTGGGAGGTGAAGAAATGGAAACTGAGGGGGATTGAGCTCTGCCTCTGTTGGGAAACGGTCCTGTTTATATGTAAAATGGAGGCCAAGGCAACAGAAAATTGTGAGAATTGTCTACAATAGGAGAAAAGCCAGAAAGAGTGGCTCAATAGATGCTCAGAGAAGAAGGTTTAAAGGGGATAATGGTCAATGTCGTCAATTGCTGGAAGAGCCACAGAGAGAAGAGTGCAAATCTGGGCAAAGTGGTGGTCACCAGTGGCCTGGACAGTGCAGTGTTCGAGGAGCAGATGTGTTGAATGACTGGGGCCAGGAGAGTTGAAGGTGGGAGGTGGGTAAGGCCACACCGTGGGTTTCTCCAGCTCTTTTGACACAGCAGCAAAGAGGAGTTTGTTTGCTTTGCCCATGGTGGAAATCAAAGTTGTGTTACATGTCTTAATACGGCATCTTTGGCAATGCATTTTAAAGTGCCTACTAATTGTTTCTAATATATTGCATTGCATAGTTTTCCGAGTGTGTTTTATTTGGAAGCGTTGATTCTAAGGAAGGGACAGGCAGAGGGGCTGGTTTTGTAGAAAGGCAAGTGAGTTGCTGCACTGCAGTCACTAACTAATCACAGCTGCAGTCCATTGTATATGCAGCTAATGTTCCGGTAATAGCTACTAGAAAGACTTTAATCCAAATAGAAACAATGAAAAAGAGTTATTTTAAAAATAGACAAATTACAACCCGGAAACCATGAAAAGGAATAAAATGTTGACAAGATTGTAGGTAAAATAAAGAGAACGTATTAAGACAAAAACTCAAGCCTCTACTAAGTTTAACGATGTTTTGGAAGCACATTAAAGTGAAACCATAAAATTAAATGTTAAAGGAAAACCAGTTTCACCCTCTCGGCAAAACCATCAGCACATATCGATGTGTGTGTCATTATAACCATATTTCGGGCAGAATTGCTATCCAGATCTTAAAAGTGTCAAGGTTGTGTAGTTTAACTAAAAGCATAATCCTCATTATAAGAATGGAAAAAATCAAGGCTAGAAGTTTCTCCTCAAGATAAAAAAAAAACAGTCAGCAGCCAGTGGAATTATTAGAGTTGAAACGCAAAAACAGAAAGCCCTGGGCGGCAGCTCTGGCCGTGTCTTTGGGTTAACGTGAGAAGGCAGCAGGCGTCCCGAGATGTTCTCACTGCTGCACAGGACTCCTGTACCTGGCATCGACCGGACTCCAAGTGTCAGGGTCCACCAAGTAATGCTTCACCTCAGGGTGGAATTTTTTCTTATCATTTTTTTGTGGGGCCGGGTCCTATTTTCGGCACCTTTCTGACCTCTCCTGTGGGAGATTCTCTAAGAAATCAAGACTTGATTTTCTAAACCAGTGGCATAGAATAAACACACGAATGTTTTATCGTTGGCTGTAGAATGAGTTCAGACCAATCTGGCAGGATCCAAGGCTCAGTGGGCCATGCCAGTGATCTCTGCCCAGAAGGAAACGAGCCTGGACGCAGCTTAGTTCGTTGTTTGGACTTTGTCACTCTGGGGCAGGAACCGATGACTGGAGGAAGAAAAGTGCATTTGAAAGAAATAAAACACATCCCCACGTTGAGGCCTGCACTGGTGCGTGACGGCGCCGGGTGGGCAGGTGTCTCAGCCCAGGCTCCTCCCCACAGCTCTGCCTGTCCACGATCTCGGGGCCAGATGGTTGCAGCCATCTCAGCAGCTCCCTGCGAGTTCATTGCCAGGCGAAGTGACTCTGGGGTCCATTTCCCAGGGTCATCATCCCTCTAGCAGACCTGCCAAGGACCCATTCCTGCCATTGTGAAAGTACGCTGTGAGTTCTTGGGTGGCAGTGGCTATTATTTCCTTATTTTCCTTTATATTCTTCAAGCGTAGTGCAGTGCCCTGCACGGAGTAGGCAAGAACATACACTTTCCAAACACTAACTGACAAAACACATAAATATGTTCTGCATATTTACACATATGTAAATATGTGTATGCTCTCTCTGTTCAACCTTCACAATATAATTAATTTTATATGTAATTAGTAGAAGTTAGTTTGACTAATTACTATTCATTGGTTATTATCAATAGTCCTAAATCCACATCTTCCAACACTTTGTACTCCTCACAGTTTACAGCACCCCTTGGACTCACGAATGTCCTTCCACCCTCTTGACTCACCATTCATAAATCTCTCCCTTTATCTCTCCTGAATTCTGTGCAGGTTAAATGCAGATTTTGAACACTCCCTACCTGATGACCTCTCTGAAAGAACCCAGGTATTATCAGATACATCTTTCCAGTATAAGACTGACGTTCATCATCTTTCACGAAAGTAGTACTTGGTCGTGATAAAACTTCAGACAAGAAGGACAAAATAGCAAAAAGTTACATAGTTCTTTGCTCTCCCAGGCTCATATTCCTCCAGTTTCTATTAATAGTGTAATTTGGGCTGACATATTTCTATGAACTTGAGTTACTTTAGCCTAATTGTCATGGAAGTGATCCATCTTCTTCCATAGGCAGTGTAGAGACGGAACCGTGTGTCTTTGTTTTGAACAATATAATTTTAACGTTGAAGAGAAAATACAAGCTTGAAATCCTCCAAGCCTGTTAACTTAATCCAGATCTGCTGAAGAGCAAGCATTTAGACTAATCTTTATTAAAACACTTGACTCAGGGATACAATTGTGAGGACAGTTTGCAGAGCTAGATTTTGATGTTGGGAAGTGCAGTACTTAACATAATTACTATTAATATTTCAGATCTTTGCTGATGAATTTTATTAGTGAGCTGAGGAAAAAAACGTTTAGAGGAATATTTAGGAGTGGATATTGCAAAGGGTGGGTCTGGACAGAGAGACAAATGCCAACAAATGCCATTCTACCCTTTAAAGAGGCAGAGAGATAGTGAAGGACTCAAAACCTGGGCTCTGAAGACATTAATTCTTTCAGATGAGTGGGCCTCCTGGAAAAGTGTGAGTGGGATTTTGAATGTTTTATTGAAAAACAGGAAAATCCTTCCATTAAAGAGCGATGTACTTCATCAGCTGGTAGAAACGAACATAAAAGGTGACAAATTCCATATGAGAAAGAATTGACAGATCTCTCAAAGTTGCTGATGAATGATGGGAAAAAGTTCAAACTTGTCTTTAAATAAGGTTTGCTTTTTATATGTTTTCATGAAAAATGTTCCTTTCATTTCTCATGTAAATTAGCATTTATAGCTAATGTCTTCTCCCTTTGGTGACATTATGACTTTATTTCATTTGATTAGGAAGTGAATAATATAAAAGTGAAGCCTACAGAAGGTCAAATCAAGAATATTATTATGCAGAAAAAGAGAAATAGAGCAGTTTTATGGTATTTTGTGGGTGTTGCCTTTACACATGACAAGTACAATAATTTCATTTCTTTCTGTTTTTCTTTACCCATGTAATAGAGGGTGGTGGGCTCGATTGTCTTCTGAGTCTAAAGAAATAATAGCTGATACAGTCTGCCAGCTGAGAATGGGTTTGGAAAACTTACTTTTCTGTTGCTTCAAAGAACATTTTGTACTCACTTGCTGTTCAGCCTTTCCTCATCGGAGCACCCATTGATCAGAGAGATGAGGAATTTCAGTCTGATGCCAGCATGTCTGTCTTCACTGTCACCCCCTGCCTTTCAAGGCAGCAGAGCCTGAGAACTGTGACACCCAGTTCTGATGCTCTCGAAGTCACATCCCCTCTCCCAGGGAAGTGCTGTAGCTCCAGGAGGCAGGAGACCACACATCCCTCTGACGCCCACAGCCCTCTATGAGTTGAGGGCTTCAGCGCCTGACACGGATGTGGAGAGTCTTGTGTGTCACGTGGAGACCAAACTGCCCGTTACATCTGCCCCAAGATTCTCAGATTCTGTGAACCTCTGTCTACAGCAATCATGCTAAAACTGGAATTGTAAAGAATGCAGAGCAAAAACACAGAGGTTACCCAGAACCCTAAACTTAAAGCATAATATAGATGATCATAATGTAAGATGTGAATCCGTTCTTTTTTCTTGTTGATGAGCTATTTTTCTTTGTTCCGTTATGTTATGATGTCTCCTTTGTCATATATTAATGACTTTTAACATTTTAGGCCAAACTGAATTATCTCTTTTATCCAGGAGTTTGTCTCTGTATCCTTGTCCCAGTAACTTCACAATTGTGATTGACGCATTTTGCAGAACTTCCTGCATCTTGCAAGATTACCGCCACCTTTCTTTTTTATATACTTTTCTTTTGCCTGTTTATTTTTCTACATAGACTGTAGTATCTTTTTTTTCAGGTTTCCAAATAAATTCTTTTAGTCTTCTCATCCAGAAATATTAGATTTCTTTATTTATGAAAATTTATCATTAAATCAGTCAGCAAGCTTTTAGGGTTTTCTCTGCAAAGTTCCTACCCAGTTTTAATAAGTTTATTCTGAAATTTTCATAGGTTTTTGTGCTCTTGTGAATAGGTTGTCTTCTTTTCAACATGAGTTTTACCTGACTATAAATAGTACACAGAGATATTGTTAGAATGTATGTTTATCTTGTATCCAGACACTCAGTAAATTCTCTATTCACTGTAATAGTGATTTCTACCTGATCCCATATAATCACTCACAAACTATACTTTTTGTTTTTCCCCCTTAACATTTTTATATTATCTTGTATCAATACATACCCTTTTAAAAAATATGTATTTTTTATGAAGTTTTTTCTAGCTTCTTTAAATATTTTTCTTTTGATCCATGATGTTTTGATCCTGATTCTAAATCTAAATTTAACTTGGCTTTTTGGAGAGAGAGAGTTCCTTTGCATATGTTTTCAGAGTCATTACACCAGATCTAATATCTCTCGTTCTGTTTCCTGATACTTAGTGTTGTTTCCTAATTTTTTTAAAAAAATAACAATGTCATTCTATTTTGTATTCTTTTCCTTTTTATTATTTCAAGATATTATGGGGGTACAAATGTTTTTGGTTACATGGATCACTTTTGTATTGCTTGAGTCAGGGTTATAAGTGTGCCCATCACCCAGAAAGTGTTCATTGTACCAGTTAGGTAGGTTTTCTCCCATCACCTTGCCCCACCTCCCCATGCTTGATTTCCACTGAGTTTTAGTTCCCTCTATGCAAATGTCTTCTCACCAGTTAGTTCCAATTTAATAGTGAGTACATATGGTGTTTGTTTTTCCATTATTTCAATACTTCACTTAGGATAATGTCTCCATTTCTATCCAAATTGTTGAAAAAGGCATTAATTCATCCTTTGTATGGCTGAGTAGTATTGCATGGTATACATATACTACATTTTGTTAATCCACTCATTAATCGATGGGCACTTGGGTTGATTCCACATCTTTGCAACCATGAATTGTGCTGCAATAAACATTCACGTGCAGGTGTCTTTTTGATAAAATGACTTCTTTTCCTTTGGGTAAATACCCAGTAGTGGGATTGCTGGATCAAATGGTAGGTCTGCTTTTAGTTCTTTGAGGAATCTCCGTACTGTTTTCCACATAGATTGTACTAATTTGTAGTCCCACCAACAGTGTATAAGCATTCCTTTGTCTCTGCATCCACATCAGTATTTATTGTTTTTGGACTTTTTAATAAAAGCCATTCTGACTGGGGTAAGGTGATATCTCATTGTGGTTTTAGTTTTCATTTCCCTGATTAGTTTCATCAAGTAATTTTTCATATGTTTATTGGCCATTTGTCTATCTTCTTTTGAAAAGGTTCTGTTCATATATTTTGCCCACTTTTTAATAGGGCTGTTTGTTTTGTTTTTTTTTTTTTCTTGCTGATTTTGCTTGAGTTCTTTGTAGATTCTGGTTATTAGCTCTTTATCAGATATATAGCTTGAAAATATTTTCTCCCATTTTGTAGGTTGTCTATTTGCTCTGTTGAATATTTCCTTAGCTGTGAAGAAGCTTTTTAATTTAATCAAGCCTCATTTATTTATTTTACTACCCAAAGTGATTTACAGATTCAGTGCAATCCCCATCAAATACCAATGTCATATTTCACAGATTTAGAAAAAATAATTCTTTGCTTTATTTGGAACCAGAAAGGAACCCAAATAGCCAAAGTAATCCTAAGCCAAAAAAACAAATCTGTAGGTATCACATTACCAGACTTCAGACTGTATTACACAGCTATAGTAACCAAAACAGCATAGTATTGGCACAAAAATAGATATATAGACCAATGGAATAGAACAGAGAACCCAGATATAAAACCATCCACATACAGCCATCTGATCTTTGACCAAACAGAAAACAATGTGCTCTGGGGAAAAGAGTCCCTATTCAATAAATGGTGCTGGGAAAATTGGACAACCACATGTAGAAGACTAAAACAGGATCCATATCTCTCACCACTCACAAAAATTTATTCAAGATGGATAAAAGACTTAAATATAAGGCATGAAACCATAAGAATTCTGGAAGAAAATGTTGGAAAGACTATTCAAGATATCGACCTAGGCAAAGAATTTTGAAGAAGACCCCAATGGCAGTCACGGCAACAACAAAAATGTATTGTCTTTTCTTTTAAAGTATGGCTTATTAGGCCTGTATTCTATTTATAACATATCTTGTGAGC
>NW_012151607.1:732844-802673 GCF_000956105.1 Propithecus coquereli | reverse complement strand
TTTTACCTGACTATAAATAGTACACAGAGATATTGTTAGAATGTATGTTTATCTTGTATCCAGACACTCAGTAAATTCTCTATTCACTGTAATAGTGATTTCTACCTGATCGCATATAATCACTCACAAACTATACTTTTTGTTTTTCCCCCTTAACATTTTTATATTATCTGGTATCAATACATACCCTTTTAAAAAATATGTATTTTTTATGAAGTTTTTTCTAGCTTCTTTAAATATTTTTCTTTTGATCCATGATGTTTTGATCCTGATTCTAAATCTAAATTTAACTTGGCTTTTTGGAGAGAGAGAGTTCCTTTGCATATGTTGTCAGAGTCATTACACCAGATCTAATATCTCTCGTTCTGTTTCCTGATACTTAGTGTTGTTTCCTAATTTTTTTAAAAAAATAACAATGTCATTCTATTTTGTATTCTTTTCCTTTTTATTATTTCAAGATATTATGGGGGTACAAATGTTTTTGGTTACATGGATCACTTTTGTATTGCTTGAGTCAGGGTTATAAGTGTGCCCATCACCCAGATAGTGTTCATTGTACCAGTTAGGTAGGTTTTCTCCCATCACCTTGCCCCACCTCCCCATGCTTGATTTCCACTGAGTTTTAGTTCCCTCTATGCAAATGTCTTCTCACCAGTTAGTTCCAATTTAATAGTGAGTACATATGGTGTTTGTTTTTCCATTATTTCAATACTTCACTTAGGATAATGTCTCCATTTCTATCCAAATTGTTGAAAAAGGCATTAATTCATCCTTTGTATGGCTGAGTAGTATTGCATGGTATACATATACTACATTTTGTTAATCCACTCATTAATCGATGGGCACTTGGGTTGATTCCACATCTTTGCAACCATGAATTGTGCTGCAATAAACATTCACGTGCAGGTGTCTTTTTGATAAAATGACTTCTTTTCCTTTGGGTAAATACCCAGTAGTGGGATTGCTGGATCAAATGGTAGGTCTGCTTTTAGTTCTTTGAGGAATCTCCATACTGTTTTCCACATAGATTGTACTAATTTGGAGTCCCACCAACAGTGTATAAGCATTCCTTTGTCTCTGCATCCACATCAGTATCTATTGTTTTTGGACTTTTTAATAAAAACCATTCTGACTGGGGTAAGGTGATATCTCATTGTGGTTTTAGTTTTCATTTCCCTGATTAGTTTCATCAAGTAATTTTTCATATGTTTATTGGCCATTTGTCTATCTTCTTTTGAAAAGCTTCTGTTGATATATTTTGCCCACTTTTTAATAGGGCTGTTTGTTTTGTTTTGTTTTTTTCTTGCTGATTTTGCTTGAGTTCTTTGTAGATTCTGGTTATTAGCTCTTTATCAGATATATAGCTTGAAAATATTTTCTCCCATTTTGTAGGTTGTCTATTTGCTCTGTTGAATATTTCCTTAGCTGCGAAGAAGCTTTTTAATTTAATCAAGCCTCATTTATTTATTTTACTACCCAAAGTGATTTACAGATTCAGTGCAATCCCCATCAAATACCAATGTCATATTTCACAGATTTAGAAAAAATAATTCTTTGCTTTATTTGGAACCAGAAAGGAACCCAAATAGCCAAAGTAATCCTAAGCCAAAAAAACAAATCTGTAGGTATCACATTACCAGACTTCAGACTGTATTACACAGCTATAGTAACCAAAACAGCATAGTATTGGCACAAAAATAGATATATAGACCAATGGAATAGAACAGAGAACCCAGATATAAAACCATCCACATACAGCCATCTGATCTTTGACCAAACAGAAAACAATGTGCTCTGGGGAAAAGAGTCCCTATTCAATAAATGGTGCTGGGAAAATTGGACAACCACATGTAGAAGACTAAAACAGGATCCATATCTCTCACCACTCACAAAAATTTATTCAAGATGGATAAAAGACTTAAATATAAGGCATGAAACCATAAGAATTCTGGAAGAAAATGTTGGAAAGACTATTCAAGATATCGACCTAGGCAAAGAATTTTGAAGAAGACCCCAATGGCAGTCACGGCAACAACAAAAATGTATTGTCTTTTCTTTTAAAGTATGGCTTATTAGGCCTGTATTCTATTTATAACATATCTTGTGAGCATTTAGGAGATCCTACATTTTAACATTATCATTTATCTAAATGGCCCCAATAATGCATGTTTATATTAGTTATCCCTTGCTGATAAACATTCCAGTTTCTCTTATTTTAAAATTAATAAATAAGCTAAGAAAAAAGTTACCTTTTCTTAGACTTCCCACAAATAGTGTCTTATTTTGGGGGGGGAGAAACACATAGGGGAGTAACCACAAATAGTGTCTTCATTCTTGTTTCCTTCCACTCACCACTAAACCTCTCAAAAAAGTAGTCTCTGTTCTTTGTTTCTTTTAATTCTTACCCACTTTTTAACTTCACTATTCACCTGCCATCTAAACTCATGATTCAGCTGAGAACACTTGCTAAACTTCAAGGCATTTTCTATCCTCTTCCTGAACTTCTGTGGTGTTTCTTTCTATCACCCACTTTTTGTCTACTGGGGGAGAAAAATTCGTGGAGGATTGCCTGATACCATTTCAGTTCCCTGAGTTTATTTATTTATTTTTTTTGTCTGCGTCCTTTGGAGACTCTGTTTCTATTTCCAACCACCAAACACACACATTCTCTGGGACCCTTCCTAGAGGCGCCTTTCTCCATATATTTTCTGGTGAGTTTCAGCTCATCATACACTTTCAACCATTCTGTCTGGATTATTGGTTTTCATTTCAGTAATACTGCCCTCCACTTTCTCTTGGGTTTCTGATCTATTTTTTGTTGATACCATAAACTCAGAATGTCCAAACCCTACCTGTGCCCAAACCACACTCTTTAGTCCCCCTGTTTCTCCTCCTTTCTCTCTCACACTCCAGCTCTAACCCCCACTTCTTTTCCTCCACTTTCATTTTTCATCCCTCATACAATTAACTTCTCTGTTGTGTAGCTTCTTCCTTCATATGATGGTTTCTGTTTGCCATTTCCACAGCTACTCCTGTAATTTAAGTTTCCATACACCCTACCCCATCAAATTCATGCTGTACAGCCAGTGGTGCCCATAACAGACATTCTTTGAATTGTTTGTTGAGAGGCAATATTGTGTAATTGCTGTGAGCAGGACTCTGGCTCCATGCTGTTTGGTTTGAAATCTTTGACACCCCTTGATATTTGTGTAGCCTCAGGGAAAGTTACTTATCCCTTCTGGTCCTTGGTTTCCTCATCTGTAAAACAGGGATAATGACATCACCTGCCTCAGTCAAGTTGTGGGTATCTTATACATTTTTATCATCACCCAAGGGGCATTTGCTTATGTAAGATATACAGTTTTTGAATTTCACAAAGTCAGTCCCTAGAAAGTAGCCAGTGCTTTACATCAGGAGAGCTGAGATCCATTTGATGTGTCATTGGCTTCACTAGGAAATTTTCAGAGTGACAATAAAAGCAGAGCCAGCATTTGCATCTTGAAAGCCCTTAGAAAAGAAAGAGCCGATGCAACCCATAAAGGCAGGATGGGCCTTTTCAGCCAACAGACTGTGAAGCAGGAAATGTTGAAAAGTAGTAAGATTAAAGGACATCAACCCTCATCATCAGTGACACAGTACCCAAGCTTGTGTAAGAACCTGGGAAAGGAAGATGCCTCATTTGTGACACCAGGTTACCAGCGAGTGAACAAATTCCTAATCAAATACATTACCTTCTTTTTAGTAATATCTTTATCCCATCATCTTTTAAGGCATAATTTACAGACATTTCTTTGTATTGAAAAAAATGAGGAAATGTTAAGATACTCCAGTTATAAGCCTGAATCTTTCATTTATTGAACAGGCTCTCCAAATAACCATAGCCAACTTATTGCTATGCTGCCAACATTCAGTATTAAGGATAAAGAGAGAATTCCTAAAAGCTTCTAGGGAGAAAATAACTAGGTTAACTGCTGTGGGATAAGAGTCAGATTTGCATTTCTCATAAACAACACCAGATGTTGGAAAACAGTAGAGCAAAAATCTTAAGAGTACTTCAGAAAAGTATTTTGTACTTCAATTTATACACCAAGTGAAACTACCATTCATGAATAAGGTTAAAATAAAGACTCTTAAGCATATGTGGACTCAGAAAATGCAGTTAGTACACATGCTATGACATGGCCACTTTGAGAATTTCTGCTAGTAAAACAAAAATGAACTCAAGTAAAAGAGAAAAAAGTTGAGGATAAAAGCTTTGTGAGCCAAGAAACTAGTAAAACTTAAGAGATAGGACTAAATAATTGTAGTTGCCTAATGTAAAAAAATCACTATTAATTAAAATGGCAAGAGTAATAAAAAAATGAGATAATTTCACTTTGGGAAGTATTGAGGTGATGGGTGTCTTATCTAGGAGAACAGACTATTTGTGTGTGTGTGTGTGTGTGTGTGTGTGTGTGTGTGTGTGTAGTTTATATCATTGCCTCAAGTCACAGTAAATGCTTTAGTTTTAATTTCATATAGCTTTAGAGCCGGGAATTAGATTTTTATGTTCATCGAAGTAGATCATGGGTTAATAAGTTTGAATAAAACCCTCTTCTAGTGGTAATTCAAAATTCAGCACAAAGAAAAAAAGCATTGTTTATACAAGGATAAAACATCTCTTTGAATTATACAGTTTAATACACCAAGTCTTTAATATTTTCTTCCTTCTACGTGCAATAAAATTTCAGTTTAAGGACTAGTAAATAGTGCTTATTCCATTTAAGCTGTGAAAGCCAGAATCCCCTGCAGCACATTATACAGTTCGCGTTGTTGGTATTTGCATTTACATAATATCTTTCATCTGAAGGAATCAAGTTCTTCATAAATATCATAAATGTCATATTCCATAGAATTACCTCCTATTAGGGTATTATTTTCAACAATGCATAGGGTGGAGAATTGCTGAGGTTTAAGCAAAAGCGTGAGCAAATGGGAGACTTCACTCATTATCCTGAAGGCAAGACTGGTTTTATTTGGGAGCAGTTGCTCCTGGGATTGCATTCACTACTCCTGCTTCCAGCATCATCCCCTGATGTACTCAGTGGGAATCATTTTCCTATAAAAAGTCACTGCAGGGAATTTCTGTGCCCTGGCGACACATGAAGCCTGCATTCTCTCCAGAATCCCCTCTGGGAGCAGAGCCCGTCTTTGCCCTCTTTGGGAATGTGTGGATGTGCCTTCCAACTTCTAACCTATCAACCTCTGCCTGATTTTGTAACCAACCCCGGGAAAACGTTTTTTGTTTGGGGTTGGTTAATTTTTAACTTCTGTGTGCCTCAGTTTCCTGCTCTGTAAAGTGTCAGTAATGAAAGTATCTGCCCCTGCCCCATAGGATTATTCTGGGGATGAAGGGTAGATGGCAGAGATTTAGAGCAGCCCTGGCACAGCCAACACTTGTGGCACGTGGGCCCTTTGTCACTGTGCGGGGAATGTGTACCTATTTAAGCTCACTGTCACCTCCTGTTTCCACAACTTGTGAATTGATAGTTTTGCACTGAGAATTGTCAGTTGCATGAACATTCAGAAATAGCCCTGAATGTTTGGGAAAAGGTAGGCCTGAAGAAAACTTTTGGAAATTTTCAGTGCTTGTTGACATATCTTAAGAATTAAGAAAATAGCAACTAGATGAAGGTCGAGAGGTCCTGAGAATGTAGGCTGTGAACCAGCTGGTGTTGCTGGACATTTAACCTCTTATTCTTGCCTTCTCTTCCCTCTTCACCATCATTTGGCAAAATTTTAGAAATTTGAACAGCTACAAAGACTCATCAATCCTGTTTGCTGCAGGTCAAACTGTCCACGACTTTGATGTTCCCTCATGTTCTTTTTTTCCCTCTGTATCGAAATATTTCGTACGTGGAGTGCAAAGCAAAGAGACAAAAGATTGGATCTTCTCCTTTCTTCTTCCTTCCACACCAAGGAGCCCTGGGAAAGGCGCGGTGCTGACAGTGCTGCAGACGCCCTCCAGCTCCAGCCTCCTCACGTGTGAAGTGAGGGTTCTGGACCTTCGCATCCTTAGGTTTCCGTCCAGCCTAACGGTCTATGATTTTACATTTTTCTGATGTTAGATTGTATCTCTCAAGTCTTCAAAGAAAAATTATATGACTGGTTGCCTTTCTTCCTTTTTATGTTTCCTGTATCCCACATTTTGACTATGATTTTGAGATGTTTTCCATTAAGCTTTCACCCCTTCTTATCCATGGACATTAATTTCCATCCTGTGGACAGGATGTTTATTTCTCATGGCACATGACTCATTTCCTAGCTAATTATTTCCATTAATTGTAAATTCTCATGAATGCTCATTGCAAGAAACTCCTCAAAGCAAAGAGTAGAGATGTAAGTTCTTAAGTAAAGTTATTTTTGTCTTTACAAGGAAGAGTAGCGCTGTGCCATAATGGAACAATATTATTTTGACTGGACATGTATTCTACCGTCAGTATCATCAACTGATGGTCCAAGAATCTGTTTTCCTCATGCTAGTGGTTTCAGGCAATGAGCACCCACCAAGACACATTTCATGGCAATAAAAAAGGCAAGGTTTCCTAATAATTTAAGAAAATCTTTGTCAAGTAAAATCCCTAGAAATGGAAAAACTGACTTACTATGAGAACTGAAATGTATAAATATGTATACAATGAACTAGTCTCAAGTTGTAAAATCCAGAGAATATTAACTGTAGATATAATGAATTAAAAATATTTTGTGTCATTTCATATAATAGAATTTTGATGAGCCAAAAGGTATTATTTTAAGTTTGTGAAGTGAGCCATTTCTGCCATTGTAGGCAAAATAGACTTCTGTCAAATTCTGAAAAATAATGGAATTGGGTAAAGGTCTTTTGCTCATGGTGATAGCTTAGGCAAACATTGATAGGTCAGAAGATAAGCTACTAGAACTTATTCAGCATAAAATCAGTCTAATAAATTGGAGTGGTTGTTATAAATCACTTCTCTGCCTAAGAAAATGCTATCGTTTTTATGTCTTCAGGGTCACATAAGTGGGGTCCACATTTAGAGAAACACCCTCACTAAAAGAATTTCTTTGTCCTATTTTTAACAATATTAAAATGTTGAAATATTAAAAAACACAGGTAACGTCATTTTCCTGTTTTGCTCCTCATTTGGATAACAGTTGAGTAAAATGTTTTCCCCCAACTCTTAGAACTACAGATATTGTGTTGATATGGAATGGAACATTGATATAAAAATGACTTCGATCATTTGCCTTCTCATTTGATATAAGATGAAGCATGGACATTTGAGCTCCCTGGGCACTGTGTTTCTGTATGATGCATCATCAATTTATAGTAAGTAGCTGAAATTGTAATGTTCTTCATCAGGTATGCTAAATTTAACAAATTCTGAGGGTCTGTGGGATGTAAACAGCCCTTCCTAAGCTACCTACTATTATATCTGTATCTATCTGTATCTATTGAGAAAGAGAGAGAGAGGAATGCAGGTACATTTTTTATGCTATTCACTTTATTTACGAGGGGGAGTTAGAGGTGAGGAGCGGTGGCATGCAGTACTTCGGAGCGAGGAGGAACTTCCTGGGCTGCCTTGCTTGTCCCACGCTGCTAAGTGCTGGAATGTCCCCGGGCTAGAGTCTCCAGTCTGGGCTCTAGCTCTCACTCCCTAGGGGCTCTCACCCAATCTCACTGCTTTCAAACCATCTATACACTGATGACTCCACATCTCTGATCTCTCCCCGAAATCCAGACCCAAAGTCCAACTGCCTAATGATGTAGTTTTCATTTGAATGATTAATAAGCATCTCAGATGAAACATGACCAAAATGGAAACCTGATTTCCCCCTAAACCGATTCTGCTTCTATGTCCCCTTCTAGGTAAATGGTACCCCCATTCACCCACCTGCCCAGGCCGGAACCCTAGGAGGAGTCATGCTGTACTCTTTTTCCTCTTAGTCCTCATATCCAGGCCACCTGCAAGTGGTGTCAGCTCTAGCTTCAAAGTGCACCCAACACGAGGACTCTCCAGCTTCTCTCTCAGCACCCCAGTTCATACCACCGTCCTTCCACCTGGACATCAGCCTTAGCCAAAGTGTCTGTGTTCACACTCTTGCCCTCCTGTAGCCTGTTCACTACACAGCAGCCATGTCAAGCCTTTAAAAAAGTTTATCAGATCTTGTTACTCCTCATCTCAATCCCATGAGATGTATTCTAAAGCCCTCAGTTTGGTCTATAAGGCCGCAGATGATCTGACCCTGACTATGTCTCCGACCTCTTATTCTACCACTTTTTTCCTTACATCAGGGACATGGGACCATATGCTTTTTCTCAACAGTCTGGGTGCATTGCACAAAAGGGCTTTGACATTCACTGTTCCCTTCGCTCTCTGCTCTCCTCACACTGACCCTGTGACCACATTATCTGATGTGGCACCACCATGATCCTCCATCTCCTGGACCTGTGTTGTTGCTTCATAGCATTTACCACTATCAGACATTATATTACTTCTCCCTTTTCTTTTTTTTTTTTTCTCCTTTTTTCTTTTTCCTATTTTCTATATCAGGAGTCAGCATTCTTTTCCTATAAAGGGCCAGATGGTAAACATTTTAGGCTTTGTGGGCCAAGAGCCAGAATTGAGCCACTGCTCTTATCAAAAGGCATAGCATTTCCTTCCAATATAAACACACACACACACACACACACACACACACACATATTTTACACTTAAAAATGCAAAATGATTTTCAGCTTATGGGTCATCCAAAAATGGGTGACAGGCAGGATTTGACCTGGTCTCTGTCACTCAATAAAAAGTTAGCATCATGATGGGAGGGACATTGACAATGTAACTTATCACTGTGTCCTAGCACTTAGAAGACAAAGACAAAAGAGCAACAATAAATATGTTCAAAAAATTAAAGGAAGCCATGCTAAAAGAGGTAAAGGAAGGCGTGAAGACAATGCATCATCACATAGAGAATGTCAGTGCAGTGATAGAATATATAAAAAGAGCCAAATGGAAATTCTGAAATTGAAAGTACAATAATTGAAATGAAAATTCATTAAAGGGGATCAACAGTAGATTTGAACTTGCAGGAGAAAGATTCAGTAAACATAAAGACAGATCAATAGATATTTTGCAAACTGAAAAACAAAGAGAAAAAAGTGGATAAAGATGAATACAGTCTCAGACAAATGTAGGGCAGCATAACATGCGCTGACATAAGCACTGTGGGAGTCCAAAAGAAGAGGACACAGAGAAAGAGCAGAAAAAAAATTTCAAAGGAATAATGGTGGTTATTTCCCCAAATTTGATGAATTCAGATATACAAAAAAATCCAAAAAAGATAGATGCAAAAGTATCCACACTCAGGTACATCATAGTGAAAATGAGGAAAACCAATCACAAGGAGAAAATTTTGATGGCAGCAAGAGAAAAATGTCTCATCACTTGCAAGGGAACCCTAACATGATTGACAGCTGACTGCTTATGAGAGTGAGAAGAACATCCCAGGCCAGAAGGCAGTGGGATTACATTTTCCAAGTGCTAAAAGGAAATAAAACTGTCAAACAAGAAACGCATGTTAAGAAGATAAATATAACAAACACTATAAATATATACTTGTTCTTCTTTCTCCTCTCAGCTTCTTTAAAATGCATAAAATTATATACAATAATAATTATAACAAAGTATTATTGAGTTTAGAACATATAGAGATATAACATATGTGACAATAATAGCATATAAAAGGGAAAGAAGAAATGGAAATTGAAAAGGTGATCCAAAATTTCATATGGAAATGTATGACACAGAATAGCCAAAACAATACTTGGAGAACAAATTTGGAGGACTCACTATTCCTGATTTCAAAACTTCCTCCAAGGCTATAGTAGTCAAGAAAGTGTGATACTAGCATAAGGAACTAAATATAAGTCAATCTACCAGAATTGAAAGTACAGAAATAAATCATCACATTTACAGCCAATTGATTTTGAGAGTGCCAAGATAATTCAATGACAAAAGAATAATCTCATCAATAAATGGTGCTTTGACAATTGGATATCACATGCAAAAGAATGCAGTTGGATCTGTAGCTCACACCATATGCAAAATTTAGCAAAAAATGATTCAAAGATCAAAATGTAAGAGCTAAAACTATAAAACTTGAAAAAGAAAGCATAGTTGTAAATCTTCATGTTCTAGGGATAGGCAGTGGTTTCTTAGTTATGACACTAAAAGCACAATAGAAAAAGTAGATAAATTGGACTTTATCAAAATTGTAAACTTTCATGCTTCAAAGAACACCGTTATGAAAATGGAAAAACAACCCACAGAATGGGAGTAAATATTTACAAATTGCATATTGGAGACAGGACTAGTATCTAGAATATATTAAAAAAATCATACAACTCAATGATAAAAGAACAAATACTCAACTTAAAAAGAGCCAAAGCATCTCAATATAGATTTCTCCAAAGAAGAAATACAAATGGTCAATACACATATAAAAATACTCTACATCATTAGCAGTCAGGGAAATTCAAATTAAAAGCACAATGAGATCATTTTACAGTCTCTAGGATGGCTGCAACCAAAAAACAGAACAATAACTCGTGTTGGCAAGGATGTGGATAAATTGCAACACTTATATCCTGGTGGTGAGATTGTAAAATGGTGCCACTGCTTTAGAAAACCATCTGGCAGTTCCTCAAATGGTTAAAACATAGAGTTACCATATGAACCAGCAATGCTACTGCTAGGTCTGTACCCAAAAGAAATGAAAACATATGTTCACACAAAACTTGTACATGAATTTTCACAGCGCCGTTATGTATTATTCATAATAGTCAAAAAGTGGCAATAAGCCAAATTTCCAAACTCCTTGTACTAGAAATCTCTTGTTTATTTTGTCCTGTTATCAAGAGGAATTGACATTACCTGGTGGTGGAGAACTGAAACACTGCCTGACCCCATGTGGGGAACTCCCCTTTATCTAGGTCTGTGCTTTATTATTTATTGACAGCTGTCAATAAATATAAAAATTAATATTATCCATCATTATTATCATCATCCAACCACTTTCCTCAAAAACCACTGTTTGGTTGTAAGGCTCTCTTAGGTAGTAGGGTTCTGTGTAGTTGTGTTTTTTCTTCTAAACAAAGGCAGTTTCTGCTTTCTGGGAGTGGTGTTTATGTGGTTGAGCCTCTGACATTTCACTGGAGTGGTTGGCAGTATATTCACTGTCTGTGGATTATATGTAACCTCCTTCTACACGTGGGTATGTACACATGCACATGCGCACACAAATGCACACGTATGCAACTCACACACATGCGTGCACAAACACTAACACATGCATGCCCTCCTCCTCAAACTCCCTTCACTTCATTGTCTCTGAGTGTACAGGCTCAGAACTAATAAATATCTAGAACAATGACTGCCACAATGAGGCTATCAGGAAATGACTGCTGTCATTATGATAAATATTAATTTGTGATCTTTAATCATTTGCACAGAGTGATAAAGAATTAAATTTGATTAAGTAAAATTCAAGGATAATAATGCAGGAAAAAATGTTCTACAGCATGAGCTATTAAAGTGGAATGTAGGTTTGAGTAGCAAAAGTACACCTCCAGACACACAAAGCCTAAAGGCCTTCCTCAATTGTGAGCCCACCGAGCGTGCGCACCTCTTGACCTTCCTTTCTGTGCTTCTGCCGCTTGGACAATGCCCCGTGTACACTCCAGTGTTGCTGCTGTTGCTCTAGATGAAATAATGATGAGAGAGTGCAAAAAATGCATTTCTCTAAAAAAATTCAATTCTTTAGAGTCTCATGGAATAAGGGTCAATTTAAAAAGAAAATAGAGTTGAACGAAGACATGTTTTTCCCATATCCTAATAAGATGGAATTGAGCAAGGCGGTGTGGTTCCTGGAACAGAAATCATTCCTCTCTGCGTGTAAGACAGTTGTCCAGGGAGTATTGCTTGCATAAAAAGATGCTGATGGACGATTCACTGACAAGACGTTGCTCAGTGGTTTGGTTACTGCTCCATGGTGACTTGGCACATATGCGGCCTGCAGAGAGCCGTGGTGCATGGGATTCATCCAGCAGCTCGTGGCTTCCTCCCAGTCTGGATTATGCAACTGCCTGGGTAATCTGTGGCAGATATTCATCCCAGGGTCCCAGAGTCCCAGGGTCCCAGGGTCCTCATTTGAAATCCAGCATCTAAGTGGTCTTCTTTAAAGCTGATTGTCTAGAAAGCACACTTGAGGTGCCAAAGATAAAGGAAACAATGCAAAAATGTGCAATTTGTTTCATGACTGCCTCTTCCAGTAAATTTAAATTGCGTGTCCACTAATAAATACCTCCTCCCAACTTCACCTCTTTTAAAAATCATTTTAACCTACTGAGGTTTCCAGCCCTGAGCAGAAGATATACCAATATGTATCACAGACATAAAAACTGATCAATAGAGTTACAAAAGGCAAAGGTTTTAAATCATTCTCTGATTATAGCTATGGGCACTTCCTCTACCTTTCCATTACATAGTGACATGTATAAAAATATTGAGTCTTTTACATTACAGGACCGGGCTGAGGGGGACAGAAAGAGAGAGACTGATAGGAAAGATTTATTAAAATTGCTATTTTTTTCACTGAACAACAATCCATTTTTCAAATATTAATCATAAAACACTCTTTGCTATTGATCTTTTATAAAGTGTGGAGGTATAGTAAACATTGTAACAATAATGCAGATAAGTATTTAATTTTTTTATCAATCTTTGAAGGTAGGACACATTTGGATATGCAAAAAATTGACATTATATTCTCTACGTGATTGTTACCAGTGCTGATGAACGTAAATCGTTGCGTGGTGGTCTATGTAATTTCATATAGAAGGTCGATATAATTCCTTTTGTCAAGTTAACCCCATTTTGCACATGAGCAGCGTAAAGCTCAGAGATTGTGTTTGGCTCTCAGGGGTGTGAACACAGTTGTTGACACCGACTTCGCTTGCTTAAGTGTGTGCACGTGGAACCAAGCCGGGGACTCGAGGCGTGGCTCCTTGTCAGTGCATGGGGCGTGGTCTCCCCCTCCTTTCTACAAAGACATCTCTTGCTCTGTGGCTCGCCCTGACCACGACACAATAACCCTTCCTTATTGCATACAGCTTTCCGTGAGCTTTGTAGAGAGAGCAATAAAATATTACTCACAGGGAAAAGAAACACTTAAAAAGAAAAAATAATAAAAGGAAAAAAGCTTTTAGAATGGACAAAGAGAGTAACTTCTATGACTTTGAATTTTTTCCGTGTTACTGTGTGTTGGAACTGATATTGTTTCGATTCCCTTGAGCCCAGAGTGCTGTGGTCATAGACGGGGAGGGCTCACATTTCAGTGCAGAGTGCTGGTGGCTCTGTCAACGGGAGTTATGTTTTATATGAAGTATAGTTCCTAAGAGATTTGGATTTCAAAATACTTCCTTCTCTGGCCCTTTTCTTTTCCTGTGATAACTCTCCTACCCCAGGCCTGGGGAGTGGGCTCTGGAGCCACCAGCCTGGGCGCGGGCTTGGTTGTAGTGAGATGTCAGGCAAATTGCTCTTTGTTCAAACTTTCAAGATATAAAAATCGGGATGATAATCATCTGCATCCCATGCTGCAATATTTAATGAGGATTAAGTGAGTCTAAAATGCAGAGCATTTGCTCTTTTCCCGGCACACAGAGGTTAATAAATATTAGGTACTTTATTACAAATATTGTATCTTGACATTGGTATTTAAAACACTAAAGGTGCCCTTGGAAATATTTGCTGATTGATCCAAACAAAATTTGCCTTAGATAGTCTTCTGCAATTGAGATCATTTTATCACATGTTTACTAAATATAAAACATTATCATGTGATTTCTTTCTATCACAAGAAACACGAGGTTTCAAAAGTTGTAAATTCTTATCATCACTCAAAATGAACAGATTTTGGCTCCTGAGGGAGGAGCCAGTTTGGGGGCAGATTAGGAGTTCACTTCTGGACTTTGGTGTGAGGAGTTTGTTAGAATTCAGAAGTGTTGAGGAGGCAATTGGAGCCGCGAGTCTGGAGTTCATGGCTATGGGCTGGCTGGTGATGTGCGTTTGAGAGGAGCCAGCACATCAGTAGTATTTAAGGCTCTGAGGGTGGACACAGCCACCACGGGACCCTCGACATTCAGAGACTCAGGAGAAAAGAAGTCAGCGGAGGGCCCCGAGAAGAAATGGCTTGGTCTGTAAGAGGAGTCAGGTGAAGGTGATGTCCAGGGAGCCCAGGAAATAGAGTCTCGGGAAGGAAGAAGGCAATCTTGTCCTTACCAAGAATAATTCTAGTCGGGTGGTGGGTGGGGGAGGGAAGCCTCATTGCAGCATAGGGAAGCCAAGGAGGGAAAATGAGGCCGAGAGAAGGTTATTTTAAACATGGGAACACATGGGAACACATAAGGGTAGAGAGCTTCGACTGCAGTGCTGGGACGCAGGTACGTAGGAGGAGATACTGGGAGGTGTTGCCCTTCTCATTTTTTATTAGAATTATTAATACATGTGTCCCTGTCTTCTCATTTGGCAAGTTTATCATTTCCTTATGCTCTTTGATTTACTCGTCTTTATGTCTCTATACACCCCACCTTCCTTACCCACCACCCACACGAACATAGAGGGGTGCAAAAACGTGGGCATCGCTGGCAGTGAAAGTGTGAATGCCCAGAGGAACGTGAGTGCCGGAGACTGACGTCAGTGGTGTAGGTGCGTCTTGACATACTTGAAAGAGTCCTTGAGACATGGACAAGTCTGTTTAGGGGAAAAATGCAAATAAGTATTGCTTACTTAGGGAATGGTACATTTCTAAAATATGTACTAGGAAGATATTACTGGCTGAAACGTATTTCAATCAAGTTTTAGATGTACTCCTAGATCCCTGTTAGGTCTTAGACATTAACATGTCCAGGGACACATTTCTGAGTTTGGGGGATTGATACCTTCCACAGAATGCCTCTAGGCTGTTGCCACAGAAGGAGTCCAGAGGTGGCGTTTCTTGTGCCTTGGGCTGAGGACTAAGTGGCCCAACAGTAACTAAAAGTTGGTTGTGTGAGAAAGGGACTCTATTTTTATGGCATTTTACTTGGTTGTTTTACTTTGCTGATTGTATTGTTATTTCTGAGTGTTTTTAGGACTGTAATCGTTTGGGGTCTCCAGAGAAACAGAACCTGTAGGGTATATATAGGAAGAGATTTATTATGAAGTACTGGCTCACAGAATTACAAAGGCTGAAAAGTCCAAGATCTGCCATCTGCAAGCCGGGGGCCCAGGGAAGGCAATGGTTTGATCCAGTTCAGGCCTCATGGCCTGAGAGCCAAGGGGCTGATGGCACAAATCTCCGTCCAAGGACAGGAGCAGATTGATTTTCCAGCTGACACCAGAAAGCAGGAAGCCAAGAAAGGGGGAAATTCCTCCTCCCTCCACCTCTCATTCTATTCAGGCCTGAATAGAGATTGGATGATGTCCATGCTCATCGAGGAGGATGCTCTACTCTGCTGAGTCCGGTTCAAATGCCAGTGTCAGGTTTAACCTGGGCAACCCGTGGCCCAGTCAAGTGTAAACAGAATTAACCATCACACAGACCAGTTAACAGAACTTCCAGAAAGGACACGTTCTAGTTGTCAGAAGTAACTGCACAGTTATGCGCATGGTCTGGGAATGGTGGAGTGGCAAAGCACAGCCCTCACCTGGGTGTGTCTGATCACTGAGAGCAGCTGAGTCTTCACCATGCAGGTGCTGGAGCTGGGCAGTCTGGGTCCAAATGTTTTCTCTCCACTCATGAGCTGCGTCCTATAAAATATGGATATTTTTGCTGTTAACACAGAAAGCATTTAGAATAACATTGGACTCATAGAAAGCTCTCTACAACATGAGCTACTATTTTTTAAACACTTCCCTAAATGTTTTGCATTGATTACTTACTGAGTCTACTCTTTAAAAAATTTCAGGCTGGGCATGGTGGCTCACGCCTGTAATCCTAAGGGAGGCCGAGGCAGGAGGATCACTTGAGGCTAGGAGTTCAAGACCAGCCTGAGCAACAGAAGCAAAACCCTGTCTCTAGAAAAAAAAAATACAAAAAAATTAGCAGGGCGCGGTGCCGCACACCTGTAGTCCCAGCTACTGAGGAGGCTGAGACAGGAGGATCTCTTGAGACCAGGAGTCGGAGGTTGCAGTGAGCTATGATGACACCACTGCATTCCAGCCTAGAAGAGAGTGAGACCCTGTCTCAAAAAAGAAAAAAAAAAAATTAGGCATTTTTAAAACAAGATTAATCAATCGATTCCAAATAATAAGCACATTGGGAAAATTAATTGGGAAATACTGATTCATTCACTAAATGACAATATTGAGTGGAAGGTGTATATGTGGCTATGAATATTTTTTCATCTCTCATGTCAAAGAGAGCCTGGGGTCCTTGTTGTCTGGGCAGAGGAGCAGTCAGTCGTCCTGTCCCACCTCACAGCACCTGATTGACCAGAGTGCAGAGTTCCGGGTGGCAGCATTTTGTCACTGCATGACAACAGCGAGATGGTAAGGGATGTGAGCTCACAGTGACTCAGGCGGACGTGCAACAGCCGTCCATCAGGAGAAATAACAGATGTCTGAGTTCAACCACAGTCGGGAAGAAGAAAAGCTCCCGATTTTATAGTCTGCAATCTTCTATGATAGAGCTGTCACCTTCTGAACATTTAGTACAGGTTGAGCATCCCTAATCTGAAAATCCAAACTCTGAAATGCTTCAAAATCCAAAACTTTTTGAGCATTGACATGACACCACAAGTGGAAAATTCCATACATAAATACTTACTGAAATTATTGAAAATATTGTATCAAATTACCTTCAAGCTATGTGTATAAGGTGTATATGAAACATAAAAGACTTTTGTTTTTAGATTTGGGTCTCACCCCCAAAATGTCTCATTATGTATATACAAATATTACAAAATCCAAAAAAATCTGGAATCCAAGATAATGCTGGTCCCAACTATTTTGAATAAGGAGTACTCAACCTGTAATTACATATTCCACCCGATGGAGTACCTTGAAAAGTGTTAGTTCACAGAAGGACTGAATGAGGATGGGCAGTGGATAGTTGAAAATCACTGAGGTTAATTGAATTTCTGCTTCCCACATCATGGCCGTGTTCCTATAGGTGCATAGATTAGCGCGAAGTCTCCTGTAAAAACGGGAGGACTGTGTGCTGTGACATCGTCTTCCTCGAGCACCGGAAGACTCGACGAAGTCTTGAACAACGTGAAGGAATGAGTGGGGTTGAATGTATCCCAGGGTTGCTGGCAGGGGCTCTCTTCCCCACGCCAATACTAGTCCAGCCTCCTGTACCTTCCCCCCCGCCTGTGCTCTGCCCTCGCCCCCTCTCTCGCTGTGCGCATGTGTAAACACGCAAGTACACTTTTCATTTTTAACCCATAAGCAAAGTACTTAATTGAGTAATTCAGGTGTGCTATTTCATTCTTTCCTTCAGTAAGAGTTTAACACTCCTGAGGGTTAATCACTGAAATTCTTGAATCAGGGAACAACAACAACAAAAAAGATGCCTCCCCCAACCCCCTGCCTCTGAAATGACCCCTCACCATGAGATATCTAGACAGGGGTCACCAGCGTCTGTTCAAATATGCACAATCCGGATCTTTGTTTTTCTCTCTCAGCTGAAATCTACGGATGCAAAATTCCCTGCTATTAATTTTCCTGCAAAGCCGTAAGACCCAGGCAAAGGCAGCAGCCCCAACTGTGGGGGGACGCAGCTGCCCAGTGTCTGCTGAGGCCGACTGGTGGCAAGAGCCATACGTTGGAAATGAGGGTCTGTGGTGTGCAGCGCCGTCCCCGCCTTCCTTGGGTTGCTGGTGGCGAGTGCAGGGGTCTCTCACACTTCGACACAAACTCCTTTCCAGGTTCAAAGTGACAGGTTTCAAAGCCAGTCAGCTTGTGACCTTTTCTCGACATGGTGACGTTCATTGGTTCCCAGCCAGTCAGTGAGGGGCTGTTTGGCACCCTGGACGCCGGATGGAGATATCACTACCTTTCCTGAACCACGGTTCCAGCTTCGTATCGGTCCTTGCTTTCTCTGTGTCCAGGTATTTTCCACGCACAGACTCCTGTCATCCCTTCCTCTTGAGCTGTGCCCGCTCTGGGGCGGTGCTGCTCTTGGATGTGCTCACTGGACTGTTTTCCTCAGTTATTTTCCCTCTTCACCAACGAAGAGACTTGTACTTACTGCATCATCTCTGTTGAAAACACAAATCTGAGGAAACAATCATCAGCTTTTATTAATCCGAAGTGTATTAGTTAGGGTTCTTTAGAGAGACAGAACCAATAAAATGTGTGCGTATACAGGAAAAAGAATTATTTTAAGGCATTGGTTGACACGGTTATGGAGGCCGGCAAGTCCGCAATCTGCAGGGTGGGCGGCAGGCTGGAGACTGGAGGAAGGACTGACGTGCAGTTCAAGTTCGAAGGCCATGTGTGGCCGCTTTCCCTCTTGCTCTGCGGGAGGTCAGTCCTTTCCTATACGGCCTTCGACATGTTAGGAAGAGCAATTTGTTTTACTCAAAGTCCACCATTTTAAATATTCATCTCATCCAAAAATAACCCTTGTGGAAATATCCCCAAAAATGTTTGACTACATATTTGGGCACCGTGGCCCAGCCAGCTTGACACGTGTAATTCACCATCATATTGAGTTTTCTTGTTGATTTGGTTTAAAACAGTAAGATGGAGATTATGCATAATCTTTTGAAAACTAGATATTCCAACATGCTAATATTCAGATTCTGAGATAAAAAAACAAGAAATGCCATCAGCTAAAACTTCACAGAGGTTTGCTTTGCAGCATAGGTACGGTTCCTGTTCTGCAGCTGTTCACTCTATTCAATCCAGTTCCAGTTAAATAACGTGTAATTTAAATAATTACACATATCTCTCCAATGCAGTGTAATTTAAGATGAGATTTGGCGTAAACCAGTTTCTTCTTTGTGTGAGTGTGTGTATGCGTGTGTGTGTGAGTGTGTACATGTGTGTTCTATTCAAGAGCTTTATAATACCCAGATTACTATACTATGTTGGTTATTTCGTTGCTTTTCACCAGCTTTGGGATGGAAATAAAAGCAGTCTGGCAAAACTGATACCAAAATCATTGTTTCTCTGTAAACGTGCTGAAAACCTCCAGCAGTTCTTGTTGAAACCCACAGCTCTGTGGTTTCTAAGGGTTATACTTGCCAGTTAGTCCTCAAATATCCATGGCTTGTAACAGGACACTTGTGGGACCAGGACATTGAGTTACTAAGGATAAATAATGCCTATGCTGTGAGCCAGCTTCCCCAGAATCACCCAATGTATAGGGAACATTTTCATCAATCTCATGCAATTACACAGAAGTGGAACTTCCCAGGAGTAGTTGGGAAATAGACTTTGCATTTACGTCTGTGCCCCAGCTACACACCACCGTTCAGGTGCTCACAGAGAGCCTGTGTTTACATAATTCCCACTTTCCCAACTGATATATGTACTTAACTGGGTATAACATGAGGATCAGAGAGGACTGTGCAAACAGAGTCATCAAAAATGGAACTACTTATGGAAATATGAACACAACTTTCATGTCTCTAGTCTTGACTATAATTCTTTGATTTTGTGCTCCCAAATCCAGGCCAAGGTAGCTATGGGAATGAGCAGCGGGTTACGGGGAGAATGGGGAGGGTCAGACCCTCCAGAGTAGGTGAGCCTCAACCACTGGGCTCCCACTGCTGCCTGAAGAGCCCACCTACCTGCTGCCCCAGACACGCAGAGCTCTCTCTGGCCTCCGTGCCTTCCATCTCTCCTTCTCTTTCCCTCTAACCCTCCTTAACGTCTCACCAACTTGGCTGACACCCTCACCTGGGGTGTCACTCCCAGGGAATCTGTGCTGAAGAGCAGGAGCAGCCGGGAAAACTCAAAGCTGGCAGCAGCACTGTGTGCTCCCGGGTCGCCCCTGAGCCTCCCACACTGACGTTTCACACCGGGATCCACTGCTCCTCCGCTGGGCTCAACGGCCTCTGTGCTCTGTGGGAGATGGGGGTCCTATGATCGCCCCTCCCTTGCCTTGCCTGGGGCCAGAACAAACAGACTTGAACAGGAGTCAGACAGTTGGAGACCAGAATTCCACCTGTGTTGTTGATGAAGCTCCTTTGGAAAGCTTGGCTTGGGTTTGGCCCCAAATGGTTGAAGTCAGTTAGCCACGGGCCCTGGGGGAGCCAAGCAGCCCCACACACCTCGCCCCCACCCCTGGAGACTTTCCTCTAGAAAATGTGAGGCGATGAGGAGCAGAAAGGAAAAGGGACGTAAGAGCTGTGCTGAGCATATTCAGATCTTTCTCCCAAAGGCACTGAGCAGATCCTTCTTCCCTGAGGAGAGTGAGAGAGGCATCAGGACATGGGGGAAGATGGAACATGGCACCTCTTGATGTCACTGGAGTTAACAACCTGCGAACCTAACTCTGCTCCTTTCGCACGTGGATTATTCATGCAGTCGGGTTCTCCAGGGAAACAGAACCAATAGGATATGTGTACATGAGGAGAAAAAGAAATTTACTTTAAGGAATTGCTTTAAACAGTCGTTGGGCTGGTGAGTCCACAGTCCGTAGGGGAGGCCAGCAGGTCGGAGACTCAGGTGGATGCTGCCGTCTTGAGTCAGAAGGCTGCAGACGCAGGCAGCATTTGCATGCTGCGGGGTGGAGGCTGAATTCCTCCTTCCTCAGGAAACCTCAGTCTTTGCTTGTAAGTTCTTCGGTGGATTGGACGAGGCTCACCCGTGTTACGGAGGGTAATCTGCTTTAGTTAAAGTCACTGATTGTAAACGTTAATCACTTGTAAAAAGATACCTTCACAGCGGTGTACAAATAATAGAATTGTTTTATTGTTTTTGACAAGAAAATCACATAAAGAGACATTTCTAAATACACGCCTTTCAAATGATTTCTCCATAGCATGTGTTCTTTTTAAAAAAGATCATTTCTTACCTCATCGTTGAAATGACAATCTTACTTTGAAAGGAGAGATGAATAGTGTGTATGTGTCCTCTAACTAGTACAATATGAGGAGTTCTTAGTCATGACAAGAGAGATCAACAAATTTGAACTCTTTTATTAATAATTGTAGCAAAAAAAAGTCACTTCTCTTTTAGTTTGATGATTCTTTTAATACTGTGCTCAAGATAACCAAGAAAAACTACAGTGTGGTGTGATAACGCATCATTTTACAAATATTGGTATGGATTTTAATCCATAGAATTAACCACCCAGTGAACACTCTCGGGCAGCTACAAGCCGACACCCCGGAGACAGCGCCCGGTCCAGCCCTCTGTCCCCGCTGCTGCATCCTCTGTTGTACGTGACAACCTCGTGTCTGGCAGTCACTTAGACAGGGCACCCCTGTTAATCAAGACATTAAATGGCCGAACGTCTTCTTTTTAATTTTAAAAGATAAACATAAATGAAAGTTCTGATATTTTCTTCGCGCACCGCGTGAATCCCTGTTGTGGAGAAGGCCTTGCCCTTGACCTGATCAGAAAGCCTGGAGTTCACAAGGGGGCACAGTATGTCCCTCTTTTATCAATTTTGGAAAATTTTATTTATTCATCATATTAGATAAGTGTTAGTGGAGGCAACATGTCTCGAAGATTTCAAGCTGAGAACACCCCTGGGAAACTTCTCCTGGGCCTGAAAGCGGAAAGAGCCTTCAGCGAGTGAGACGCGGGTGGAGTGGCCACTTTTTCTGCCACGGGGCGCCGGGCCGGTGTCTCACTGAGACAGCCCCGTGACAAGGGCTGAAGCTCTGTGCTGCTGGCTGAGGTGTCGTGAGCCTCATCCCGCTTGTGTTCGCTGGCCCTGACGCTACTCAGAGCCCCCAGGGTGCTACGTTCGTATCTGCACCTGCTGGTTTCCTTTCCAAGAAATTCTGGGGCCACTAGTAGCCACTTCTTGATAAGCACAGTAGTGTATTGCTTTCCTATGGCTGCTCTAATAAATGACCACAAACTTGGCAGCTCTAAAGAACACAAATGCGATGTCTTACAGCTCTGAGGGTCGGAAGTCTAAAATGGCCGGGCTTCTTCCTTCTTGAGGCTCTCAGAGAGAATCTGTGCCCGCCCTCGCCGGCCTCTGCAGGCGCTTGCATTCCTGGGCTCATGGCGCCTCCTCCAAAGCCAGGAGGGTCGCATCTTTCCGTCTCTCTCTCTCTGCTTCCATGGGCACATCTCCTTTCTCTTTGACCCACTCGTCTCCCTCTTATAAAAACCCTCTGATTTTATTGGGCCCAGTTGGAATAATCCAGGATAATCTCCCCATCCCAAGATCCTTATCTTAATCACATCTGCGAAGTCCCTGTCGCTGCATCAGGTAACGTATGCACAGGTTCGGGGCATCAGGAGTGGGTGCTTTGGGGAGGACATCATTCTGCCTACCGCGTAGCCTCGTCAGCTTTGTGCACAGCCATCAGCCAAGTGGGAATATGAAAGTTATTGGTTCAGCACAAACACCAAAAAAGGTATTGCAGATTTGATGGAGATAATAACAGGGTCCAAAGGATATTAGAAGCCCTTAGATCAGGATATCATCATTTCCCAACCAAGAAAATGTTCGAAATTTAGCAGCAACCCGTGTTTCGGAAGCAAGAGACCATCGGCGAATATATGTCTCCTCCTTTCAAGGTCACAGGCAGAAGTGCAGCTGAGATTCCTTCATCCAGCTGTCGCTAGTGCCCATAACAGCTGCTGCTCGTCCCTGTGGCATAGCTGCCGCCAGCCTCGAAGAAGCCCGGCCAGTCCCTTCCCAGCCCTCCCTGCAGACAGACGTCTTCATGCCTCCTGCCGCCCAGCCCTGCAGCTGTAGTGCCTTCTGCTCTATTTTTAATTTATAGAGCTGGGACCGTGGATGTTTTACTAGCATTCACATGGCTTGGAACACATTTTGTGTTAGGTCTAGAAGAGCTTTGCCAAGAAGACTGCTGTTCCCTTATCCAGCCGCTGAGTTTGGAACTGTCCTCCTCAGCCCTCACTTACCTGGATGGCATTGCCACAGGTCACCCAGTGTCTCCTGGTCGTCAGCCTGAGTGAAGAATCTCCTGGGAGAGAAGATTTTATGTAAGGGCTTCAAAGGAGGCAGGAAAAGCTCTGAGTGATCTGCCTTTGCCATACACTGAAGCAGGTTCAGTCCTAGCAGGACAGAGGACATTAGTGGAGCCCCCCGCAGTTTGCCCAGACCTTCCTCTGGCTGAAGAGTGGTGTGAGGTCCTCACCTCCACACCTGCTTCTTTAGGTCTGCAGTGAAATTCAGGGCGACAACTCAACACATTCACACATTCAAGTTGAATTAGCAACTGATAGCCAAATATACTTTAGCGTATCAATACTATATTAAGTTGCGTTAAGTAGCTATTAGAGACCTAACTGGGAAATCCAGTAACCCAGAATCAGTGAATATATAATATCAATTTGTTTATCTCTTGGTTTTTACAGTGCTAGCAGAATTCTTAATACTGCTAATAAGAAGCATCTATTTAATGACTACAGTGGACAGCGTTATGTACACACCTCCTTCAAGATCGGTACGGATTTAGCCACCAAAAAAAAAAAAAGAAAGAAAGAAAAAAGAAGGAGAAGCCGTATGCACCAGCAGCAGCCCATGGCCCAGGCAGTCCACATAAAGCATAAATGCAAAGCATTTTCCCAGCAGCCCAGGCACTGTCCTCATTCACCCCGAAGTGAGTCGGTCCTCGTCCCTGGGCGCACTCCCTGTAGTTGGGATGCTGCCCATTGTAGCGTCTCCCTCGTTAGAGCCTGGAGCCCAGGCCCAAGGCCCCAGCATCCTCCAAGAAACCTTAGGACTGTGGATTTTAACTGAGAGACTCCAAAGCCATTTACGGCTTTGGCATTGGTGAGCTGACGGGAGTCCCATGTTGAGGGGGACAAGTTAAGGATATTTCCTCAGGGTCCTTAGAAAGGGCCTGGAATGGGGCTCCGTAAGCCCAGCCATTTTCCTGATCCTGAGCATGGAACGTTGGTTCTTCTGGAAGACCAGCCAGAGCCCTCCACAGATGGAGCGTGTGCGAGGCTGGTGGGGGGACATACATGTGCTTGGGGTCGGGATTCTGGCCAGAGGGACCCTGAGATCGAAGACAAACACCTGAGGCCAGGCACACCTATGTGGAGTTTTGTATATCCCAGAACCCTCTCTTAGGAGGAATTTGGCGATTTGTTACTGTAAACTGGGAATTGCAGGGGAAGGCAGGCATCTGAAGCAACTCAACAAGTTGGCGGGAAGGTGATTTCTGAAGTGTGACTCCCAGGAGCGGCCTCTGTGTGGCTCTCTGATGCCTAAAATAGCTTGTCCGTTCCTTTGAGCTCTAGCTGGAAGCTTCCGGGTTTAGCGTGCCAAGGCCTTATAAATTGGAAATGGTTTTTCAAGGTAACGCTAGCAGTTTCTGTTTAGGAAAACCATGGAAATTGAAGTTCTATGAACATTTCAAAAACATCTCTTCATAAAGCTTTTTAATAAAAACATTTAATGGCAAAAGATGGGACAAAATAGGCTGAGGACATAGCCACAAATTGCTCAATCTAAAAAACACGGGAGTTATTTTTTTATCTCAATGCTGAATTGGAAACTCATTTTTAAGTTTTTACTTAAATTGTAAAGAACCATTTCTGTTCTCCAGTAAGACTTTCATTTTAAAAGAGAAGTGGTGAGGAAAGACTTTGTAGGAATTGAAACAAGACACCCCATGGTAGGGACCCTGGCTTGAAGGCTCCCCAGGGTCCAGTGCCTCCCTTCTTTAGCTATATGGAAAGGCACTGCTGGTCACAGATGTCCCTGGATGTCCCGGTTGCCCATCTTATATCCACCAAGACAGCTTCCCATATGACAGCCAAATCTTCCCATCCAGCCTGGGTTGGCCTTTCACTTTGAGGGCCCAGAAACTTAAGTTGTCAGCACCCCAAGGAAGCATCCCACTCTCGGAGCAGACTCACCTGCACCCGACTCGTAGAGACTGATGCATCAGAAGCAGAAAGCAGATCATCTATTAATTCACACCGAGGAATCCCACTGTCACCTAAACAAGACACTCCCATTCACAGACCAGTGATATTCATACTCGTGCTCACACTCAGGAATCAGAGCAAGCAGAGGTATGGAGCTCATTGTCATGACGAGGTCACCACTGGGCACCACCTGCCTTGAGCTGCCCGGCCTCTCCCTTGGACGGCAGTGGAGAGACACGGCCCCATCTCCTCTTCCTGCCTCTGCCCAGCACATTTCTGTTGTTTTCTGTTGGGTCCTGACAGGCCATTTGGCAGCATCTTACTCTTTAACATGTCTGTTCTGGGACTATTTATGTTTGTTTCTTGTTTAATTATCAGAGAAAAATCTTTTATGCCTTTTTTCAAGTTCTAGGAGAGAGAGGTCCACCTCCCTGGGTGCCCATGTACCACTACATGCTAAAGAGGCTGTCAGGGAGGAAAGGAACTAGCATTCATTTGGTGCCCGTGGAATGCCAGAAACATCTCATGTTTTCTTTGGAATGTCAGTGAAAACATGCAGGGTGGGTGGAACTTTCTTGAGGTGGCTGATGACAAAAACAAGATTCCCATATGTGAAGTCCAAGACCACACAGATGTGTACAGTGTCTGGATTGGGATTTCGGTTGTCTGTTTCTGCACACCCAGCTCTGTCCCACCTGTAACTTGATCACCGGAGCTGGCAGTGCCTTCGCACTGGGCTCCGTGCTTGCCGGATGGTTCTCTCCTGGCTCTTACCTCCCTGTTTGTCGTCCTCTGCCACTGTGGGTCATGGTCACTGATTCCATTTCTTGGACAGTTGCTCTTCCCTTCATGTGCCCCAGGTGTGCCTTGGAACATGGTTCTTTTAAAACAGCTACCAAAGTCTCTCCCAAGTCTCTGCTTCCTGCCCCGGTTCCTCTACATAGACTAAGAACGTTTAGGGTTGTGTCCTAGGCAGCTTTTCACCTGATAGCTGGCGCTGTCCCAGCATTTGATGCGCTACTCCAGTGTATATCAAAGATGGACAGAAGAGGAAAGAAAAGACCGTGCTAGGATAAATAAAAGAACATTCAGAGCATATGAGCAAATACACTGTCTCATAAGTTGTCAAAGGGAGAGGCTTCTGCAGGGACTTCTGGGCTTTTCATTTTCCTGATGAGGGAAGTCAGCGAGCAAAGAAATATGGCACAGGTGTCCTGGCGGGAGGATTTACCTGGCTGGGGAGGAAAAGCTTCAGGGCTCTCTCTTCAGTGTTCTGCCTCCGGGCTCCAACATGTAGAAGATGTTCTGGTTCTGGCAAGGGCCGTGTGCTCTGCTCTCAAACCATCCGGAGGTGTCAAGCCTAAAGAGACCTCAGAACAGGAGAACCAGCATTCTTCATGCCCATCCCTCTGCTTGCAAACTCCAACAGATACCTCTTTTTTGAGTAACAGCTTCTCAATATGTAATGTGTGATTCATTGACTTTTCTTCATATTTTTAACACAATAATATTTCCTTCTAAAATAATAAAGTAACATGCCAGACTTGTTCAGGAATAAAAAAGCTATTCTCTTGATTGGAATGAATACATTCTATACTGATGTGGGTAGCACATCAAAGAAACAGTCGTATGTGTAAATACATTATCTCCCACAAACTGAAATTAACTAAATTTTTATTACCTTTAACTAACTAAACTAATTAAAACGAAAGTATTCCACAGTTGTAAAAGATATTTAAAATGAAACCATTGATTACTTAACCTCCCTTTTTCAGAAATATGAACATGTTCTAAATACTGATGGTGCAGACATGGGGTCTATTCACTACCAATGATTCCAGGGGTGCAGGGATGACGCCCTGGTGATCCCATGTGACTTCTCTGGGTCACCGGTTCTCTCGTTGCTGGTGGCCGCCTATCTGTGCCAATTCTGCAGTGAATGTGCTACCTTCCTGGAGAGCGAGACAGGAAAAGTGAAGTGTATGATCCCTAAAGATTTCTACACAAACAGCTCCAGTGAAACATTTGTGAGGAGGAGATGAAATATTTTCTATAACATATGTGCTTCCTTATTTAAGCTGTGCAAAACCATGGTATCGTTGTTAATGGGTAGGCCATGGTACCCAGGTGTTTGGTTAAACAGTATTCTAGACGTTTCTGTGATGGTTATTTTGTAGATGAGATTAATATTTAAGTTAGCAGACTTTGAGTAAAGCAGATTACCATCCATATTGATTCTTTTGCTGTCCAGTAGCGCAGACAGATGTTAAGCAAGGGAGGAACTTCGTGTCGAGAAAGGAAGTGCCCATGAACACTTCGGTCCTTCAGTTACGAGCATCATACCTACTCTGATTTTAAACCCACTCTTGCCTATCCTTGACTGGCACAACAAACATTCGAAACATTTTGATTCAGCTGGTTTTGGATAGAATAATATCGTTAAAAATTTTGCTACACCTTAAGATGTGTGTGACAATGGGGGACAAAGCTGAGATATTTCTCGTTTTGTCAGTTATTCGGGACATTTCACCACTACTTACGTTGGCAGTTTGCCGAAGGTCGAATGCTGCAGGGCAAAACTCAGTAAAGAAGAGTGGATCTGGCCAGTGGTTTTCCTACTTAATGACCCACTCCTGGAAGACGATGCTCGAGTGAGCCTGGGCTAGTCAACAGGGGAATGGAGGAGGATTTATGTTTAGTATTAATTACACACTGAGAAACAGTTCTCTCTATCAACGCGCTGCCTTGAAAACTTCTCATTGTTCACTGTGCGTGTGGTGGAGACATCGGTGACAGCATATGAATCAAACTAATTGTAACTCTTACTTGGTTATGAAAAAAAATGACATGTGCGTTCTTCTAAATTAAGTCTTTCTCACACAAATTAGTGGTTGCCACCGTAAATCACGCAACATGTGTTCTGAATTCTGACTGCTAGAGAATTAGCTATTGAGTGGGGAAACGAGATACTTTTGTTTGCAGCTACACTCAAGTTGACTTATTTTTTTTTTTACTTTACCTAAAAATAAGTGTTAAAAAAGTATTGATTCACCAGCTTCTACAGCAAGAAGGATGCTTGGATTCTTCAGTCCAGCCCCTTCGTTTTAAGGTGAGGAAAATGAAGCCCAGGAAGGTGGGGGAGTGATCTGAGGTCTTCACATGAGTAGCTGGGCTCAGACTTGAGGGTAGGTTTTCTGGTTTGAGTGCAGTGATTTTGCTGCGGCACCAACATCATGAATCATGCCATTAGATGGCTACCTCAGTGGCAACCAGCCCCCGACATCCGGATGTGGCCAGATCCCACGTAGGTCCATACAGGCAAGGTACCAGGAGGTGGCAGAGGTGGGAATTGCATCTGGATTGTTGACACCACAACCCATGCTCTGAGCACTTTCCTTCTCAGCTGAGAACTCAGTAATAACTTGGAAATTATTATTTTCCAAAAAATCTATTTCATGGCTTTTATTGTAAAGTACAGCATATCGAGTACATATGAGAGATTATAAAAATAAGAAAAATGCCCTTTGGATGAAAGAAATAACCTTTATTGTCCTCAATTCAATTGTCAGGGACACTTTTAATGTTTCTGCAATGCCTTTCACCATGATTTTCAGTTTTCTCTATACCAGGAGTTATCAAACTGCAGCCTGTGGGCCAAATCCAGCCTGCCATCTGTTTTTGTGTGGCCTGAGTACTAAGGACGTTTCTTATATTGTTAGATGATTTTTTTTTTACATCAAAAGAAAATGGTACTATGTGACACATGGAAATTATATGAAGTTAATTTTTCAGTTTCTATAAATAAAGTTTTATTGGAACACGCACAGCCACACTCATCCATTTGCACATTGGCAGTGGCTGCTTACCCACTACGGTGGCAGAGTTGGGTAGGCGTGGCAGGGCTGGCATGGCGCTCAGAGCCTGAGCTGTTTGCTTACTGGTCCTTTGCAGACAGAGTGCCAGCCCCTGCCCTGCGCTACCTGAGCGGAGCACTGTGTCACGGAGTGCCTATCCTGTGGTTATATGACTCTGTGCCTACACTGAGGCTGGAGATCCTAGTCCCCCACACCTCCACGGAGGAGATGGCTCCTCGGAGATGTGATAGTCACAGTACGATGCAGTTACACTGACCGAGTTATTCCATCACATGCTTAAGCCAAAGTGAATTTTAACAGCCTGTGATGTATACAAGAGGCCATGCAGTCGCATGTGTGCAGCTGGCCTCCTCCACCTCCGCGCTGTGGGCTTTAGGTGGCGACACTCCGTGTCAGCCTTGCCCTCAGTAGCGCCCTTGCCTTCTACCCACCAGATGCCAGCAGTACGTCTCCAGGCTCTGCCAGGCGCCCACTGGCAGGGACAGATGTGTCCTGGTCGCAGCTGATCGTTTAGAGTGGGGCCCCACAGGAAAGCCCATGCACAGGAGGTGGGGGCTAAGGTGGCCATGACCCTGACAATGCAGTGGCCAGAGAGGGACTCAGCGGGAGGTCGTGAAGGGCAGATTCCAGAGTGGCTTCTGCATCCTGGAAGATGTTTTCCTTGTTCCCTGAGACTTGTCTAGAAGGCCACTGGGATTGTCCCGATTTCCAACTCCCCCTCCCATAAACTTCCACTGGGGAGAAACCCAGCACTCTTGGTTCTTTGCACCTTATCTGTTCAATGGGAGAAAATGATAAACAGGGTAGGAGGAAGGGTTGTTCCCTGCTCCAGCCCCCAGCAGGTACCCCAAGACCCCAAGTGTAGTGTCCAGTCTCAGAGCCTCTCTCTCCACCTGGCCCTGGCTTTGGTGTTGGATCCACCCCCAGCTCTCCCCCGGCCCCACCCCTCACATCAGTGGTGGTGGTGGAAGTGGGGACGTTTGCTCGTGTATTTGGGATCTAGTGTGAATAGAAGGGCCCTTGAAAGTAGCCAGAATGCCATCCTTCCAGACCTCTGACGGTCATTCCCTATCTCTGTCCCCGCCGTGTGGGAGGCTGGATTATATCCTAGGGGCGTGGGGTGGTGGAGGGGGGTGTTTACTGCTCCTGCTCCCTCTGGACAGCGGGCTGGCTTCCTTCCTGTGTTTGGTCACAGGCCTCTTTCCATTGTGCTTGCCATCTGGAGGGGAGCATATCTCTTTCCATGGAGGACAAACTTGGGGTTCAGATCCATCCCTCATCCTTAAGGCCTTCATTTCTAGCTTAGACAAACAGTTCCATTTTATTCATTTTTTGCTCTTTTTCTCTGTTTCCAACCGTGCAATGATTCTCATCATCCCTCAGTGAATGAGGGATGGGAAATGCCCTTTGGGTGCCTCACTCCAGGCGTGTGGGTGTCAGCAAGAATTCTCTGGCTCTATGGCTTTGGCACCGCGGCTTGGAGGCGCGGGCAGAATTAAAAGCCAAACGGACCTCCCTCTGTTCAGCTCTGGCATCTTCTCTTTCTCTCCCTGACCGTCAGTTCATGGAGTTTATAACACTGGACCATGCCCTTTTTTGCATTGTGGCTGTACTTCGTGAATTTTCTTTGTTGCTTTTTATGACTGTTGGCCTATTTTGTAAGATATTATGGGAGGGCTGTTCTGCCCTATAGTTTTAATATGACACCGAAATTTGGCCACCTGTTTTATTCATATCCTTATGGTTATCAAAAAATGGAACCATAATTGCTGATCATTAAATAAATATAATAAACATCTAGAACTGCAAAGAATATGTAAATAAAATGCATTATTTCTGCCTGCCCTCCCCCTCCTCCCACGACTAGAGGAGCTAACGTAAGAGTTAGAGAATGGTGGGGATTGAATGGCAAGTGGCACCCTCACCATGAACCAGTCCAAACTCAGAGGCAAGCATGGTGCCAACGGAGACTGTGCCCATCGAGGCGAACACATGCAGGTTTCCTGTTCTAAGGCCACTGTGAACATCAATTTCTTTAACCTCAAAGCAAGCCCCTTAGGGAGGGACTCTTTTCATCCACTTTAATATAAGGGGCAGAGGCAGATATTAAAGGAGAAGTAAGAACAAAACAAAACACAACATATAATAGAAGAGAATGTGCGGGGAGGAATGACCACTCCCAGGTCTCTGCAATGTTAATAAAATGGTGGGGAGTTGTGTAGGTAGGATGGGAAAAGATCACGAATGTTGCGGAGATGTGTAGGCTTGAAGTTTTTTCAGGAGTAGCAGAGGAGATCAATGACTTTACTAGCTAATTGATAGTATTAATATTGTTGGTATTGTGTTGATATTGTTAGCTAATTACAACCAGCAGGTACATATACTTTTCCTGATAAAAAGCATTCAGCTACGGTGGAACATTTGTGAATTCAAATATTTATTATCAGGATTTTTTTTTAAATAATTATTTTGAAAGTTAATAGATACTTCTATTTTACTTTTCAAATGTATATTACTTTAAAGAATGATTTTTTTATTCTGCAGCTTTGTAGGATTGAGTAAATGATGAGTGAGATCGGACATTTTATGTGAGTTTCAGTTTTGAATTTAAGTTGCATAAGAAGCCTGAGATCCATCTATTGAATTAAAAGTTTTGAATACTTCTTTTAAAGATCTTCTGTTCTGTCATAATTGCATATATCATATGCAAAGAACATCTTGCTATGGGTGGTGTGGTAGGATATGTTTTTATCAGCTACCAGAAAAGTATTTTGGTAAAATCACTAAACGGAGAACAGAACAATCCCAGATATTTCAACAGATCACTTAAAAAATGAATCGTGAAACATATCTAAATGCCATTTCATTAATTCCTCCCTTTCTTTTTTCAAAATTGTTTATTAAAATAAATCTCATCAAACTTCTCTGATTTTTGTTTACTTTTATTTTCTTGACAAAATGTCAACATGAGTTTTTAAAAAAAACACCTCTGAGATAAATTCATATGAATGTCCATCTAAAACGATCTTAAAATAGATTGAAAGTGACTCATTGCATTTGTAGACAGCTGCTTCATTTCCATTGTCTGTCTTATTTGTTTTAAGGCATTTCTAAGAATTATTTGCCAAGTGTTAATTTGAGGCAGAAGCCAAAGTGTGAGTGTGGTGACAGAGCAAGACGCAGCGGTTGGCCCATTTCCTCCCCGAGAACAAGTCCTTCTGTGACTTATCCTATGGGGTTTAAGTCCAGCCTGGCGCATTTGTTTGGACAAGAATGAGCAGAAGAGAGATGTTGAATATAGAACTGGGCTCAAGGTGAATTCACAGAAAGTCAAGTTGAAATCCAGATAGCTGAGACTGGACTTGAACTTGGGGTTTCTTATTGCCAGCCCCTGGGGTCCCTCATGGAGAGGCCCTGAGCCCCCCAAGTTTGCTATGGAAACGACTTAACCTTAGGCTTCACTAAGTTTTTGGAACCATGAATGCGGAGGTGTCTGTCATCCATGCTGGGTTGGATGGAAACACGGCCGGTTTTCCTCCACCCTTGAATCCAGGAGGGATTGGGACCTGCGTTGACTTATAGAAAATGGGGCAGTGACCCTGTGTGAATTCTGGAGCTCAGGCCTTAGGAGGCCTTAAAGATCCCATCTCATTTTCTGAGAGTGCTGCCCTGAGACCGCTATCATGGAAGCCAGTGCAGCCTGGTGGAGAACGAGTGGCCACAGGGAGGAGAACCAGAGCCCCAGCCCACCACCTGCCTGCACAGTTGCCAGACAGACGCATAACTGGGGCCATCGTGTAGGGCCTGGCGCACCTGCCAGCTGGGGACAGTCTTGCAAGTGACCCACAGCAAAACCAGCAGCCAGTCGATACCCACCCAATCCACAGAATCACGAGAAAAAAATCCATCACTGTTGTTCTAAACCACTAGTTTTGGGGTGATTTGTTTTGCAGCAGTAGAGGACTGAAATCCTTCCTAAACCAAACCAGGCTTGGGCTCGAGTCAGCATGGACACACAGCTGGTGAGAACAGCACAGTATTTTCCTTAGAAATCACTGCAGAGGATTCAGTATTTTATCAGACATCAGCCTTACACATGTCAATTTAGTACTCTTAAAAATCTGTTTACTGTTTGATAAATATTTTCATTGGCATGACGAAGTTGAGAATTCCCAAGTTTATGTATGTTCATGTAGTTATTCAAATTAATCAATAAGTATGCTTTTTTAAAAATGTAATACAGCATTTTCTTATAAGCCATGACTTTCATCCCCATGCTGATCTCAATTTTTGTTTCCTGGCAGAAAAACTTGCCTTCTTTTCACTTTGGCAGGGCTGTGGTTCATCAGTTATTCATTCCCTTTCTGGCTCTTCCACGCTGCACTCTGGGCTCTGCGCCTTCCGTAGTGGCACGTAATTTACATGAGTGCTTGGACTGGTACCTGCAGAATTACAGGATGGAGAGGGCTTCTTCAGCAGCTTTAGGAAGAGCAGATATCAGAAGACCTTTACGGAAAACACATGAAAGAATTAAAATACTCTTTCTTCTCTGCAATTGCCCTGGAAATCTGTGCATACATGTCAATTACTTCATATTGTGACAAGATGAAAAGATTGCATACACACACATATATTTTTTATATACACACATGCATATACACACATGTATATTCATTATATACATCCTCCCATCCTTCTAATGGAGAAAAATCACAAGTGTTTGACAATGACCAAAAATACAATTCAGAATGTATTCCCTCTGCTGCCACACTCAAAGATGCCGTACCGTTTCCTCCTGACACCTTACAGCTGGAAGAAACCTAGAACTCAAAGAGAAGCAGAAATGTACCTCAGCATTTCTCAGGCTACAAGGAGGACACTAAAGGCCAGGAAAGTTACACGGTTTGCCTTCTGTCCACTTAACGAGTGACAGAGCTCAGGCCAGAACGTTCTCCTGACTTCTGTCATTGAAAATCGGACTATTTAATGAGCTTCTCAGTGGAAATCTTACTCAAGGTGCGGCGAAGCATTCAGTCACACGTTCATGCATTCACTCCTGTATCTCCACAGGACAGATGTTTATTGAGTGTCTACCTTGGGCCTTGTGGCAGGCTCTGGGCTCTGAGTTCTGCATTGGGAAGACAATATTGAAGAAGGCACAGTCTGGCAACACCGACACCTACACCTAAAGTAAGCAGGTGGCTTCGGTAGTGGTCAAAGACTGTTGCCAGGGTGAACACTGGTGCTAAAGCAGTGCACAGCACCTAACCCTTGGGGGTGGGGGGCATACAGTGGCTCTCAGGGAGGAGGTGGAATGTGGTTGAAGGCTGCCTGAAGAATTGGTGGGGACAACTTAGCAAAGGAAGGTGGGCGTGGGTGGGAAGGAAGTGACAGAACCAGCCCTCGGGGTCCCAGGGGAGCATGCTGTCCAGCACTGGGCTGGTGCTACAGGTGATTCAGGAGAGGTGGATCCAGAGTCAAAGGAAGGAGGAGGAAGAACTAAGGCAGGTGGGATACATGGGGTGTGTCGTATCATGCAACATACCGGAGGGTTGGGCGTTGTCCCGGACATCAGGAGCTTTCAGAGCTGGGGCTGACCTGACGTTTTGGAAGGAACCCTGCCGCAGAAGGGGCAGAGAGAGGGGAGGACGAGGCAGGAAGCCTAGTGAGGAGGCTATTCTCTCATCAGATGGGTGACCCAGGTGGCTGAGAACTGGGGAGCAGCAGTCGGTTTGGGGCTGGGGTTGGGGGCACGTTCCTGAGTGCAAAGGACAGAAGTCTCCGACTCTCAGGTGTGGCATGGTAGGGTGGAAAGAGTAGTCAAGGATGAGGGCAGCTTTCTGCTTGAGCAGCTGGGTGGGTGGTCAGCTATTAGCAGAACCAAGATTACAAGGGGAGGGACGGCTTTGAGAGGGAAGTGACGGTTTCATTTGGAAGTGCTGCATTTGAGTTCTCTGCTTGTGACAGAGACCACTGGTCTGTTTCCCAACCCATTCTCTCCTTCCTCTATTGGAAGAGGATCCTGTGGCCAGGCACATCCCACCCAAAATAGAGACAGGTCACAGCATCCCTCAGAGCTGGGTACAGCCAGTGGCATGTGAGAAGTGCTGGTATACTTCTGCGTGGTTCCCTGGGGAGGTGTGTGCTTCCATTCTGGAATGACAGGGGCAAGAAAGCAACTGAAGTGATGGACCATGGAGTCCAGGGTGGAGAGGAAGGAAGGCAGGGGAGGGGAGAGGTAATGGGGACTGTGGTCAGGCTAAAAAAAATCCAGCAGAGGAGTCTTATATTTAGAGGAAGGATTCCCCACTAGAGGGAGAGTTTACCTCCCAGGAACACTTGGTGATGCTTGTAGGCAGTGTGAGCTACCACAGTCCATTGGATAGATGCGGCTAAATGTCCTGCAGTGTGCAGGTCAGCCCCCGACAACGCAGGGCTGTGCAACCCCAAATGCCCATAGTGCTCAGGGTGAGAAACCAGGACTTAGAGGGTAGGCGTGCATGGTAAATGTGTACAGTGAAACTGTAAGGCATTAGGGACTGGCGAGGACTGTGGTAAGTTGTACAGTATATGACCTACCTGAGGGGTTCAAATTCTTTAAACACACACACACACAAACATGGGCGTGTGCACCCTGCAAGCCAGTCAGAGCGTGTCTGCCAGGCCAGGCTGCCAGTTGGCTTCCTCTGACCTTAAAATTTTGATGAGTCTTAAGAACTTATATTCTCAGAGTAAATAAATGAATGAGGAAATGCACCCAGTTAGGGTTTATGATCTAAACTTGAGTTATTATCATATATAACTTCCAGGAAAATCTATTACATGATGTTCGATTTCTTAAATTATATAAAGTGTAAGCCATGGTTTACTTTTCTTTGTTAGGTGGTGGGGCAAATGAGATCCTGTTTGTAGCTAATATTTGACGCCATTTTCTCCAAAGACAAAACTATTAGTGAAATTTAGAAGGCAGAGTCCCTGAAAGAAAATCTGCATTCTGCTTACTAAGTATGCATTTTCTAAAGGCAAAGATAAAGCTTAAAAAATATTATTGTGTGCCAACAATATCGGTGCATAAATCGGAGCTGTAGAAAGTTGACAGTGAAGCCAACTGTAACAGAAGGGCACCTTTATTTCTGAATTTGCGCCACGGTCATTTCATTCAAGTTACTTTTAATAGAATTCAAGGAATGTGACAGCCTTTCATCTTTTCAATGATGATTTGCTGTGCAATTTGCTGCTTGCATCTTTAATTTTCATCTGAGGAAGCTCAGGACATGGCTTGATTAGCAGAGTGAGAATTAGTGCAGTTCTGCAGCCTCTTTTCTCATTGATATTCTTTCCCTGAAAAGTTATTGTTATGCAGAAATGATGGGTATGTCTCTTGGCATCAGCTGCATCAGCGCCCAAGGGGACGATTAGTTTCTGAGGGCAGGCACAATATTTAAAGGGTGTTATCTGCCGGGCTGTGTCTTTGGAGCCTTTTCTGTGGAAGCTGGCATGGGGCCCTCGATTTATCAGGGCAAATATGCAAAGATTTGAACACCTGCTTTGCTGCTGGAGAGTCCTCAGCTCACCTTCCAAGGCAGCTACTCGACTTTGCATTCACAGGAGAAAATGAATATGCCCGCTCTGGGATTCGGTCACCTGTTCCTGAGAGGGATGCAGAAATCTTCCCGGTTGGTTGTTTTCCATATTAGCTACCATTTGCTCTGTCCCGCGACTCTCGCCCAGCGGGTGCTTGCAGCCTGCGTTCTGCTTGACTTCTTGGGAAGAGGCTGAGAGGTCGCCAGCAGCGTCGGAGACTTGTGATCCTCACCCCAAGAGCAGTTTTGCTTTGGCGTTCACATCTCTGCCTTCAACACAGTTAAAGGAAAGGGCTGTTCATCACACTGAAGAAAAAAAAAGAGAGATACTCATTCATTCATGCCCCAAGACACTACCGTGTGGAACAGTGCCTCTCCTATTACTCACGAAACTATGTTCTTTATTCTCACACCTATTATTAATAGGCATCGTCTCTTTTTTCTGGATGCCATTTAGCAAACTGATTAAGAGCAGCTAACCACTGATGACCTCTATGGGTTCAAATCCCAACTCCACCACCTACTTGATGTGCGACATTTAGGAAGTCACACAACCTGCTTGGTTTTCACTTTCCTCTTCATAGAAATGGGGAAAATAATAATACCTACATCGTTGGATTGTTGAGAGAATTAAGTGAGATAACAAATTGCTTACACCTTGAACTGCTACATGGAAGGTCGTCAATAAATATTTATTGAATGGAAGAAAGAATCTTGAATTATAAGTGCAGCATTGGCATTCATGTGGAGCAGTTCTGAAATCTCCTCGGAACGATAGGACAGGATTCATATTCATGTAAGAGAAAGGTCTGCCGGATTTTATTCAACAATTCTGAACCTCAAACATGCGTTGATAGATTCCCTCTGAGCAGTATTGTTTAAGGGCCTGGCCTTCCCCTGCCCACACCTTGCCTCCTTCTGTGGCCCATCCTCACTCCTCTGTGCCTCTCTTACACTCACTGTGGTTTTGTAAATCTGAGCTTCCGGGCTTGGCAGAGCCGCCCACTGCAGATGAGAACCCTGAGCCTCCCGAGGGTCAGGGGAAGCGAGCCACGGTCTCACCTCCGACTGAGGGAGCTGGACTCTGCGCCCCTCTGGACAGACCACGGTCTTCTTCCCCCTGTGCTTTTCATGGAGTGTCACTGAGATCAGGATGGTGACACTGCGCTGTCAACATTCTCAAGGATGGGAACGCCCAGCTGGCTGGTTATACCACCCTACTTCCGCATCCAATGCGAATTACAACTTCGGAGAATATAGACACAATAATTTGTACATAAGATGACACTTGCTGCCAAATTATCACAACTTCAGCTTTTAGTTAGAGGAAATCTTTTAGAAAAGTGATGCTCATTTCTATTGTGGAAGAAGAAATGTGGATTAGTAGAAAACATCCCCATACTTGGTGGAATCATTCCCGCACCGTGCAGTTCCTACATGACTTGAAGCAACCATGACGCTTATCCCAGCCTTTTCTTCCGTGGGCTGCAAAGCAGACCATGGAAGGGTAGCAACGTGGGCTTCAAAGTGAAAGGACCCTCTGCTCTAAGTGAGGTAGAAGAATCAGTACTGCACAGAGGGGCTTTCCAGACCTTTCCACCGAAGCCACAGCTTACATGGGAGAGAGGATCCCTGCGTGAGTGAGCAAAAGCTCCCCAGGTCAGAGCAGCTGTGCCGATTCCGTGCACACAAGGCCCGAGGACATGGGTTGGTGTGCACACCCTTATGTGGGGTTGCGTCTGTCCCAACAGCTAGGGTATGCTTGGCAAAAATTTCCCCCGGATCAAAGTGGCTGGCAACTCGTAATGGTATCTTGCTTGTATTTGTTCAACACAGGGGGACTGCCACTCTACACGGAGCACAGGACCAGGCTCCCTGAGTCACTATCTGGGACACTGCTGCTCCCAAAGGGAAGGGAAACAAAAGCATGTGAGCTGCTCACTGGCCCTTAAAGCCTCTGCTCAAGCAACGTCACTGCTGCTCACATTTCACTGGTCAGACCAAGTCTCCTGTCCAAACCTGTGGTCGGTGGGACAGGGAGGAAGTGTCATCACGCATTGCAGAACGATAACCCAGTCTCCTGCAAGTGCTCCGTGTGCATTACTGGAACACGTATCTGTCATCTATACATGTAGTTAGCTGCACTGAGGGATTGCATTCAAACATTAAAGAGTTCAGTGTTGCTCCTTGGAACTTTTCATCACATTGATGCCAATGTGCTGCTACTTCTTATTTCTTCTTATCCTCATCAATGACGTTATCCGCATCTCCACCTGTCCTTCTTCTCAGAAGGAATCCAAAGGCTGGTGTCACCAGCCGCCCGGCCACCTACCCGTCGTGTTTGGGGTTTGGGGCTGGTGTCCAGTATGGTCTGTCTTCACACATTCTCTCCACAGTGTTCCTTGCCTGTGGGCGTGTGATCTTTGAGAGGGAGATCAGACCAGAATTGACTTCCCTCTGGAGCATTTTACTGTTGCACTGCCTGGCGTGTGTGCGCGTGGAGGTCTTGTTTGCATGACGCGATTCCCCTTTGGGTGATCTGCTGACACTGGTGTGAAGTTGTGCTGCGCTCAGACCTTCTGGGGCCCAGCCTGAGACCCCTGCTGCCCTCCCACTGCAGGTGCTGGCGTGTGGCGGGTGCCCTGCCCCCTGCTTGAGGGAGCACGGCCGCGGCTTGTTTCTGAGGCCTCCACCGTCTCCCACCCAAGGATGGAATAGTTTTCTACCTTATGAGCGATTTCCATTTCCCTAGAGGCTCTGTCTTAGAGAATTGACTTGACAGTTGATGGTAAACAGTTCAAGTTTAGAAATACCAATGTACCGTCAGCAGTGACTACAGCCATAATTTATAATTTGACTTGATTAGCACTTTCTTTTCTAACTTCTGTTAACTGGAGAGTAATAGTATGTGAGCGACAATTTCATTCTCTTCAGATTCTTTTAATAATGTGCTCTCCGAAAGTGTCCTGGTCACCTCCCTGAACTTGCACATCAGAGCAAGCAGAAAGAGCAGCCGGTGGCCGTGACGCTGAAGACACAAGTTTTGTCCAGTCTGGACTTCCCAGGAGACAGCCACCTCGCTTTACTCCCTCCGACCCACATCTCCATCCGTTTTGTCTTTTATTGGTTAAATGTTTAAATTTAAATGAAATTGTATGTGACCAGGTTTTGTTAAATGGGAAAACAAGACACGATGCGATGAAAGGACTTACTGTTTTGTCAAAGGGAACCATGATTTGCTGAAGTGCATGTTGCTTTTAATTCGCACAAAGCTCCCCGATTTCTCAGACTGAGAAATAAGCAGACGGACCTCCCGCTGCACACGTCTGCGAACACGCCGGCCTTAAACGCCACACCTCAGAAACCGCGGCCCTCGCTCGCCCTCCGCGGACGCGCTAAAGCCACCCTGCAGAACCAGCGCGGTCTCGGCCTCCCCCTGCCTGCCTGTTCCGCATCCCAGCCGGGGCTCCTTGCCCACATTCCTCCCGGACTCACAGTCTCTGCCACCGTGTGGGGCTGTGAGCACTTGGGCTCTTTTCTCCGTGTGATGCCGGTGGTCGGGTTCGTGCAGCAGGACGTCGTCATCTCTGCAACGGTGGGAGGTAAACCCTAGAAAACGCCACCCCCGGTTTCGTAAAATGCTGCAATCTTACGTGGACACGAGGGCCTTCAACTCACCTCGTCCCGCAGGCATATTTTCTAGACAAGCAGTGGGCCTCAAAGTCTGGTGTGATTTGGTTGTGGAAGGAAAGGGCCAGAACCTCCGTCTTCTCCCGCTTCAGAGCTGTCGCCGCTACAAAGGGCCGCTGCTCTCTGTCATATGTAAAGATGTTGATTTGTATTTTTTTTTTAAGTCAAAGAAAGATGAAGCAAGATCTTTAAAATAATAACAGTAGTCAATTAATGGCTGTGAAGCGAAAATTCTACAGACGGACCTAGGAGAAACAAGCTAAATTTTGCAATGGGAAACAGCAGTGGGAGAGGTTGTCACAAGCGCGCGCCCCTGGGACGTGCTGCAGCCGGAGGCCGGCGCTGGGGGCGGGGGGTTGTTCTCGGAGACGTGCAGACGTGGAGACGTGGAGACGTGGAGCGCGCAGACGTGGAGACGTGGAGACGTGCAGACGTGGAGACGTGCAGACGTGGAGCACGCGGCGAGAGACGGGGCGGCTGGCAGGGGCTGGGGAGGGCGTTAACAGCGGACGTCGTCTCTTCACCGCCCTCGCGATGTCGTCTAAGTGCAGCGTGTCGGGCATTTCATCTGAACGGACACCTCGCTGTTTGTTACTGCAGGACGATATTAAACGACACCATCTGTTTCCTTGGTTCATGCATGATGGAGCCAGATGTAACCCAATGGCTGCTTAGGGACCTGGCGTTGGTTCGCTCTGATAGCTGCTTTCTTTGGGGAAGAGGGAAATTTATAACATCCTTGCTGTTCATTGCACTGATTTGGCATTCCGATGTAATTAAATCTCATTTAAAATAAGAATTAGAGATAAGAATTTTGAAGGAAAAAATGTTAAATTCTTATGAAGGGAGTGTTTCATCGTTATCCTCCCTTTTGAAAAGTAAGGCAGCTTTAAATATTTACTACATGTGTGGTTTATTGAAGGGACAGGGTATAATATGCATTACTATATCTTAGCTCAAAATTTAGGTACAAATCTTCTTCGCTTAAATTGGATTTTTCTATCAACCTGTAGTCTAAAAAAGAAAATATGGTTATAATATCTGCTTTGTTTCATTATATTAGAAACACTTCAGCTCACAGTATCCTGAATTTTGATCAATAGTACATTGAAATCTACTAAATTAACTCCGTAGCTCTTATATGAGGCATATTTTAAAAGAGCAAGCTCTAGGAAAATATTTATTGCTGATGAATAATAATTGGAGGTTTAATTAACAGATGTGTTAAATAGAACCCTGAAATCAAGGCCAAGTTATTAGCTGGATAATCTTTGAATATGCCGAAGTTAGCCAGATTCTCCATAGTTACACACGCTTTCTAGCAAGAGAAAAAAGTAATAATGGTATGCATTGATCATTTTAGTGACAACTTGATTTTCTAAAAGTATCATTAAGGAATTTGTCCAGTATGCTTGGGAATATAATGTAGCTAAGTTATATCCAGTATATGAAGCATTAAAGTTTGTGTGTTGCTTTCAGATAAGTTGTCAGGGCACACAGCTACATTAGCAAAATGTTAAAATGTTAATGAAAATTTTAACCTTGTCAGATTTTGAATTGGGTTGAAATTTATCATGTGTGCCACACTATTGGGCTATTCTTTCAGATTAGAACATTTTAAAGGGGGAGACCGACAAGTTTAAAAGAAAGTGTATTGATTTATCACTTTTGAGCTCAGGCTTTTATTTGACGCTCATCGCATGGCCTAACACTGTGACCTCCGTGGGCAGGTGCACACCTGGGAGCAGGGGTCCCATGGGTGAGCCCCGAGCAGGTGTTGTGCTGTCCACCATCCACTGGTGCCACCAGCATCCAATGATAGTGGGGAAGCCCTGAGTACTTTTATTTGGCTGGTTGGCCAATAACATCTTTATTTCAGACTAAATTCACCCGGATTCTTGAATACTTACAACAAAAGAGAAAATTTTGTTTTGTACAACATACGAAGCTTATTTCCAATATTTTTCAAACCACCTATTAAAAGTCAGTCATCCTTCTACATTTGAGTCTAAAATTATAATTTACCTTTGGTTGTTAAATGAGGCTTGGGGAGTGGAAGAGAATTACTATATTTGATTCTCCTTTTCTGATCATAGAATCTATATCTTTCAGGAAGGACTGGCTCTGTGTGCTTTGGGATTTGGCATAATCTTATTACAGGGTATAGGAGGAGAGAAGATGCTTGGATGTGTCAGTTAGGTTTACCCGAAGCCAGAAGCAGGCTGTAGACAAGCATCTGGGCATAGCCACTGAGTTGGGAAGTGGTTCCAGGTAGCAGGGGATGGAGGTGGTTGGGGGTAGGACAGCTAAGGAAAGGGGCTGCTGGTGGCAAGAAGGTCTTAATCCTGCCTGGACCCTCTGAGGGATGTTGGTGCAGAGCTGAGGTATTTATCCACCATCCACCTCCTCATTAGCTGAGACACAGGAAACTGAACATTCAGAAAGGAGCAATGTGCAGCGCCCTCCAAGCAAGGCAGAGGGAATGTGGGTAGGATGCTGACAACCTCAGCTATAGGAAGTATAGCCAGAAACTAATTATTGTGGAAGTCCACTGACTGACTGTTTTGAGTCCAGTGGAAGACTGCACTGAATCCACGTACACCCAGGTTGTCATCAGAAGGCAGTAACGCAGAACTATGGAAACTGAGCACCTGTGGCATGAAGCATTTTATATATTCATTCGTAGTCCTTGACGCATCACCCATCAGAAAGAGTACGAAATGGCTTTTAATCTAATTAAGCCAATCATCAGACATCTCTGTAGACACACAGATTCCATTAGGATTTCTAAATAGATAGCCTGGATCCAGACTCACAACATTTTATATTTTACCTATTAATATTCCTTATCACTGGTTTAGAAGTTAACAAAATTTATTTTCAACACCGACTTGCTTTGATTATGACCAGAATTCATTGGGAAGCCTCAGAGCAACGTGCCTCCCTTTGCTTCCGTCGGGGGCTGCTCTGTTCCCGTCTGAGAACGTGACCAGGCAAGTCTCCTGGTTTCGTGGATGGAACTTTCACACTTTCCTCACTAGCTGTCCTCCATTTGTCTAAATAGACTTTGGACATTTTAACCACTTTGTAGGTAATATTTTGTCCTCATACCCAGTAATTTTGTATATTGATCAATAAACAGAAAGAAGAAGCAGTAACAACCCACAGAGTGCCCTACCCTGGTGCATGCTCAGTGCTTGTGGAAATGGAATTAGGGGGAGGAGGCAGCGGCAGAACTCAGTCTCTACCTTCTGTCTTACCTTCAGACTTCCCAAAGGTCTAGCCATCTGGTAGGACACAGAGGCCAAAAGATGGAGGAATTGAAGACAAGTGGAAAATGTATGTATTTGGGGGATGGGTAGCAAAAGATGAGTAGATGATGGAGTAGTTCTTTATATCAAGATGACAAAAGCTGATAATTAAAGTGCTATTTGCTGACAACAAATCCCGTTGTTTTTTCAGGTGGGTTCTGACATGAGAGAGGGAACAGGGTTATAGAGACATCATTGTACCATAAACCACATGTATTGAGTTCTCCACTTGTGAAGTTTATTTTTAAAATTTTAAAATATGAACATGTAGTTTTCATGTCATTAGTAGTTGCTTGGTGCCTTGAGTTCCAAGTGGCTCCATTTCTCTGGGCCAGCCTATTTCTTTAATAAACAAAAATATTACTTGCTTTCCTGTCCCATCGTTGAACTCAATATTTTCCATCCCCCTAGAATTGATTCTCCTGCCCCTGGCTCCATGTTTAGAACACTGTTCCTGCTCTTTCAACAGTTTACTTAAGTCCAAAATTTGAATTCACAGTTGCAAAGATGTGGAATCAACCTAAATGCCCATCTGTTCATGAGTGGATTAGCAAAATGTGGTATATGTATACCATGGAATACTACTCAGCCATGAAGAAGGATGACTTAATACCTTTTGCAACAATCTGGATGGACCTGGAGGCCATTATCCTAAGTGAAGTATCTCAAGAATGGAAAAACAAACACCACATATACTCACTATTAAATGGGAACTAACTGATGAGCACACATGTACACAGGGCCGAGTGAAACTCAATGGAAATCAAGCAGGGGAGAGTGGGGAGGATGAGATGAGTGAAAGCTTACCTAACAGGTACAATGAACACTATCTGGGTGATGGGGACACTTATAACCATGACTCAAGCATTTTAAAAGCAACCCATGTAACTAAAAAGATTTGTACCCCTGTAATATTTTGAAATAAAAATAAATAAATAGGAAAAAACAAAACAAATAAACAAAAAAACCCACAAAATTTAAACTCATCTCCTCACCTTTACACTAACATGGTACTGTTGTATTATTAGATCATTAGAGAAATTTGGGGAATAAAAGAAGGGAGTTAGAGCTCAGAATAGGAATCAAACCAAGTGCTCACCAACCACTTCCCAACCGGGGAAACTCCGAACATCTTGAGCACCCCCTGCCGATACAGAGCTGGGCTCTCTCCTCCTGCAAGAGGTTTTCACTCCTGTGCTCCATTCCCGTGGCCCACACCCAGGGTGTGATTGTCTATCAGAGAGAAAACCCAAAGCACCTACAACTTTATGTTGCAGAACAGTTAAGTTCCCCTTTGTGTGAACATCATCAATCCAGAATTTGCTTTAGTCAATTAATTGGTATATTTAGTCCATTAACATTTAATGTAATTCCTGACACAATGGGTTAGTAGCTGCCATTTTATGATTTGTTTACCATTTGTCCCACCTGTCTTAAGTTTTCTTTGTCTCTTCTTTATTGACTTATTTTGGATTAGTTAAGGTTTCTTCCCCATTTTTACTCTGTTAGCTTGTTAATCATACATTCCTTCTTTCCTTTAGTTGCTATTGTGGAAATTGCAAACATTCTTGATTTATTGCAATCTAATATAAATTGCTATCTTTGCTACTTCGCACATGATTCTAGGACCTCAGAGTACTTTAACTCCATTCACCTTCATTTGTTAACCTTTTGTGTTGACATCGTTGTGCATTTCCTTTCTGTTATATTTTAGGTTACACAGGACACCCTCATTATTTTGTATAATCAATATAAATTTATATTTTCCCATATTTATATGTGGACATCTAATTTATTAAAAGCTTTAGATTTCTCCATTTCATGTCTTCATTCAAATTGAAACATCAAAGGAAATTTAATAAAAAGTAAAAGGATAATTATTAAATAAAAATCATTTTCTTAATTTCTTACATACCAACAAAACTGTTTGATGTGTCAGTATTAGCTCTTGTAACAAGTGTGAGCATTCCTGCCCTCCACCTCACTGCCTCCTTTAGCCTCTACATCAAGAGGGTTGGTAATACTATAATTAGATAGGCTATTGTTTTGCTTTAGTTGGTTCACATGAATAGAGCTCCTGGGAGCGGGTGGCCTGTAGCTAGTGCTCCTCAGCTCCAGGTGTCCTTCTGTTTTCCAGAGTGCCAGGCATTCGGCTTCTTCCAAACACCAGCCTGTCCTTCTAGCCTCTTCCGACAGCAAGTGCACTGTGTGTTGAAACCCTGCTGGATTATGAACGATGTGATGTCAGGGACCCTACCTTATTCTTTTTTGCATCTATTATTAGTGCTTATCAAAGGGCCTGGCATATATATACTAGGCAAAGATATAGGGATCTTTTCTGGATAGGTGAGTGAATGAATGAATGAATGAACAAATGATCCACACTCAGTTATTCCAGCTCATGCAGAAACACTCTTCCCAGGCACTGACGTCCCCCCATAGGCACACACTGGGTCTCCTACTGACTTTGCACCTGTCTCTCCCTGGAGCAGGGAAAGGGTAGGGGTCATCTGTCTTCATCAAGAGCACCCCCTGCCTCCCCCGGCTCTCCAAGTGGAAGTTCCCACCAGCCACCAAAGTGATGTGTGCTGAGTGCGTGCCCAAGCAATGGACACCTGGCCCTGTGAACCTGGAAGTAAATCCTCACTTCCCTTCCACCCCTACTCTCTCCCTAGTTTGTCCAAAAAGAAGAAGAAAGAAGAAGAGGAGGAAGAAGAAAAATAAAAAGAGCAAGAGACAAAGTGGTAGATAAAGTGTTTTATTGAACATATATTTGTTCACCAACAGTGAATGCCAGTTGCTAAACTCCACAATACCTAAAAAATGTGATGTCTTCTACAATACATTAACATTTAAAATACTCTAGGATGAATATAAATTTTCAGTGATTGCCATTCTGTGATATTTTTCCTCAAAGAAACATTGTGTATTTTCCTTAAAGAGAATGGAAAAATGCCACTCTAACCAAATAAGTTTATATTAAAGTGAGTATAACATTGTATGCTAATATTTATTGTTTACTGGATTTACTGAATTTATAGACAAAATTTATACACACAAATCTCATGTGTTATCATTTTTTGGCATTCCATCTGCAGTTTCTTACAGATGACATTTGACAGAAGCTAACATTTCTGACTTCATTTCTATAATAGTTTGGAATCACTAAAGGGGATTGGGTGTTCATCACAGAGGAAATGAAATATGTGAAAATATTTGACTCTCTTATTTAGGAAATGTGGAATGTTAGATGACTTTCTAAAGTGCAATAAAGCTTGTACTTTATCTCTGAAATGAATAAGCAGGCGAAAATGAGTATTTTCTATCTTGGACTGACCACTGGTTTTGGGAACTTTAATACTATTTCTGCCTCACTACTTGAAAATCAAAATAGATAAATAATATCCTTGGGGAAATAACTCTGCCTTCCTTTATTCTCTATGCTGAAGAACACATACGTAGAACTCAATAAATAATATATAATATAATAACACAGTCTGACCTTAGGAAATCTGATTTTTTATCCCAATGTGTAGTTCTAGAATCTGTATTTTAACTTGTCAGGAAGAATCCCCAAATTGGCCGCACTCTAAATCAGTGAAGATTGCAGATGTTACGTGGCTGCCACAGTTGTTTGAGGGACCTTTCTTCTTCCTTCACGGTCTTGCCGTAGGAGCGGCTGCTGCTGTCCTTGCTGCCGGCTCACATAGCCATGGAGATGAAGGCCGAGATCATCCAACGGCTGCAGGGCCCCAAGGCGGGCCAGATGGAAAACACAAACAACTTTCACAACCTGTACGTCAAACGACACACCAACGTCAGGTACGCTGCTCTGCTTGCGCTCCTCAGCAAGCCCGGGGGTCCATGGGCTGGGCTGGGGGCGATGTTCACGGGGATCCCACATCTCTCAGCATCCTCTGTCCTGTGCAAGGGCGGATCCTTGGCAGGGAGAATAATCACCAGTGTCCTCCCTCTCCACTCACCTGCTGCTGCCTCTGGGGCCCTCACGTTGAGATAAACGTATGATCCTCTTTGCTGTGTGTGTTGAGCTGTGCTTCACCGTCCTGCCTCCATGGCTAGATGTCAGTCACAGGGAAGAGAGAGGTGGACAGTGGGGTCCTTATTCTGGAAACCCCATGGTCACACAGCAGTCAGTTGGAGGAAGGGTCTGTGGACTTTCTAGGCACCAGGACTGATTCCTCAGAAGGGACTTTGCAGGAGCACATGAAGCCAACACATGCCAGGAAAGCTGGATGCTCTGCCATCCATCCGGAATGATGGCTGTATGGGGTCTGGCCAACCAGTGATCAAAGTCATGGGGGCTGATGTGCACCTCAATTCTAATGAAAGGTACTGCTTTTCTGAGACTGGCACAGTCAGATCTGTTTCCCAGGGCGCCATTCCAGGAGTCACAGTACCTAGAAAACTAACGTGTTTTCATCATGGGACTGTGGCCAGGAAGACGAGCAGTGTGGGGCCTTCATCTCTCCTGAGCTCTAAAGAGGAGCTGTGAGGGGCCTTCATGTCTGGCTGGAGAGGGTGCTCCCTCCCACACCCCCAGCCGTGCCTTCTAGCCATACAGAAACGGGCCCATCCACGCCATCACTGATCTCCACGCCCATCCATCCATTCCTGGCACCACTTCTTGTGGGGCTTGTTCTTTCATCCCCTCATTATACTGCTGTGGTGCTTTCTCTCCAGCTGGGTGATTTCCCTAAGTAACCTGTGCATGGCTCTGACCTCATTTGTTATGTTTTCATGACGTTAGTGTAGTTATTAGACAAGGTGCTTGCTCTATAGTTCAGTAACAACCACATCAATTAAACTTGGTTGAGCATCTGCTCAAATTGGGCTGCAGCCCGTTTGCCCCAAGTCTAGACTCTCCAGGGTGTGTGGCTACTTCCTGGTCCAGCGCTTGAGGTCAAGCTTTTCTGAAGCTCGTCAATTAGAAACTAATTTAACTGAAACTTACATACATTGCTAGACAAATCCCACTTGACACCAGATCTTAGAAGCTACCGATATATATAGCCCAAGCACACACAGATGTCAATGTGCAATGAAAGACCCATATCAGGAAGGAGATAACAGGAAAAACAGTTGCATATTGGGTAGGAAATAAGGAAGCACCATTGGATATGTGATAGAAAAAGACTAAATATATTTAAAGAAAGTTCACACATGTTCAGGAGTAAAATTATTTAAAACACTGGCCTGCCTTCAGGTTTGTAAGTGTTTTGCTATAAAATTAAAGAAGAAAAGTTCCTAGTATCGGACTAGGTGTGTTATACTAGTCATTGCTTTTCCATTTAGCAATGCCCGTCCCATCTCAGGAAATGTTTTTCAGTCACTTATTGACCACACAGCTGGGCTTGGCCCTGCTGGCCAAGAATTCTCCTGTCTCTTGGTCTCGTGACAGTGTATTTTTTTTTGTTTTCTTCCAACAGTCTCCTTTGCTGTTTTCTCTTCCCTAAGTCTGGCCCCTCCTGTCAGTGAGAGTGTTTTCAGGGCTCTCTCCTGGCTGCTCTCTGTTCTCCCCAGCCCTCTTCCGGGACTTTAATTCCCATCTACATATGCTGTCAACTGAAATTAAGGCTGTTGAGACAGGAATAATTCAATAAAAATTTATTGGAAGCCGAATGTGAAGATACCGACCTGGGAAGGCACAGCAACAAAGTAGGGCATGTTCCGGAGTCTGCTGCAAGCTGGAAGGCTTTTATAGGAACGGTTAGGAGAAGGGAGAAAGACTCCTTATGTTGCCACTGTTCTCTTTCATAGGAGGGTACCAAACAGAGGTTATAGTCATTGGCTACAGAGTACAACATACAGGCTAAAATGATGTATATATGTGACAGTCAGTAAAGCTTCATGATTCGGAAACAAATTGGTGTCCTTTTCAGTCTCAGTGGGTTAAGTATTAACCAGTACATCAACAGTTTGAGAAATTCCCAGAAGGATTCTTTACTCAGGAACAGGATGTAAGCAGTGAATCATAGGACCTCCCCAACCTGGGTTACTTTGGAAGCCTGCCAAATGTGAGCCGTGGGCTGTCCATGCCAACACACAGAGCTCAGCCATAGCTTTCCAACCTCGTCTACCCGTGGGTCTACCCGTGGTGTCTACCCGTGGGTAGACACCACCATCAAGCACAGCAACAACCAAAGCTGAACTAGTCATCTTCCCCTGTGAGCTTGTTTGATTTGGGCAAAGCTGGATTTCTTAGCCCCATTGCTCAGCTAGAAACTGGGTCTTCATTTTCCGTGCTTTCCTCTTCTAGGGAACCCCCACCCCCAACATCCAAGTAGTAACTAGGTCTTGTTCATTCTCCTTTCTGTCTCCCACATTTGCTCACTTCTGTTCATTTCCATCAATTATAGGCCTTCCACAGGGCTCTCCTGAATTCCTGGGATGTGGTTCTAACCTATCTGCTTCCAGGTTGCTGTGGCTGGAGTGGTCTTTCTACAGTGGTGGTCTGGTCGGATCTAGGTTGAGTTTCCTTCCTATGTGGTCCCGCACTGCACTGTGCTTTCTCTGCCATAACCCTTTGCACACTGCATCATAATTGCCCGCTTACTTTTTGAATCTTTCTACTGCCAAATAACCTCTGGACCAGCTTAAGATATCTACAGGAAGCTGCTCCTTTGCCTACTACAAGTTTTGACCACAGGAAGTGCTGTGGATGCTGTGAACAGGAAGGAAGTGGAGTCAGCTGCCCATCCACACATTCTACCTCCCAGCAGGGTTTTGGATCAGGGACTCTTTCTCCTAGTGAGCAGAGTTAATTCTTCCTCTTGAACAGTGGTTCAGCATCTGTGATCCCTGCCTCTATAAAGAAGCATGGAAGAAGTAGGGATGGTTTTAGGGCATCATCTGAACAGAATGGACAGCACAGCTACACCAGCAGTCCTGACTTTCCTGAACCCATCAGAGGTCCCCCACAATACCTGTCCATCAGCAGAAGAGCAAGTCTTTCCCCCCTTGAGGTGCAGACACAAGCCCTGTGCTTAGCACAGGGGCAGAGTGTGGCCAGTAGCAGAGCTCCTGCCCTGATCTGGCTGGGACCCACCTGAATGGTGCCATGATATTTTTTTAATTGTGGCAAAATATACATAACATTTACAATTTTAACCATTTGTAAGTGTACAGTTGAGTTGGATTATGTACATTTACATTGTTCTGCAACCATCACTACCATCCATCTCCAAAATTTTTTCTTCATCCCAAATGGAAACTCCGTACCCATCATACAACACCTGCACCTCCCCCATCCCCCAGCAACCACCATTCTACTCACTGTTCTCTCTGGTCGAGCACTCTAGGTACCGCACATATGTAGAATCATACCCTTTGTGCCTGGCTTATTTCACTTAGCATGTCTTCATGAGTAGCAGCATAGGTCAGAATTTTACTTCTTTTAAAGGCTTACTAATATGTTATTGTATATATATGCCACGTTTTGTTTATTTATTCTTTTGGAGATGGACATTTGGTTTGTTTCCATCTTTTGACTGTTGTGATTAATGCAGCTACGAACCTTTGAATACAAATATCTATTCGAGTCCCTGGTTTCAGTTCTTTTGGATGTATTCCCAGAAGTGGAATTGCTGAGTCATGGTATTCTGTCTAATTTTTTGAGGACAAACCATGCTGTTTTCCATCGTGGCTGAAACGTATTATCTTCCCACCAGCAATGCACAAGGGTTTCAATTTCTCTGCATCCTCGCCAAAAACTATTATTTTCTGTATTTTTTTAAATAATAGCTATCCTAATGGCTATTATCCCACTTCTACTAATGGCTAATTCACCCCTACTAATGGCTGTGAAATGTAGTTATTTTTGTTTCATGGTACATTTTAAGCCATCCCACATTCACTATCTGAATCTCAAACCACCGGCAGGAATTCGGGCTTCATTATAAAGCCTTGACACGAAGCAGAAACAAGTTATTATGTAGGAAAAATGGTAATGCAAACAAGTTTTACGGATGCTCCCCATGTTAAACACATACAGAGCTGTAAGAAATCTCACACCTCTCTCGTCTGCACATCCCAGGAAGGGAAGCTACCCTGTCATTTCCTAAGAGGGACTTTCCTGGACTCCTCACCATCTAATCCACTGCTACTGTTCGCTCTCATAGCGTTCTCTTGTTTTCCTTTATAGCACTTTTTTTTATAATTTGTAATTGGACATTTGTTGGTGTCCTTATTTGTTTAATGCGTCTTCCCAGCTAAATTCTGAGCTTTGGGAAGACACACTGTGTCTGCTTCATCCTTGCGGATAGTAAGTACTCCAGACTCATGTGTTAAGTAGTCTTGATTTTTAAGGAAGATTATTATTCCATTCTTTTTCTTTGGCTCGATATAAACAGGATCCCATTTTTATTATTTTGCTGCTTCACTCCCAGTCTTAACTACAAAAATGTAACACCAAAAAATGTTTAAATGGGCAAATTTAGCAAAATGTTTATGTATTCCCTATCCAAGAAAATGACATTCTTCTTATGAAAATACAAATAAAGCGTAAAAAAATTACACTATTTTAATGGAAATTATCATTCTTTCTTAACAAATATAAACTAGAAAACCCTGTCTCCTTGCCGCTTTGGTTCCCACAGCATCTTATACGCTGACATTGTTGGCTTCACCCGGCTGGCGAGTGACTGCTCCCCAGGAGAACTTGTCCACATGCTGAATGAACTCTTTGGCAAGTTTGATCAGATTGCAAAGGTGAGTATTATAGATTCTCTTCCGCTTTGAAGATAAATAAAATCTTAGCCTAGTTTTTCTCCCTCTCCTTATCATTATTGGACTTTTTCATAAAAGCATCCTTTAGGAATGTCGTTTCTAAAATGTGCTGGATTTATCTGCCATTGAGCCTTGATGAGCTTTAAAAACCTGCATCAGGGATGAAAAATGCCATAGCATATAATTATGTGTGCATGGGTTTTTAAAACTTCTGCTCATGTATAATTCAGCACACATATAATAAATACACTGAAGACGAGGAGATTCAATTTGCAAATCCCTCTGCACTGTGCTATTTTAAGGTGCTCTTTTAGGCATCTCATGTCAAGGAGTTGGTAAGATCATTTCCACTCTCTGGTGGTAACTTCTGTATTCAAATCGCTAAGCAGGACTCTGGAAGAGCCCCTGAAATAGGATGCCTGTCTTCCGTGCAAGCCTTTTTCCTACTACTGTCTCATTTTTGTCCTTTGATTCTTGTGCCACTTAAACAGAAATGTAAAGTCATTGGTTGCCATTAATATGCCCATTTATGGGAAATTTCACGAATAGGAAATGGTGCCATGCCACCTAAAACCCTACTTGACCTTACTTACTAGAACTTCCGCAGTTGCTGGTGGGAATTTTGATGAAAAAAAGAATTTCTTCCTTGCCGGCTCTTTACTTCTCATTAAACATTTTTGGTCAACCTAATTCTGTCTTTGCACTGTTCCCGAAAAAAAAAAAAAAAAAAAAAAAACTTCATTTTGCCTATTAGTATGAGTTATTTATATATGGAAGACTTGGTCCTAAATTTGGTTCACTGTGTGATCTTAGTTCACTTTTAAACAATACGGAACACTCCAGCCAAGCTTCTTAGGGAGAAACCTGGCCTGCAGGTGTTAGCATCATCATTCTTGGGCCCGGCTCCCCAAGTGTGTTGCCTTGTTTTGTTCAGATGACCAGGACAGCTCTCAGTGGGGATGTTAAAAAATCAGCGGGAGTATAATTCTGCTTCTTTCTTTTACCAAACCAAAGGAAGGGAATGATTTTTATGTGTGCTCATTTACACAAAAAGAAAAGTTGAAACTTAAATAGTGTCTTAACGATTTGACTTAATGAAAGGTCATTTTTGCTGGCCTACCTGGTCAGGTTAGGAAGAAACATTTCAATCCTGGATGGTGGCAGACAGCATAACTCCAGTGTTCACATGACATTCTCTTCTCTATGTGCATGCTTCAATGTCCCAATTCCCTCTTTTTATATGAACAGCAGTCATATTGGATAAGGGCTGACCCTATCCAGTTTGACTTCATCTTAACTAATTACATGTGCAACAATCCCATTGCCAAATAAGATCACATTCACAGCACTGACTTCAACATCTGAATTTGGAAGGACACAATTTATTATGCAGAACAAAGGTATTCACTATGACTTCCTCTAACCATTGGAACAAAGGAATGTCCAGGCAATATCTGAGTCCAGCGTAGGCTGACTTGGTTCATCCATCATTGATCAAATGGATAACGTGCTTTGGACATTAGTTCATGGGTCATAGTTAAATAACGTGGAGTAGACAGCACTATAACTAAACAGCCCAGTGCACTGAGTGAATACTATCTAAAGCACGTCACTTTAAGCTAAGGAACTCAAAATCATTGCCGTTCACTGTTACTAACTCTCGTGTTTTCTACATTCAGAATATCTATTTAGGAGTATGGGAAGGAAGCCTGATCAATAAGTACTTGTTTGCCTTTTTCTTATTTATGATATTATTATCAGGAATTACATCTATGGTGCTATAGATTTGTATGAAAGCTCTGGCTTGTGCATTATCAGGGAGGGACAGGGAGGGAAAGAAATATGCAAAATCTTCAGCAAGACTAACCCATGCTTAAGAAGAAGAAGATGTGTTTATTTTATTACTTCAGATTTGTTCAGTTTATACATAAGCTTGTGTTAGTGTTAGAGGAAAAAAATCTGTATTTGGCACATCTTCAGTTTTGTTTCTGTTTTATTTTGCTGGTTGAAAGTTTAGAAATGGATATAGGATTGATGCATATGAATACAGTTAATCTAAATATTATAATATAAATACAACCCAGGCAAGAAAAATAATGAGTTAGTCAAACTCTACAGTAAAAAGTTGAACCTGAGATCAGAATTAAGTTTTGAATTACTTGGCAATGCTGTTAGATTGTGGAGATGTTTATCAGAAGCTACATGTCTGCAGCTAAGAATCTGCCTCAGCTTTAAAATAAATGAAAAAAACCATAGCACAGTAGGGAATAACATAGGATTCTAATTCAAATTGAGTTCTGGTCATTATTTCCTACTCTGAATGACTCTGCTCTGCATAGAACGTTTCATTTTGCCGTCAGTGTTTGGAGATGTTTGTACTAAAGAGACTGATCCCATGTTCGTCCTCTCCTTGCATTGAATGTAAATCATTCCAGAGCATTCTCTGCTCTCCCATTTCTTCCTCTTCCCTTACTCTTCTTGCTTTGTAAATGGGCATGTGGGGGAGGGGAGCCCATTCTGATGGGTCACGAAGGGAAGCCAACTGGCTGTCATTTCTCTGTCCTCACAAGCCCCCGTGGCTGGAACGGTGTCAGTAGAACCAGCACTTCATGATGTGTGTTAAATCCGGATCATTATGCGAGGGCTTAACACAATTGAAATTCTGTGATTTCTTCTTCCAGGAGAACGAATGCATGAGAATTAAAATTTTAGGAGACTGCTACTACTGTGTGTCGGGACTCCCTATATCTCTCCCCAACCATGCCAAAAACTGTGTGAAAATGGGACTGGATATGTGTGAAGCCATAAAGTAAGTGAACTGCTTACAAGGTTGTTTTTTTTTTTTTTTAACTGTTTAACAATTTAGAGTTTTAATTCTCACCTGTTACTATTTCTGTTTTTCTGTCGACTGACACTAGATACGTTATTGTACATTTACATAGAATTGTGCAGAAATCCATTTTCTGGCATGTGAGTAAAACTTCTGTAAGTGTTTAGTGTTGTTATCATGGGCCTTAGATGACAGCAAAACGGAATTGGAAATCTATGGAAAGAGACAGTTTTGTTTGTTTCAAAGGTGATTTTTTTTTTTAAAGAATTTTAATGTCTTTGATTTTAAGAAAAAAAGTAATATGACATGTCTCTGATCATAACATCTCTCTGATTTCTGACAAACGATATGGCCATATAGGTTGTAAGGGACAAATTAGCATTTCCCACCAGACTGCAATCCAGAATTACTTCATCTAGTCAAAAATGCCCTGCTCTGTGAATTTAGTTTCAATTTACGTCCGTAATGTATGTTTTCTGCATTGTATCTGTAAATTTTCCATTGCGATTCTAGAGAAGATTTGCTTACATAGAATAACGTTATTAGCATTGACAAGGACAGAGTAAAAGCATAGGGTGAAAGGTAACTTTTATTCCCAGTACCACAGTAGTATTACCAGCACCTTCTTTAGTAATGTCCTTAGTAGAAACCAAAATATTCTCACAATTGATAAAACCTTTTGTTTGCTGATTGTGTAGTTGAAAGATTTTACTTCATTTTGCCTTGTCCTGTACAGGTTTTTTTAATCTAAAAAAGGTTCAAATTATGTGCTTGATGTTCTAATTCCTTGTCTCAGGGTTGGAGTGAATAGGGCGTTCAGTGAGAAAGCAACAAGTCCACTTGTCACTTGTTTGCTCCCCGTGTATGTTGGTCACTTGCTGAAGTGACTAAAAGGTTGATCGGTGGCTTTCCCAGTGCCGTCCAGGGAAAAGTGTGGCGCCCTCTGCTCCCTGCCCCCGCAGCCTCAGCCGATGAGAGCGAGACACTTGTGTGTTCCAGATTCGCTGGCTCAGTACAGATTATTGCAGGCTGCTGTCGAGCAGATCAGGAACGGGAGGGAAATAAAGTGACATTGCTGAGAGTCGAGATGGGAAGAGGAGTCAGTGCGAACTTTGTTTCCCGACACAAGATGCACTGTCTGGGGAATAACCACGTTCTACTTACTTCTTCCCATAAGGAAGTCATTTGTCTTCTCTGATACATGAAAAATAGTTTTTTTCACTTTTTCTCAAAAGTAAGTAACTACTCTTAACTCTGTGGGTCTAGATGTAAGTGAATCCAGTCAGTGGAATGATAGTTTTTTTCGAATGTATAACCGGCCCCCGGAGGCGACCTCAGTGTTGGTTTTGAGTCCGAGGCGAAGTGGGTTCTGTTGGAGGAAAGCATTTTTCTTGATTTCCTGTTAACATAGATGTGGGAAAGATTTTTTATGAACAGCAAAATTATGTGCATTAATAACATGTCGGGTTAACCAATTTACCCTTTCATTGAAGCTTAATTTCTACTTTTTAAAACTGGTTTCCAGTTCCATCATGTTAAATTACCCCAATGTGTTGAAGAACTTTTAGGAGAAAGAATCTTCACATCGCATTCACCTGCATGTCACCAGTTCATCAGAAATATTGGTTTTTTCTATTATATATTTCACTGTGGTGAAATATGTGGACCATTGATATTACACTTTGAACCATTTTATGTGTACAGTTCCGTGACATTAAGTACATTCCAAATGCTGTGAAACCAGCCCCTACCTACTTCCAGGACCTCTGCCTCACCCCATATAGAAACTCGGTGCCATTAAGCAAGGGCTCCCCAGTCCCCTTCTCCGGCCCCAGTGATCTCCGTTCTACTTTCCGTCTCTGTAAATGTGCATATCCTGGATATTTGATCATATAATATGTGTCCCTTGTGTTTGGCTCCTTTCACTTCGCCTAACGTTCTCCAGGCTCATCCACATTGTGGCACATGTCAGTACCTCACTCCTTTTTATGACAGCGTAATATTCCACTGTGTATGCACCACTATCCTTTCATCCCTGATGCCTTGGTAATGTCACACGTGTCCGGAATCTCAGTGAAGTTAGCAGGTTTGAGGAAAGTCTTCCCAACTCTTGCTTATCCCTAACCTTAACCTTCCAATCAGGCAAGGGCAATGTGTCCCAGTGACCTGCCACCCGCTGGTCAGGGGATTCCAGTTCTTCCTGGGTTTCTCTCAGGTGTGGCTGACAAGGTGATCAGTACACGGTTGCTTTGTTACAATAAAGGCAGCGAGAGAGACGGCATCTCAGCAAGTTCGGGAATTCTTTCTCCGTTCTCATTCTCTCTCATACGCGAGGGCATGCTTTTGTATTCCCATTTATTGAGCCAGAGGTGGGGGTGACCGCCGTGCTGGAATTTTAACTTTTTAAGCTGGTGAGGGGAAAGCCACACTTGGCTCTTAGGTTCTTTCTCGAGCGTCTCAGGTTTCAGGGGAACCAGCAACTTGGGTCCCAGGCGTCTGCCCGTGTTTCTCCGTCTGTTTGCACAGCCGCACTTCGCAGGGCCTCGCCCCCCGCTAGCCACGGCGCTGCTGCCGAAGCAGTTCAGTCGCAGTGCTGAATGTTCCCAATGCTTAGAAAGCCTTTACTTTTTTCCTATCATGGAAACATAAATTGTTTTTAACCGAGGAAGTGATATTCAGCACCTTGATTTTATAAGTGATTATGGCTTCTAGAGAACTGCTGTTGAAAGCTTTAAACTTGTATAAAGTGTCACGGTTGCATCAGGTCCTGACCCCACTGATGGGTAAGCACATCCTTGGACAAGGTCTGCGTCCTCATGGCTGACTGTGCTGAGTGCAGAGGTGGACACAGACAGGGAGTGCGAGCTGTCCTTGGGGCACTTGGGGGACAGGGGCAGGGCTGCCTAGACCAGCCCAGTGGGGAGAGACCAGAAGGCCTTCCGGGATGAGGCTGAGCATGAGCAGGGCAGGAAGAACAATACCAGCTGGCTAGTGGCACTCACACCTGGCAGGGAGGGAGGCTCGGGGCGTGGGCAGCAGGGAGAGGAACCGTCGTAGGTGAAGGTCGGGAGGTGAGGACTGCCTGGCGCTGGCCCAGCCACAGCCCTCCATGGGGATGAAAGCCTCTGGCTTTCCCTCCACATTGTCCCTTGGGGTGATTCTCTCCATGCAACTAGGGACGGCTTCCTGAATGCTTTGTTACAATAATATTTGAATTGATAAATGGATTTAGCTGGCAGAAATAAATAAGCATTGCCAAGCATTTCCATTTTCCCTTCACTGAAGTTCTTCATTTGTCTGTGTTGATGTGTTGGCAGGAGGGTCCTAAAGTATTTTAAAAACAAGTTTTTAAAAAATTAGTTTCTTTTACATGATACCTATGCATCACTAAAGCTTTTTAAAACATGATTTTTTCTTTCTTTTATAAAAGAATGGGAACAACTGAAAAGCTTTAATTTCATGATTATTTTTTAAAAAATTCTTATTCAGGTTAAAGTCATCATTAAACTCACAAATAAGCTGTATTGTTCTCTTATTAGCAAAATACATTCATTGGGGCCATACATTGAGCAAAGCTCTCGAATTGCACATGGCCTCCAAGACCATTCCTGACATTTCCAAAGTGATGTCACATGATTCTGATATGAAAATGCAGAGCAGGTGCCAGCCCATAATAGGTGCTTGATACATATTACTTGAAAGAGTAAAAACTACAGCCAAAACACCCTGTCATCGCCATGGTCTGGACTGATGTGGCTTCAATAGTGAGAGCACTGGAGATTTGAGTCTAATCTGGAGAAACCAGGAGGAAAAGCCCCCTCTCTTGGCTCAGAGCAGAGATCTGGAATTCTGAATAATCAATGCCAGGACCCTGACCAAGAGTTAAAGGAAGAAGAGGATATTACTGATCATGACATCACTTCCTTCATCTTTAGGAAAGTAAGGGATGCTACCGGCGTTGACATCAACATGCGCGTGGGCGTGCACTCTGGGAATGTCCTGTGTGGCGTGATTGGTCTGCAGAAGTGGCAGTACGACGTGTGGTCACATGACGTTACCTTGGCTAACCACATGGAAGCTGGAGGGGTCCCTGGGTAAGGTCGAACACTGGATTTCTCTCTTCCCACTGGCAGCGTGGTTAGGAATGCCGAGTCATTGGGCTAATAACTGCCTGCTCAGTTTCTGATGACTTCCGTTGCCTCTTTAGGTATCATGTTCCTCATGCACAGTGGCCTCGTTAATCACATAAGTCCCTGTACCACTACCCCTATGATCCATGGTCAAAGACTGTGGACATCAGATACTAAATTATATACTTTTACTTATTTGCAAATTTATTAATTAGAGACCTGAGTTAAAGATGTTTTACAGTGCAGTCCAGATAGGGCACCTCTCTAGTACTGCTGACCTCTAAAACCTGTATATTAAAATGAACGACTGTAGCATCCACCTCTGGGTAGAAGAACATATTTCAGACAAGAGAATCCTAATGCAAGGGCTATAATTTGGAGGAGCATAAAAGCAAACATTGAGAAAGAAAATCCATGCTTTTTACAAATCAGCATGCTTCCAAAAATGCCCTTGACATGTGTTTCAAAAGATACCCTCGCACAAAAAAATTCCATATTGTCAAGTTTTTGTTTGCTATAATTTGCCACACCCACCATGCAGGTTTCCGTGACTGCAGATGAGCTCCAGACATTAGCAGCTCATGGTGTCCAGGAGTGTCTTTCCAAACTGGTGGTCAGAGGAATAAAAACTTAAATTACAGTCAGGTTTCTCAAGGACATGTAGGCTTTCCTTCATGGGGGAGAAATTATTTCTGAAATCACAAACAAATAGAACATCTTTTTTCACGTATCCTTTTATATCTTGACTGTGGTTTAAAATGGAATTTCAGACGTGTCCACATTTCTTCTGTCACCCTGGAGCACTTGAACGGGGCCTACAAAGTGGAGGAAGGAGATGGTGACGTCAGGGACCCCTACCTAAAGCAGCACCTGGTGAAGACCTACTTCGTGATCAACCCCAAGGTCAGTGCCGTTGGGAAGAGTCTATGATCAGCCTGTTGCTTCTGTGATTAAAAAGGAGGAGGAAGAGCGAATTATTGGCTGACTGTGAAACAAGTGAAAACAAGTGTTTTCAGTCAATACTCAGTATAATTCTTTGCTAGTCTTTAAATGCACATGGTGGTTTAATTACGGAAGACATTTTGTAATAACGAATTCAAATACGTATTAAACAAGCAGTTGCAATGCATTGCTTGTCTGCATGACGAGGGTGTCGATGCAGGTTGCTAGTTGGGCTGTTAGTCCCTGTATATGACAGTGGATACGGCTTCCGAAAGGCTCTCAGTGGGCACAACCTTGATACCTGTCAGTTGGGAAATTAAACGAAGAGAAAAGATTTTTGCTCCGGCCTTCAGAAGATAAAAAATCTAATGAAATAAAATAGGATGCACATATAAGAAAAAGGAAAAGAAGAAATCTTTTAAAGACTAACAAATATCACGTAGACATGTGTGGAGTGTGTGTGTGCACAGATGCACGCACCTTCCGTGCGATAAAAACCCCCATACCCGGAAGATGATCCGACCCAGACGCACGCTGAGGAGCTGTTTCTTATTTTGTTCTTACTACCTACTAGGCCAGATCAAGGGGCTTAGAGCTCTCATTTCTTTTAACCCTTCTTAAATTCCTGCCAAATGGGAATGATCACTATTTACAGATTAAGAATCTGCAGCTTTGAGGGGTTCTGGAACTCCCCCTAAATGACACAGCTGGTAAGTGGTACAAATATCAGCAAGAAAGATCTCTGAATGTGAAAAACAATATCAGAAAATCAACAGGATCACGTTTATGCGCATTCTCTCACGGTGGCATCTCTGAAAGCCCAGTCTCACCTTTGGAGACAAACTTTCTACTGGCTTGACGACTGATCTGGAGATAGATGTGTGACAGACGTCAGGCATTGTGGGGTGACGGAGGGGGTGCAAAAAAGATGTGTACAACGCCATCACGTTCAGGCAAAGAACGCCAAAACACGGTGTTTGAGGCCATTTAGCATTAGGAACAGCCTCAAATCCCCCACAGCTATCACTTTAGAAAAACACAACCATCGAGACAAAGCTAGAAGAGATGAGCATATGCTGTTTAAGTATTTACTTTATAAAAATGTCCAGTAACATGGCTAATATGTTTTCCTAAGTGTCAATTACAGGTAAGTAATCTTGCTATATGGAAAAGAATCCCTCAGCCCAAGTAGCTGGTTCCGCACTAACACTGTAGGAGAGAGGACAGATGCCCCAGAGGTGAACGCAGGGACGTTAAGAGGGATCATCTTAGTCAAGTGAGGTTGGCACAGGGCAGACCTGTGCTGTGCCACTTGTGATACTTTGTTTCTCGCCCCAAGGGAGAACGACGGAGTCCCCAACACCTCTTCAGACCTCGCCACACCCTGGACGGAGCCAAGATGAGGGCGTCCGTCCGCATGACCCGGTACTTGGAGTCCTGGGGGGCGGCCAAGCCCTTTGCACACCTACACCACAGGGACAGCATGACCACGGAGAACGGCAAGATCAGCACCACGGTACGTCCTCGCCGCGCCTCCACAGTACCTGAGCACTGGGGAAAAGCGAGTTCCCCCAAACAAAAGGCTGCCAAAACGACTCTTGTCTGCCGCGAAGCAAGCTTACCGTCTTGTCCTTGTAGGAGAGGCCCTTATAAACAACTGTCAGGGTGTGAAGGAGCCCCAAGCCCACATTGCCAAGGGTTCTAACCTAAAGTGATTTTTGCATTATAATTTTATAACCCAAGACAGTGTTATTTACAACTGATAGTAACAACTGAATATAACTGAACTATTTTTTCATCGAGTTTTTTTTCTATCGTTAAGTAGAAAGGCTTGAGGATCTTAGTAAAAAGACAAATAAAGGCATGATGTCCTTGGAGTTTGTGTAGCATCATCAAGACCGTCTCTTCATGGCCCCAGGGTTAAGGCTCTGTGGGCAGCATTGTACGTTCTATTGTCCTGGTTCCTTGTTTACATCACTCCAGCTTCCTGTGTGTAACAAAGTGTGGAAGCTCTTTACACCAGGGACATATGCAATAGGATGGTTGAAATGGAGATAGAAAATTGAAAGACCCACAGGAGGACGGAAAAGTGAATACAGCTAAGTACTTAAAATAATCCCTCTGGTATTGTTAGATTCTAAAACTACCTCTGAGTAAAATTTCATGTGTAATGGCATTAACTGTATTAGGGGTGCAGTTGAGATAAAAAGGAAAATTTAATGTTACATAATTCTCTTTGGCTGATGAGAAGGAGCCTGCCAGGTTGCCAGGTAAGGGTGAAGTTTTCTGGCTGCCCTGTGCTGCCACCCCTCCCAGGGTCTCACAGTGACACCCCAGCCCCAGCAGGTAGGGGCTCGGCACTCTTGTTTGGGCTTACTTATATCTCTCCTCCTAACTTCCTTTGATCTTTTCTCAACTAAAAAACAAATATGATCCGATGGAACACCATGATCCATCAGACAGTCAACGAAGGAGACCCACCAGGAAAAGTCCTGGAGTTTCATTCTGGTGGGTGGAGAGAGTCCATAAGTAGGAAAACAAATCAAGGAACAGGATGGTGTCAGGTGTGATGAGGGCCGGGAGGGAGATAAAATTGAGTGATGTCTTCTGGGTAGGACAGCTGGGGGAGGCTCAGAGGGAGAGAGAGAGGAACCAACTGGGAGAAGAGTAGCAGAAGGACAGATTCAGTGACCCTAAGAAGGAAATGAATGTGGTGCCTTTTGGGGGCAGAGAAGAGGCTGGTATGGCTGGAGCGCAGGGTGATGCCCTCCTGTGCTGAGACTGTAGCGGTGGAAGCAGCGAGATGCAAACCCAGGGTCTAATTTGAAAGTAGAGCAAGTGAGACTCCGTGGTGGACTGGATGTGCCTGCAAGTGAGGAGCAGAGGGGTGTCCACGCTTTCGAGGCTGCACAGCTGGGAAACTGCGGATGCCCTTAATCGAAATCACAAATACAAGGGGGAAATCGGGTTATTTAAGATGGAAACAATTCAGACTTTACTAACGAACAATTTCAAAGCAATATGCCTTTTTGATATCGGAGTGCAGCGAGGAAGTAAGCAGCTGGACGTGCAAGTCCAGAACTCAGGGGACAGGACCGGGCTGGAGATGCGAGTGTGAGCTGTCGGGCTGTGGACGGCACCCGAAGCTGAGGAACTGATGAAATCTCAAGGATAGAGCAATCCAAGGGGCATCTGGGGCCGTCCAGCATTTAGACCTGTTGGAGGAAAAGCATCCTGGGGCTCTAGTATTTAATGGACAATGAAAGCCTGTGCTTCTATCACTCGTAGGAAAAATGATAATAATTTGACTAATTTGTCCCAGGGCAGCATTTATTGTTAGTGCTATGGCTGATAACTACATCCCTCAGTGGGATTTATTATATACCAGCCATCGGTTGGTTGCTTGGTTGGCTGGTTTTTAAGAAATAAGAATCATGTATGAGTATTTGAATGTGATTTTCTGTGCTGTTTCTCATGTACACCCATGGGGAAAAAGTCTTACTTTTCCAGAGGTGTTGTTGTTATTGTTTATTTCTTACCAACCTTTATTGTCTTGAGACTTAAGAGTGGCTGTATCCTTTATTATGGGAGTAAGGGACCACAGGAATGATTTCTGCCTGACTTTAATCTGTTGTTGTGAAGATGCCTTATTCACGGTAAAGCTGGAACTGGTTAATGCTTTGAGCTTCAGGAAGTTGTTTATAAAAACCAAAGAACATTTTGAAAAACTCACTTTTCATAACCGCTCGTCCCACCTGTCACAGGTTCAAAGCCAGGTTTGTGCTGCCTTAGCAGCGATACAGCATATCTTAAGAAAGCCTCAAGGCTTTGGTTGGTGCATTAAGCCCAAACTGCTTATACTTTGCTGTGTCTCTTACTCACTTTCAGAAAGACCCATCAGAACTTTTATTGACATATTCCAAGGTTGAACAATTGACTTTGCCCAAACTTATTTCTTATATCTAATCCCCTATGCAGAATTCCATTGACTCTGCATTCAACATTGATAGAGCTGATGAATAATGCATTATTTTACTATCTGTAATAAAACAAGGAGTTCAATTACTTTAAAAAAAAAAAACCCTTACCTTTCCCTCGGCTAAATACATTTCCTAATCTAACCTTGCAGATCAAAGCAGCAAACAAAAGTTTCTTCTTTGGAGCTGCTTTGCTCCAACTGTTATTTTCATTCCCATCACAAATGTATAAAAGTGATTTTTTTAAGTCTATTATTGAACGTTTGACAGTGGGATCTCCACTAATAAACCCTGACCAGTGCCTCCCTCCCATTCCTCTATTGGGAACCACGCACATACATGTGTTGATTTCTTCTTTTTCTCCAATGATTCATGATTTCACATACTTAACTGGTGGTACCATTTCTCAGTAGCCCAATTCATGGAGAGGATTGGCTATAGATTTTGTGGTTATATTCGTGTTTTAAAGCATTTTCTAATATTTGTCTGATACCAAAGTCCATTTTCACGTGATTGTAAGTGGCTGACAGTAACTCTAATACCAATCCTCTGAAGTCCGTTGTTTGAAATCAAATCTGAAAACACTGCACGACAATCCTGATACTTCCAACATCCAGAGTTTATAGATTACACCAACATTCTAAATATAAACTGAGCTTGTAATCTTGATTTACATTTATGATTAAGTGCTTTCTCTCCACATGGGTAATTATTTGTTATCTAAATGATACTTTTTAGGATAAAAAAAGAAATATGTTTACATCATTATCATTACAACATTCTTCTTGAAACAGACTTTTGATAACTAATAACCTTTTTTTTATTCAATATAGGATGTACCAATGGGTCAGCATAATTTTCAAAACCGCACCTTAAGGTATGGTATATCTTTGACTATCTAATTTTTAAAGCATTATTGCTTTTTATTCATTTCTGAAAGTAATTATCATCAATTATAGTAATTTCAAAGTATACTTCCTTTAAAAGAGCAGCTCCTTGTGAAAAGCCCTCTTACATTGCTTTCAGCCTCTAAAAATAGGATTATTGGGGTCTGGTTATTAGTATTAAGGGAGAGAAAAGGAAAACACCATCTGGTAGTCATTTTAGAACATTAAATTGTTTACTTAAATTGACTCTTCTTAATATTAATGTGTAGTAAAATATTGAATTTTCTTAAAATGAATATGTTGCTTAAAATTACATTTTTATGTTGAATCCTAAAGATAAAAGCGAGATAAGTCTGGGCTTTCTATTTATTTCTGAAATAAAGGGCTGTACAAACTGCCCAGAAAAGAGAAAATCTTCCCACAACTCCATGTGCCCCTGTCACCAGCACTAACCCTTTCCCCACGCCCCTCTCGCTTTGAGCTCAGAGTTTTAATTTAATATTGGTTTGGGGGTCAACCAAACCAATATTAAGACATTAGGATAAATAATGCAAAGATTGGCCCCAGAGTTCAGGCAGCTTTCTTTCTCCACACAGGGGTCTGTTAATTGGAGATACTGATAGTTTTATAGAAAATAAAGAAAAATATGAGATCCAATATATTTCCTTGTAGAAAATGCATTATATCCAAGCAAAAACTAAACACAGTTAGTCGTTCCCTGCCAAAGCATGGCAATAGTGCACGTTATCCCAGAATTCTTCCACGTGACTTTATTTGTGTAACAAGCTCTAATTTGTACGTTGTGCAAAATTTGAAATTTTAGCATTGAGATATATACTTATAGTCCTTATGCTATAAGGATAATTGGGTTCTTGGGCTTCTCAAGGATATTTTTAAGTGGTATATGACATTTTAAAGAGAACTTAAGCTAATTTTAGAAATATTACGGACCCCCAAGATACCTTACGGAGCCATGACACTTAATGTCAATAAGACACTAACACATCTATGAGCAACTGTGCATGGAAATTTCATGGACTTCCTTTCACATTACATTCAATATCTCTTCTGTTATCTCTCTCCCTTCCTGCAAGTCTGCTTCAAGACTCTGTTGATTGAAATTACAATGGGAAATGCCTTGGGAAGCCCCAGTATTACTGGGGCAGTGTCTTCTGGGATGAGTGCTGTCTGAAAGATAATGATAATAAGCTGTCCTTTGTATCCGTACTAGATCATAGAAAATCTGATTTCATCCTGGCAGCATTATGGTGAGGTAAAATCTATTGCCATTGCCATTTTAGAAGGGGAGAAACTGAGGCACCATGGTTAGGAGAATGCCCAGAGTCACCTGGCTAGGGTGGGGGACGAGGCCAGGATTTGTGACCAGGCTCTGTGACCGCAAAGCCTGTGTCACTAACAGCTCTTCTGTCTTCCCTGCTTTACGAAAGGGCTCTTCCATTGTTATTCCACTCTTCTCTGTAGTTATTGATCTTTGGCAGCCTTATGGCCTCAAGGGGAGAATCTCCTTTTGATCAGACTCACCCAGGCTGCCCTGGCACTCCCTGGCTTTGTAAATGGACTGCCCTATAATGCCTGTCTGAGCCTCCAGCGTGGCCCGTGGGCTGGTGCCATGTGACCTTTCCATGCCTCCTCAGATATCACAGCCCAGGCGAGGTGGCAGGACAGGTCTGGGGTGGGAGCTGGGGAGAAAGAATGGAGACAAACTGGAAGGAGGGATTGGAGGCCCAGAGCAATGGGAAGGTGGGGTGGGGCCAGGCGGCAGGAGCAAATTCAGGACAGCAGGGCTGATCGTCAGAGGGACGAAGTCCTGGTGGTGAATCGGCAACTCCTGGTGGGTAGGTTTTCAGCCCCAGGGTACCTTGTCTTCTCCAGAGCAGAGGTCTCAAAGCCACAGAGATAAGAAAACGGTCTGTGTGTGCAGGCATTACCTAAGCTAATCCTATAACAGATTAACAAAGGCAATATCATTGTTAACCCTGGAAATAATGTTGAAGAATCAGATTTTCTTACGAGCCTCAAGATGCTTACCCTGTTCTTTCTTAGACTTTGTGAGGCTCTTCAAAAAATAAATCCACCCAAAAGAGCACAAAACATTCTATGATAAAGACATCTGCACTCGAATGTTTATGGCAGCACAATTCACTACTGCAAGGATGTGGAAACAACCCAAGTGCCCATCAATCCATGAGTGGATTATTAAAATTTGGTATATGTACACAATGGAATATTACTCAATCATAAGAAACGACAGTGATCTAGAACCTCTTATAGTTTCCTGGATTAAACTTAAGCCCATTATCCAAAGCGAGGCACCACAAGATCAGAAGAACGGGATCCATTTGTACTCACCATCAAATTGGTACTAACTGATCAACACTAGGTTGATCACATGGCAGTAATACTCTCCAGGGATTAGGGGAACAGGGGGGTAAACCCGCAACCAAAGGACACGGGGGGAGCATTGTAGGGGGAAGAGCATGCCTTTAACCCTCGCTTGGGTGAGGCAAAGACATAAAGTGTAACCATAATGTTTGTACCCTCATAATACCCTGAAATAAAATAAAATAAAATAAAATAAATCCACCAAATTGAATTCAAGAAACTTGGCCAGGTGCAGTGGCTTACACTTGTCATTTCAGAGCTTTGGGAGGCCGAGGCAGGAGGATTACTTGAGGCCAGGATTTTAAACCAGCCTGGGCAACATAGTGAGACCCTGTCTCTATAAAAATAAAAAAAATTAGCTGGGCGTGGTGTCGAGCCCCTGTGGTTCCAGCTACTCAGGAGTCTGAGAGAGGAGGATTGCTTGAGCCCAGGAGTTTGAGGTTACAGTGAACAGTGATCGTGCCATTGCATTCCAGCCTGGGTAACAGAACAAGACCCTGTCTCTTAAAGAAAAAAACAAACAAAACAAAACAAACAAACAAAAATCCTCTCAAGTTTAGAACTGGGACTAAAAAAAGTTAATTTGCTTTCTTCAGAAAACTTGAAATTTAGTATGCTAAATTTCTTAAAAACCTCTTAATTCAGTTGGCTTGATATCTGTGGGTGGATCACTTAATATCATTCTGTTTTTTAAACCAAGACTGCCCTTGGCCTGTTTGAAGAAGCCAGGACCCGAAGGCACAAACCCATAAACACAGGATGCTGGAATTGGAGAAACCATCCATCTTACTAACGATAATCCTGTGAGATTTAATTACAGATAAATATGACATTGCATATTTAATGCTATTATTATCTATATCTAGAGGCAATTCTGAGCTCAGAAAAGTGTGATTTTTTGTTCCAGATTAGAAGGCCTATTCAATTAAAAATTTAACCAACCGGAACACACAGAACGTGTGCCTGAACCAGGATGCGGCGCAGACTTGCTCAGGCCATTGGGAGGGGCTAGGCTGAGCTTTCACTCTTGGAGCAGATGTTTAATTTTTAAATTGGTTTTCTCCTTTACAGCATTCTCATGCAAATTGCCAGATTAATCTTGGGGAGCTCTTATTATTTGGCATAATGTATTTAGAAAGCATCTACTATTAAGGCTAAGGATTATTTCCTCCTGAGACCAAGTGAGATGGTCAGCCAGTATAAGTGGGATTTTCTGTGAATAGCGCTGTCTAAAGCGGAGGAACATTTAAATACGTACAATTAAGCTTTGATATACCTAAAAGAAGGCTTAGATTCTGCAAGTTCTTGAAAACTGACCAAGGAAAACACGAAAAAGGAAGACTATTTTGTCAACCAAACCAAATTTTTACAGGGGGATTTCCAGAAGCAATGTGTTCTGTCATGAAGTAAAACTTACGAAGGCACCAAGTCAAGGACTAATGCATCTCTTAAAGGAGAACGTTCTTTTGTCTCAAACACCAAGTCCATATTTTTAGTGTTGCCTAGTAATTGCCTGGTAAATTCTACGCTGATTGAGCGGTAAGGCAGCATCTTTACTGTAGCAAAATCTCTACTCAGTTCACGCAATCGACACAGGGGCTATAGAGAAAAGGCTGCTTATAGACTATTATTTCTTCTTTCTTTTTTCACTCAATTAACAGATTCAAACAGAGGTTTTAGCATCGTAGAAAAACAGGTTCACAGACACAGAAGGACAAAATTTGCACGTTTTCATTCATGTTTGAGAGCTTAAAAAGTTGATCTCATGGAGGTGGAAGGTAGAATGACAGGAACCAGAGGCTGGGAGGGGTGTGTGGGCGGGAGAGGAGGATGAAGAATGGCTGGTTAATGGGCACAAATATGCCTTAGATAGCAGGAATAAATCCTAATGTTCAATAGCAAAGTGGGGTGACTATAGCTAGCAACAACGTATTGTGTATTTTAAAATAGCTGAAAGAGAGAACTTGAAATGCTCTGAGCACACAGAAACGATAAATACTCAAGGCATTGGATATCCCAAGTAACCTGACTTGATCATTACACATTCTATGCATGCAACAAAATATCACATGTACCCCCAAATATGTAAAATATTATGTATTAATAAAAATAGACCTAATATTTACTTTAGTAATAATCTTCTTACCCATAATATTTCCTTTTTCGTATAGAACCAAGTCACAAAAGAAAAGATTTGAAGAAGAATTGAATGAAAGAATGATTCAAGCAATTGATGGAATCAATGCACAAAAGTGAGTACTTTTTCATCTTAAATTATCATTCAACTCTTATTTCAAACCCTATTATTTAGAAATAATGTCATATTTTCAAAAAGTATTTTACCACAGGCTCT
>NW_012151607.1:688907-731977 GCF_000956105.1 Propithecus coquereli | reverse complement strand
TTTTTATTTAATGTTTTATTTTGAAATATTTTTAGATTTACAGGAAACCTATTTAAAGTTTTATCGTGAAAGCTGACTCTTGAAAAGTGTAAATGATTTTCACCCAGACCTCTCAGCCTCTAAAATGAAGTTACAGGGCCTCAATTAATAGACAGATTTACAAAATGCATGCCTGTTTCAGATTGCTCCTTGCAGGTGTTTGTTTTAGAATATTTACAGGGCTTATGAAAGAATCACATCAGGGTGTGTGTGTGTGGTATGTGTGCATGTGTATGCATGTATGTGTGTATGTGTTTGTGTGTGAGTGCATGTGTATCTGTGTAATAAAGCATCCTGGTCAGGCAAGAGTGGCAATTCAGATATGCTGGGACATGTCTGGAACAGTTGTCACCTGTCTGGCACCCCCCTTCGTGTGCCCCAAACAGATAAGGCCTCCACTTGTCCCAGAGTGCTCAGGACGCACCAACAGCATCTGGACAGATGCTCTGCTTTGCCTGGCACTGGGATCAGCGTGAAAAACGTCCTCACCTCTGCCGCAGTTGAAATCTCGACAAACCTCAAAGGGAGAAACAAATAATTACATGGAGTCTGTCATCAGCTTAAACCTAGAGAAGTGTCTCACTATACAAGATACAGGTGGAAGGATATATTCATTCAGCCCAAGAAAACAGCAGCTAATGCTCTGTGACCCACCAGAATGAAACACAATTTCAGAAGAAAGAGGAATGTTATATTTGACAAAGTTTGGCAAATAATAATAATAACAATGGTAATAATTAAAAACAATCTCTAGTCAGCCTCAGTGTGTGTTCACGCGGGACACCTACCCTCTTAAACTACTTTTGTATCCACCTTTTAGAACATTCCTATCCAAGGAATCATTAGAAACTACAATTGTTGGCTTCACTCTATTTTTTGTTAAGGTTGCTTTTGAACTGTCTGTTTGCTTCGTGTCATTTAGTATTCAAATACTTGTTTAGTTAACACCTTTGTGGTGTATGTAGTTCTATTCTAAAGTAATGTTTAGTGTTGGTGTAACTGCTCATGTTATAATTTTCCCAACACGTTTCAGAGACCAAATAGAGAAAAATGCCATGCTGTACTCAAAAAATAAAAGAGAAATTTTTTAAATGGAAGCTCTTATGCATCTATTTTTTTAAATTAGCTTCAATTTCATTTTGGCATACCCTCATTAACTCCTCTTGTTCTTTGATATGATGTTCTTTGAATTTCCACTTGAGGATTCAACTGGGGCTCCAGGTTTGATGTACCATCCGGTTGTTTTCTGCTATTGACATAAAACAGTGATTTCTATGCAGGTTGTTATTTATTCACTGACTGATTCATTTAACAAGCACTTGTGAAAAGGTGACAAACGTCAGCATTTGCTCAGCATCAGACACCCCGACACACAAGGCCTTTCCTCAGTACGTGCCCACAGCGGGGACAGCTCTCTGGGGTCTCATCTCATAAGGACGCTAAGGACATTAATCCTATCAGATCGGGGCCTACTCCTATGACCTCATTTAACTTAATTACTTCCATAGCAGCCAATCCCTGAATACAGCGGTACTGAGGGTTAAGGCTTCAACATAAGAATTTGGTGGCGGGACACAAATATTTAGCCCGTAACAAAAGGAAAGTGCTCTTTATTTTATTAATAGTGTCCCCTTTACTGTAAGAATGTGCAATCTTATAGTCCAGAATAAAGCTGGGGGAGGACGTGGGTGTACCTATGCCCCTCACCTCAAGTCAGCCTCTCGTTTAGAATCTCCTTTATTTGGCGTGGCCTAGTGAAAAAACAGCTCAGTGTAAATTAATAGGGAATCATTTACGGTAATAGCCCAGGACGGTGTTGGACTTTCTTTGTGCCTTAGACCACTTGGGTCAGGAAAAATGTCAGGATACCCTAAATACAGCATACACAGGTTCCTTCTCCTCCTCTCCCCTCCCCTCTCCTCCCTTCCTCTCCCCTCCTCTCCCCTCCCCTGCCTCCTTCCCTCCTCTCCTCTCCTCCTCTCTCCTCTCCTCTTCTCTCCTCCCATCTCCTCTCCTCTCCTCTCCTCTCCTCTTTTCTTTCTCTGTAGTTCCAACTCCCAAAAATAATATTTACCCTTATCTGTCTACACAAATCTTTCCTATTCCCGATATCCAAATCATGTTTACAAATCTGATTTTCTACAAGTCAGTCAGTAGTGGGAACTGAGACCACCTCAGAGAATTCGCAGAGATGATTAATTCTGCGACAAGGTAAGAAGAATTAGATCGTCATTCGTTGCTTCAAGGGAGAAGCCACAGGCCAAACCCGGCTTGCTGTGGGAAGGAGGTGAGGGCAACAGTGAACTGGACTCAGTCATCTCCAAGCACCATCCAGCCCTGGGGCTCACGCAGCACTACGTTAGGCTCTGGGGTTGCAGGAAGGCAGGCCCTGATCTTGAGGCCTTCCTGTTTCCTGCAGGACCGTGGTAACTGCGCCCTAGACTGGGAAGCTGGTGGCCCTGCTGGTAATTGAGGAGCTCGTTTTATTTCCACTTGATAAATTTCACTCTTATTTCATTTCTAAGCTTATATTTTTCCTGGAGTATTTTTAAATTAGATTTTTCCTTCTCAAAAAAGAATTATTTTTAGTAAGTTACCTGCATACATTATTCAGTTTGCTAAGTGCACAGTTCTAAAATTGAATATGGTTAAAATTTATCTTAAATTGTATTTCTGGCCCTTTTCATGTCAACCAACCTTTGATTCCTCCTACTGGTCTCATCTCGTAAAACAGAACAACGTAGTTTTGCAGCTGGTGCAGTAACACGAAATACCGAAACGTTTGCTTCCCCGGTACCTAAAGCTTGTCACCTTGAATCAGAAAGTGTTTTTACGGATCTCACTTTTAATGGCAGTCATTCTAGAGTGCATTACTGACTGTGGGTTGTTTATTCTTCTGGGACATTCAAGCTAATCGTGGTGCGTGTCTGGCAGTGAGAGTCTTTAGAACCCAGGAGGGATGCTGAGCAGACAGGGAGATTTCCCTCCCCCGATGTCCCCATCTCCTGGGTTAACTTGTCATTAGCCACGATGTAAACATCAGTCTACACTTAGAGACTCTAATCTGCAATCAGGAGGCGGCTGTGCTTGTTGATTACTGATAAAGTGGAACGATTTCACTTGACCTTTCTGCCTGGATCCTAAAAGGCCTACATCCTTCATCTCCCAAATATATCTCAGGGAGGGAAAATCCGTACAAATATGACTGTTGGTTTGGAAAAGTATTATATTAAGACGTTTATGTGAACTGATAATTGAACAGGTATGACTTTTTTGGAAATTTATGTAAAACATAATTTTCTCTCTAATTCCCTAATACACTTATTTTTTCTCCCTCTCTCTTTCTCTCTCTGTCTCTCTCTCTATATGTGTGTGTATGTATGTGTATATAAATATAGGTATACATATAGATGGAAGTGTGAATGTAGATATACAGTTATAGACACAGATACATACTGCATATATATGCATACATATGCATGTATATATTTAGGAGTATTCTTTCAAATTCTGAGAGTATTTAAAAAAAATTAGAAAAGTAAATATATAAATGTCTTAGTGACTAGTGACCCCTCCCAGTCGGTAATATATTTTATTGGTATTTCTAGATACTTTTCTTTATGCATAGATTTGGATTTCTTTTTACATTCCTGTAGTTGTGAATATAAGGAGATATATCTTCCTATTTCACTTAACTTTATTTCATAAAATATGTGTTTATTTTATTGCCAGACGTGTGATGGCGTCAGGCATCGTATGCCCAGCTTTCTTGGCCCTGCACCTGGTATCACTGTTCCGCTCGCGATTCCATACAACACTGTAGTGAAAGGTTTCCTCCTTACGATCTTTCTCTGTTGACAGCTGCTTTCTTAAAACAAATTTCTGAAAGTTAGTCAGGGTGGAACAATACATAATTCCATACAATTTTTTTTTTTTATTTTTTGACATCTGAGAGATATGCAGCACTTATGAATATGCTTTTGCTTGCATCGACATATTCTGAACTGATTGTACATTATAACACTATTTCTGCTAATTTTTTGAAAACTATATTCAAAATTTTTACTTTCTAGAAATGGAAAAAGTGACAATGAAAGTATTTTAAGTAAGCATGAAAAAAACAGAATCCTCTCACCCAGACCTTGAAGGCACGCCGGTGGTTTGGTTGTTCTGTGATATGTTGCATGCCAGAAGCTTAGAAAAATGGTGCTTCTTTAGGAATCAAATCCTTCAGGAGATGAAACTGCCATGCGGTTTTTCAGTAAAGCATCAAGAAATCAATTTGTTGAAGTACTTTAACCCTATGGATAATTTATCTCTGTAGTATTTAATTTGGATAACTTGGATTTCAATTTGACATGACAGTTGGTTTGTAACACAAAATTTTCCAAAGAGGGCAGTATGTAAATAGAAATATAATTATATATTTGCAGATCCTGTTAACAATCTCTGGATTCCATATCCAGTTATTTGGCGTTATACATTTTTTTTTAAAAATATTCAATTTGGAATGATTTACAATAAAGAAAGAAGAATGCAAGTCATTAAAAAAATCATAGTTCCAGATGTCTGTTTGGAAATTTGGTTTTATGATATGTCTATCCTTTTTATTTCCAGGCAATGGCTCAAGTCTGAAGATATTCAGAGAATCTCACTGCTTTTTTATAACAAAATACTAGAAAAAGAAGTAAGCTATTTTTTTTCTTCAAAATCAATCGTTTTTTTCTGAAATAGTAGTTTTGAATTCTTCATGAAATTGTGCTCGTGTTATTTACATGTGACATTTAAATTGCCTCTAACTTTATCAGAACTCTTCCTGGCTTTTCCTGTGGTTCTTTCATGTATATATTGTCTTGTATTTCTGTTACCAGGTTTTTGTCATTGGTCAGTCACCATTCTCAACCCTCCTGAGAATAAATGAAATTTGCATTATGTCTGAGATAAGAAGAATAAAGGAAAGAGACAGGATCTAACATCTGACTTTCTCAATGTGAAATTTTCTCAGTAAAGTCTTTAAAAGAAAATGAAGCCCTTTCTGATAAATTTACAATGTCTTTACACAAATTATTTTAATATTTTGCCAAAAATATGAGTTTTACACTCTATGCCTTTTCAGGAGAATTAGAAAACCCAAAATTTTAAGTTTTGTTGCATCTAAATAGTTCCACATTATGACTCCCCAAATAAGATCGATTTTGGGCACAAATAAGTAAGCAGACATTCAGGTCTTACATGTCAAGCTTAGTATGGGTTTGCTTAAATGAATTAAGTTATTATTGCAAAAAGGACAACCATTCTTCTAGCTCAACTATATTTTATCACCTTTTCTGTTGTGTTGATCTAGAGAAGGAGCAAGAATTAGAGGTAATTTCCATCATCCAACTATATAATTACAAGCTTAGTTGGAAAAAAAGTTATTATATTAATGGCAGCATTCACAGCTCTGGTATTAAAATTCTGTTGATAAAATTCAATGCATTGTTTATGAATATTTAATGGAAATACTAAATACAAGAATTTCTTCCAAAATTCATTAGGGTTAGTTTTAAGGCACAGTAAAACTTTCTTTTGTGTTGGTGGCTAAGAGAATCAATTCCTTGTAGAAGCCCATTTCCTTTGTTAAAAACCACAGTGAAATTCCAACTCATATCCCTGCACAAAGCCATAAAGAAGTTGAAAGATAAGGATATAATTGAATGCACAGAGTGCAGTCACATTCCAGCAGTTACACTACTGTAGCTTCTTCAGCAGCATATAAATTATCCTGGCTATTATTCCCTTCCTTGTAGAAGCCCATTTCCTTTGTTAAAAACCACAGTGAAATTCCAACTCATATCCCTGCACAAAGCCATAAAGAAGTTGAAAGATAAGGATGTAATTGAATGCACAGAGCGCAGTCACATTCCAGCAGTTACACTACTGTAGCTTCTTCAGCAGCATATAAATTATCCTGGCTATTAAGTCACAAAATTTACCAAAAAAATTCTAGTAAACAGAAGGTGATCATCATTTTAAAAATGCAGTTTTACTTTAATTCCCTTTGAGTGCATACTTGTAAGATGCCAACTTTAAGGCAAATTTCAGAGAGCATCAAGATTCAGGCTCAGTTTTTGTCCACCTATCCCCAGCCTGCTCTTCAGACCAGCAGGACAAAGGCGGTAAGACATATCTGAAAAGAAGCATCACAGAGCCATTGGAAATCCATCATTCAGCGCCAAAACCCGAGAGGCTAACACCCGAGAAATATGTACTTTCCTCCCATAATTTGAGAAACAGTCTAGGCAAATATAGCTAATAGAACCTGACAGTATTTTCAAAGAGTTTCAAGGGCATTGTCACGAAATTTTATTTCCTTTAATCTTATTATAAAACCCTGTTTTGAGAGGCAGTGTAGCCTCATGGTTGGGTATCTGAGTTCAGGAGCCTGGTGAGGATGTTGGCTTTCCCATGTGCCAACTGTGTCTCCCTGAGAATGGAAATCAATCATTCTGGCCCACAGGTCCTTCATCCAAAAATAGGGACAGTATGTCTGGTGAGGCTATTGTAAGGATTAAATGAGTTAGTACATGTAATGCACTTAGAGTGCCTGGCACACCTTCAGGGCTATATGCAGCAGAGTATTATATTATGCTATATAATGTTATCATCGTTATATAGTACAGCATTGTCTGGCTTTTTTATCCTGCATGAGTCAAGCAGGGCCAGCCCCACATAGGCAGCTAACACCGGTCAGCTGATGGCCCTGGGTGATACAGACGACTGTGTGGGCCCCGGCCGACTGCCCTGGGGGGAGAATCAGGAGGGATGTAAGAGTCTGTCAGGCAGGCTGAGAACAAGCAAACTGAGAACAAAGCTGGCAGGGCTTTCCCATCTTACATCTTTGCTCACCACCTTTAAGTAGCACTGAGATCAATAATAAAATAAAATACTACAATAAATGAATATGAGGTCAGGACAAGGTTTTTCTTTGGCAAAGATGGAGGGGGTGGTGATTTGAAGGAGGTGTTGGACAGGGGGTTTTGCCCTGCTAGTAATATTAAAAGATGCCCAGATGATTTTTAGGACATTTAATCATTTCTGATTAAACTTCTTAGTAATCTAAGAATATAATTATATTTAACATAATGATAAATATCTAACAGCCAATAGTATTTCTGTTACAATGTTAGCAAGAGAAGTCCAAAGGTATTCCAGATTGTCTACATAAGCAGAATCCAATTCAACTCAATTCTAACTATATTAATCTGGTAAAGACTGGTTCAAACAGATTAAACCATTGCAAATTTCTCCATATAACCTTAAGTTAATCCAAATAATTTAAAATTGATCCAAACTATCTCTTTGTACAATTAACATCTGACCTTTAAAATTGAGACTATTATCCCTTTCTTATAGATAAAGACATGCACAGAGAGACAATATAGAATAGAAAAAAAAAAGAGAGAGAGAGAATAGTGAAAGTTTTTGCTTTGGAACACCTAGCTCTGTTACTTTCTATGAACCTAGATGCATGACTTAACCTCTCGAAACCTCCTCTCGTAAAGGGGTAAAGCAATAGAGAGCTCTTCTTGGCACCTGTGCTGCAGTGATGACTTGGAGATGTTGGCTGGTTTTCCCTTGTACGTCTGGCCTCTCAGAGCTCTCCAGCTTCCAGCCACACAGATGGAAGGGTGCATGGAGAATTTATATCCTCTCTTTCCTGTCTCACATTCCCATTGGCAAAACCTTTGTCACATGGTCCCAAATTAATGGCACAAGACCTAGAATATGCCCAGGAAGAGGAACCTGTGAGATGGACACATACCACTGTCTGTGTCCCCTCCACACTGAGGTGCATGCTGAGGGAGGGTTGGTGACAACTACCTTTGAGCTTTTTATAAATGAAAGACATAGCACGCGTCTGTGTCTGTCGTCATTCATTCAGCATTATGTATGCCAGATTGAGTCATATTTTTATATAGCTGTCGTGTTCATACATTTTTATTGCTGTACGATATCGTGGTGCATGAATATGGCACAATTTATTTATCTACTACACTGTTAATGGATATCGAGTTGTTTCCAGTCTGGGTCTATTACAAATAACTCTGCTGTGAACCTTTTTTATGTCTTTTGTTATACATATGTAACCATTTTTTTTGTAATATAAATAGGCATGAAATTACTGGATCGTAGAGTATGTGCATATTCAACTTTAGCAGATAATGTCCAGCATTTTCCAAAGTGGTTATAGCAATTTACATACCCAGCATCAGCGTACAAGTGTTCCAATTGCTCCACATCCTTGCCTGCATTAGGTATTAAATTTTAGCCATTCTGAAAAATAAATAAATAAGCAAAAATAAATGAATATATCTTGCATTTCCACAATACTGCTCACAAGTAAAATATGATTATGCGAAGTCATTCCTTTTCCCCAAATAATTGTAGACATCCGACCCACAAGGGACCCAGGGCACTGACCATTCATTGGTCCCTTCAATTCACTCACTCGGCTTTCTGGTCAGGCGCCTGCTCCTTCCTGGAGTGATTCAATTACATATAAATGGGTTTCAGAATGGCTCCCCTCATAAATTGCAGTCTTTGGAAGTCAATTCTTCACAGTGCATTTGGAGGGAGGAAGCACTCATGGCTGAGATGAACGGCCGTTGTCCTTGGCTTGTTTTCGTTGCAATCTACAGTTTCTGAGTGTGATGCGTGCCCTGGGTGCAGCTAGGCTGCGGGGTAATTGTATGCAGCTCTTTTCTAGAGAAGTGTCATTCATGGTTTCCTTTTTTCCCCCCTAGTACCGAGCCACCGCACTGCCAGCGTTCAAGTACTACGTGACTTGCGCTTGTCTCATTTTCTTCTGCGTCTTTATCGTGCAGATTCTTGTATTACCAAAGTAAGTACTATGGCTTCTGTTGGTGTTCCCACCGGGTGCACCTGCCCAGTTATATTTAAGCGTATGGAAGGGTGCTTCCATACGCTGAACAGAGGGGCTGTTTAACAGGTCGTGGCGAAGGCGGACAGGTGGGCAGTCAGGATCCCAGAGGTGAAATGGTCCCCATGTGTCTTGCTTAGTTATAATAATATTGGATTTTCAAAGTGGACATGTTGAGTCAATGTATAAGGATGCTTTAAAAATAAATCTAACCTTCTTACTTTTATCTTGGTTTTACTCAGATGCCCAGTCCAGGAAATGTAGCCCAATAAACTTTGCCCACAAAGAATGCAATCACTAGATGTTGTTTCTAATAAACAAATAATATTTTTGTATATTGAAAGGGCAAAACCTACACTGGGCACTCTGTACCCACCCGTCCATTTGTTTCCAAGTTCTGTAAGTTACACCTCCCTCTGTTCCGCCTGGCATCCGCTCTCACAGCCGTCTGATTATTGCAGGTCGACGTCCAGCTGGCCTCTCCCAGGAGAGACCTGGGTGCAGGGGGAGATTCTGGGCAAACCGGATTCTACGCTGTGGGCTGGACTCCTTCTGGTTCCACCTATGGGTGAAAAACAATGACTGTATGATTCCTAGATAATCTTTCTCTGGCACCTTCTTAGCGAGTGCCATACAAACCAAGTGACTTTCTTCAAAGCAGGTGATTCTCCTTTGACAATCGAAAGAAAAGGAAAAGGAAACTACTGTCCTTCTTACAATAATTGGGGATATAAAAAGAAATTTTACGGTAGATTTTTTTTCCCTTATTGGTGTCCATTTTATAAAGGCCAAAGCAATCATTTCAATCCCAAGAAATTCGGTCATGTGCTTGTATTTAACCCTCGTGGTGCAGCCAGCACTCGTGGGCAGCTTGAACTGCCAACGTAGGGTTGTTTTGTCTCGTGAAGATGCTGAGCGAACTAGAAAGAAGTGGTCTGTCTTTCCTCCTTTATATTCCAAAGGATTTTCTTCTGGGCACTGCCCCAATACAAGGCATTTGTAGAAGTAACAACGAGTCAAAGTGTTGTTCGTGTCTGTGTATTCCTTAGTCATCTGCCCCCTTTTAGAAGGGGTCCCCGTTAGATTTCCTTCTTCCCCATGAATTGGAGTTGGAATACTTGGGCCAGAAGAAACCCTTTTTCAAGACTACAAAATTTTCAGTGAAATTTCCCAATGTTAACTTATCAGTTTTCCATCCGAAAAGAATGTTAAATTAAGCTCCTTAGTGCCAGACCTGTACCACATGGTACGGGAGAGAAACAGCTGTCCCTGCACACACAGGCTCACAGACAGGCAGAGCAGAAGGGCGCTTGAAAAGTTACATGGGCAAAATAAGTTAGCCCGGGAAACGGGCCCTTATTGCTACTCCTAAGTAGATACATTTATTCATTTTTTTACATCTTCCTATTGGATGAACATTTGTATATTCTTAAGTAATACAGGGTCTGTCACCCACAGGAAGGAGGAGTGAGAGGGGAAAGTGACTGTGGGACAGTTTAAAAAAATGCCTCCCAAGAAGACAAAGAGATTTCCTGGGAGCAGGAAGACGTTTCATGGGATTTTAATTGGAAGACACACATCGTGTCATGGCTTTGCTGTCTTGGCTTTGATTGCCTTGTCTGTCTTCTAGTGTGTTGTATCTTCATGGGGACCCGTGGAAGTCCATTCTCTCTGGCTTCCTTACCCGTTATGTTTGTTTTTCTCTTGAGCAAGTTGGATTTTGAGCGTGAGTGTTGTGAAATCCAGCATGTCGCATCCCCTCTCCCCATTGGTGGGCGGAAAGCTTGGAGTAGTGAGGTGGTGCCCTCCCCTAACAGAGTTTCAAGACCTGCACTTTCTGCCCCAGCCTCATACTTCTTGCATGATTTCCTCGTCTTCCCCCATTTTTCCTTCATGTTAATGTCTTCATTTTTAAGTTATCTTCTAAAAAATTTTGCTATGAAGTATTTCGAAGATATAGAAAAGTACAGAGTGTAATATAATAAACAAGCAGGTGTCCAAAATCCAGACTTTGCTAATGTTAATTGTGTGTCCTGCTTACTGTGGACACGCTTTCACACTCTCAAAACTGTTACTATTTGGGTATGCTTCCTTGAAACAGCATCTATTTTTATTTTTTTATTTATTCAATCTAATATCTTTCTTCTTATTAATGTGACTTTATTTTATTTGCATTTTCATTTTATTTACTGTAAGTATTTTCATTCTATTTACTGATGTGTGTGGGCCCACTTCAACCTTTTTATTTTTAGTTTCATTTGCCTTTCATTAGGATTAATCAAGGATTAATCAAGTTATTTTAAAGGATTAATCAAGTTATTTTATTCTTTTATTTTTTTACTATTTAGGAAGTGCATTTTTTTTCTTGTTGATTGCCATTACAATTCATAGAATATATATGCTATGTATTTTTCTTTTAATGATTGCCATTAAAATTTTAACATATATTCTTAATTTAATAAATTCTAAAGTTAATCATAATCTCTCTCCTAAGAAGTTACTTCTTAGAATTTTAGCTCTGGATGGTAGTTATAAGTTAATATTTATTTAAATTCACCCATATTCTTTACCAACCTATTTGCTCATGGGTGCTTTTTAAAAATTATTTTTTTCTTCAAGTTTATTTTCTTTCTTACTGATGTGTCATTTATCTGTTCTTGTATTTAGAGTCTGTGAGTAAAAAGCAATAGCTTTTCATTTTTTCTCTGTATTAAAATATTTTCATTTGCTTTATTTCACATCTGTTCTTGAATAATAGTTTAATTGGGTATAAAATTATAGGTTAACTTTGATTTTCCCCCAGTATTATGATATTATCCCATTACATTTTACCCTCTATTTCTACTAATAAAATGTCTTCTGTCAGTCTCATTATATTCCTTTATAGGTAATCTATATTCCTCTCTGGTGCTTTTAGATATCTTTTTTATTTTGGTGGATTTTTACTATACTGTTTATAGATGTGTGTTTGTTCTCATCTGCCTAAGTGACTAGGTGTGATTTTTCAAACTGAAGACTCATATCTTAGCTCAGTTCTTGAAAAGTTCTCTATCTCCTTACCTGTTGCTTCTCTGCTATTTTCTGTATTCTTTCCTCCTGGAGCTCTTCTTAGCTATACATTGTGTTTTTCATTCTGTGCTCCCTCTGGGTCTCATAATTTTTTTCCAAGTTTCCACTTCTTTGTTTCTTTATGCTGCATTCTGGTAAATTCCTCATCTACATTGAGCTTATAATTTCAGTGATTATGTTTTCATACTAAGAGGTCTATTTTATTCTTTTTAAGACATGACTTTTTTGTATATATAATTCTATATTTTTCCTATGGATTCCATTTTTTCTTTTCCTTTACCTGCGGATTTTAAACATTACATGAAAATATCACTTTTTTCATTCTGTTCCTATGGTTCATAAATAAGTGAATTCTGCCATTTAGTCTATTTATGTATTCTTTCATGGTGGAGCATTATGTGTAATTTTGCCTGCGAGTGCATCGACAGCAAGGATTTTGGCCCATGGTAATCTCATATGTTCTGAGCTGTAAAGGCATCACTATGGGATAGTTTTCAGTGTATCTTTGCAAGATACCTCTGAGACTCACCAGTTGAAGTCACAATACTTTGTTAAATCCTTAGGTCAAGGTTCTTGCCTAAATAGGTCATGTAATTTGGGTCAGCCCTGACTCCCGGCACAAAGCAGGGTTAGGAATCTCGGTTTTCAAAAATGACTTTTCTTCTCATGACCTCAGTCAAATAGTTATCTTCCCTGAACATTGCCAGGCTGGCAGAGTTTTTCTGTTTTCTGTTTCCTGGTAGGACAGCACTTCCTCACTTCTGCCTTTAGTCAAGAGCTCAGTTCCAATTTCTCATGAATCAGATGCCCGAGAGCATCCCCCTACCTTGGGGAGACGTGAATCTTACACCTACAGAACCCATCAGCCTCTGGTTTCTCCCGGCCGTTTCGCACCGGTGCCTCTCAGCATTCTGCTTTTGAATAACCTCTGTGCATCTAGTAATGTCTCTTCCTTGCTTACAATTTCAACTATTTAAAAAATAATGCTGTTATTTTTATGAAGCATTTCTTTTGGAATACTGGTGCTTCTCACTTCTGCTGACATACCTTTACTTGTTTTCTTAACTTGCCGAATTATACTTTTGCTTTGTTTTGTTTATTTTCTTTTGGAAAACTGCCTCATTTTTTTTTTTTTTTTTGGAAAAGGGAAAAAATGATTACATGAGTGAGAAAATGAATGAATGAATAAATAATAATAAGGGAATTTGTTACCTGGAAAAGACCAGTAAAGGGAAATGTTTTCCTGCAAGAGGACCCTACACCATCTTTATTCAGCCCATAATTTTTAAATCTGGCTCTAGTCTCAGAATTTGAATAGATGTATTAAATTATGAGTTGGCTCCTCGTTTTGGAGTTGTTCTCTCACTCTGTCTTCCCTGTGGTATAACTTTGTCAGAGATGTGAACTACCTTCAAAGACCAAAATGACCAAGCATGAATTGTTCTTGCATTTTTTAGTAGTGTCATCCATACCGTCTGCCAAACTAAATGTGTTATGTTAAACTAGGCATGGGGGTAATTGTTAAAACAAGGATGAATGTTTTCTAATAAAGTTTAGTATAATATCATGTGTTTCATTAGCCCAAGTTAAATTAAAAATAATAATATGTCACTTAAAAAAATTAAGAGCTGGGCATAGTGGCTCATGCCTAGAATTCCAGTGACTCAGGAGGCTGAAGTAGGAGGATTGCTTGAGCCCAGGAGCTCCAGGAGTTTGAGACCAGCCTGGGCAACACAGTGAGACCCTGTCTCTATAAAAATAAAAAAAATGAACTGGATGTGGTGGTGTATGCCTATGTTCCCAGCTGTTTGGGAGGCTGAGGCAGGAGGATAGCTTCAGCCCAAGAGTCAGAGGCTGCAGTAACTGATGATCGTGCCACTGCACTCCGGTCTGGGTGACACAGTGAGACTCTGTCTCAAAAAAAAAAAAAAAAAGAAAATTAATAGCCAACTTGTAAATCTTAGAACTATTATTTCTACTTTGATTCTCTATTATCAATTTTATCACTCATTTTAATACTCAATACTCATTAATTCTTTAATACTCATTTCAAAACCACTTTTATTTAGTTATCTCCAAAAAAAAAAAAAAACAGAAGAAAGTTTAATGGTGGTATTGTGCATGTCCGTTGAAAGCAGACTTGAATTTTTTAAACACAAATTATGGAGAATAACTATTGTGAAGGCAGTTCGCTTTCGTGGGTAACCACGTTTGTGGGCCCAAATATTGGACACCATGGAAGTAAGTGACTCCCTGAGTATCTCGATACAGCAGATGTGAATCTTAGGGCAAATTCAAACAGAAAGGATGGAAGGAGGGAAGGGGAAAGGAGGAAGGAAAGGGAGAAGAGAAGGAAAATAAGCAGTAAGATAGTTCTCACTGCCTGAGATAAATGAACCACGTAGCTTCTACGGAGATGAACAGAGGCAACTTTGCAGTAGGTTCATCTGAGAGTGCGGAAATGCCTCGCGAGTAGTGTCTGGAGTGTGAGTTGGCAGTCTGCTTCCTTCCTGTGTCATCACGGGCCAGAGTGGTGAGATGCTCTCCTCCTTCTCTGCTGACCCTAGACTGTGCTGCTCATTTCACCCTTTAAGAAGGCAGCATCCACACCCTGAGCAGCAGGATGCAGGAGCAGCCCGAGATGCTGAGGGAAACAAGATCTATAAAAAGAAATATATATAAGAAATATATATAAAATATATATAAGAAATCTATAAAAAGATCTACAAAAGAAATAAAAATACATCATAGAAGTTCATACATGCAGTTAGTCCGTCCTTTGTGGAGTCATCCAACAGCGATTAGTTGAGCCGCCCCATACCAAGAATAGGTGGAGATGCCGACAAAGTAGCAGTAACCCCAAAACAGTTCTCTCTCTCTCTTATTACTTACATTCTATTAGGGGAGACAATAAGGTAATAAACAAATATGTATATAATAATTCGGTCATGATACGCTTTAAGAAAAATACAGCAGGTGTTGTGGGCTGAATGTTTATGTCACCTCCAAAATTTTTATGTTGAAGCCCTAGCACCAGTGTGATGGTACTGGTATTTGTAGGTGGAGCCTTCGGAAGGTGATTAGGTTTTGATGAGGTCATGTATGTGGAATAACCATGGTGGACTTAGTGTCCTTAGAAGAAGATACCTCAGAGAGCCTGCTTCCTCCTCCTGAGGACATAGCAAGAAGGGAGCCACCTGCAAGCCAGGAATAAATCCTGCACCAGGAACCAAATGGGCTAGAGCCTTTATCTTGGACTTTCCAGCCTCCCAAGCAGTGAGAAATGAATGTCTGTTGTTTCAGCTGCCCAGTCCATGGTACTGTGTTATAGGAGCCAGAATGGACTGAGACAGCAGAATAGCACACTAGAGAGTGATGGAAAGTGGTATTTGAGATGAGGGTGGCCTGGGAAGGTGTCACTGAGTGGGTGGCATTAAAACAGAACTCTGAATGCATTGAGGTGGGAATGATGTGGATATCTGACAGAATGGAGCCCCCAGTGTGTTCAAGGACTAGCAAGGAGGCCGGCTGGCTGGCTGGAGCAGGCTGGAGCATAGCCGGCCAAGCACAGGTGGTGGAAGATGGGACCAGAGGAGCAGGTCATGTTGGCCCTCGCAGGCTGCTGCAAGAACTTTGCATTTCATGCTGAGTGAGGCAGGAAGCTCTGGAGGATTCTGAGCAGAGGATACAATTTGGCTGTGTTTTGAAAGTGTCATTGTTGCTGCTGGGTAGAAGCAGGAAGACCAGGGAGATATGATGGTTTGCACTGGGGCAGCACTGGAGGTGTTGAAAAGTGGCCAGATTCTGGGCTAGACTGTGCAGAGTGAGGCAGACAAGTCTTGCTGACGACTTGGAGATGAAGAATATGAGCAAGTTAGGTTTTGTGGGTTCTTTTTTGTTGTTCTGTAAAGGGCAGCCATTCTGTAAATTCTCAGAAAGAGAGAAGCCCAGGAAAGGAAACAGGCTGGGGAGGGCACACGAACTCGAGAGCTCAGTTCCAGACATCAAAGGCGTGTACGTGTGTTGGACACCCAGGTGCTGGAGTTCCGGGGGTGGTGACCCCCGGGTTTATGGGGCATTGGGTGGAAATACAACCTGGAAAATCCGTAACTCATGTAGGATTTGAATCCAAGGATGGGATGAGCTCACCTAGGGAGTGAGCGTAGAAAGAGAAGACTCTGGACCTTCTGGGGAATAGAGTGTGTCTGAAAATTTAGATCTTGGTCCTTATCGTCGCGGTAAAGCGGAAGCTTTCTTAGTCGGCCACACACAGTCCCTTTCCCCATTCCCACATCCCAGGACCTTTAAATGGCCAGAACATCTCAAAGCTAAGTCCTATTGTCAGAGAACGGCTACTGTAATGGTGACAAATATTTAAATGCCATTTCTTCCTTTCAATTTTTTGTCTTTTTTTTTTTTTTTTTGCTTGCTGAATCCCTTTCATTTAGAAGTTCTGTCATTTAACACATTGACTGCCACACTAGAAAAGAAATTTTTTTCCTCGGGGCAATGGTGTTTTATTACAAAAATAGAATAAAAACTCTGAAAACAAAACAATCCTCTCTAATTTAATGAAAAAATTATTTTTTACTGTTTTCTGTGCGTGAGTTATATGCAACTTGAAAAATAGTTCACGCGGCTCCCAAGGTGAAGAGATGTGTGAGTTCCATACACTTCACGAGGCCCCGGGCTCAAACTAGCGTGAGTTAAATACAACTGACTTGGCAGCGAATGTGTTAAAAAGGAGGAATTTGTATTGTTTCATGCTAACTTATAATTAAAAGAAAAGTTTGCCTCCCTCGGTTCTCACCGTCCTTGCCAAGTACCATGCAGCAGACATGAGCAGAGAGCTGAGGAGTCTTGCTGGGGGAGGAAGTGAGGGAAGCCAGGGAGAGAGGGCACTGAAGTCATCACATCCCATGGAGTTCTGGGGAAAGACACCATTATTTACCCAGAGACATGGCTTATAATTTTATAATTAATAAAACTTTCAGGCTTCGGGGGGAATGCATGTCTCTGCTAGCATTTTCCTGTCAACAAATGTGCTTCTCATCCCCGTCGTGGGTGCCTTTAAGCAATAAACTGACTGAGAAAAAGCAGAAACAGAAAGAGACCTTGTCTCCAAGCAGCCTCTTCCACGTCCTATAACAATACACTTGATTAAAGTGCCAAAGTCAAAAATAGCCACTGAAAGTTGTAATTTTTCTTTCCTCATGACAGGGAAGAGTCAAGTTCGCTTTTCAGTATTTACATAAATCAATTATGCTTGTGGGTTAAAAAGAAACAGCTTTGCAACCAGACTGTTAATTAAAATTGATTAAGTTACAGGAACATCTTGGTATGCTTAATGGGCCTGAACATGCTTTTGAGAGAACGGGCAGGATAAATAGTTATAATTAAGAGCTCTTGACCAACCATTACTTTGTCCCATGGTATTTCTTAGTCCATTGGTGTCTTAGTCCTTTCAGGCTGCAATAACAAAGGACCACAGACTGTGTGGCTTGTGAACAACAGAAATTTATTTCTCACAGGTCTAGTGGCCAGAAGTCCGAGATGAGGGTGCCAGCGTGGGTGGGTTTTGGTGAGGGTGCTCTTTCAGGCTGCAGACTGATGTCTTTTCCTTGTATCCTCACACGGCAAAAAGAAGGAACTAGTTCTCTGGCCAGTTCTCCTGAGGGCACTAATCCCATTCGTGAGGGCTCCACCCTCATGACCTAATCACATCCCAAAGGCCCCACCTCCAAATGCCATCACATTGGGGGTTAGGATTTCAACAGACGAATGTGTGGAGAGACAGAAGCGCTCAGTCCTTGACAATCTGGTAAGAGGTGCACATCTGAACAGGGATTCCAGTGTGCCATGGGCTCGAACACTGAACAGCCTCTGGTGGAGCAAATCAATGCGAGTTTGAGCTGCTCTGGGTCTGAATCTTAGGTTGTAACATACTTTTCTACATTCAAGCTCATACCATCTGCAAATAAAGGTAGTTTTACTTTTTCCTTTCCAATTTGATATCTTTTACTTTCTTGCCTAATTTCCCTGATTAGAACTTCTAATACAATGTTGAAGTAGCCACAGCACACATCCTTTCTTTTTCGATCTTAGGAGAAAAGCATTCAGTGTTTTATTTTTCTTTTTTAAAGACAGGCTCTTGCTGTGTTGCCCAGGCTGGAGTGCAGTGGCACAATGATAACTCACTGTAGCCTCAAACTCCTGGGCTCAAGCTATTCTCCTTCCATAGCCTCTCGAGTAGCTGGGACTACAGGCACACTCCACCATACTCAGCTAATTTTTTTTTTATTTTTTACTTTTTATAGAGACTGGATCTTGATATGTTGCCCAGGCTGGTCCTGAACTCCTGGGCTCAAGTGATCCTCCTACCTTGGCCTCCCCGAAGTGCTGAGATTACAGGTGTGAGCCACTGAGCCCAGTGCAGCATTCAGCCTTTTACCATTAAGTATGATATCAGCTGGGAGATTTTCATAGAGACCCTTTATCAGGTTAAGGAAACTTTATTTTATTTACAGTTTATTTAATGTTTTTATTGTGAAATAATGTTGTATTTGTCAAATGCTTTTTCTGCAGGTAATGAATTGATCATGGTTTTTTCCCCTTTATTCTAGTAATACGATGTATTACCTTGATTGATTTTCAAACATTAAACCAATCTCACATTTCTTGGATTAATCCCACCTGGTCCTGACATATAAACCTTTTTATATGTGGCTGGATTGGGTTTGCTGATATTTTTTAAAGATTTTTCTATCTGTATGCATAAGAGACATTGGTGTCCAGTTTTATTTTCTTGTGATATCTTTGTCTAATATTGGCATCAGGGTAATACTAGCATCATAGAATGAGTTAAGAACTGTTCTCTTCTATTTTCTGGAAGAATTTGTAAAAAAAAAATAGGTATTAATTCTTCTTTAAATGTTTGGCATAGTTTACCAGTGAAGCCTTCTGAGCATGGGTTTTTCCTTGTAAGTAGTATTTTTTACTTAATTACTAAGTCAATCTCTTTATATTTTATAGGTAGGTTTATTCAGTGAGTCAGTTTTGTGTGTCATAACATATTTTTAAGAATGATCTTCCCTACTTAAATGGGCATCTGTCATACATTACACCAAAGCAAAAACAGATATCAACCATATTAGTAACACTGTTTTCCTTTATCAGCCCTTAATGGATGTTGACTTTTGAAAAAAGAGCAAAGTAGTGGCCTTTAGATGTATCTAGAAAAAATATCATCTAGCAAAAATATCATCGGCACTTCTCACTGCTCTGCATTATATACAGCATATTATAATAGAATGGCAAGAGTTAAATTTTAATAACTTTATTGTTTTCTCAGGCATGAATATGTCTATTTGACCTGATTCCAGAATGTTCAGAATCTCTGTCAACTGTCTTCATAGTGGAATCACTCCTAAACAAACAAACATTGGCCTATAAAACTTACTATATAAGAATCAATTGTTTAAACTCTGATTCATAAAATAAATCATATCATTTGCAAGTTTATTAACCCATAGTTATTATCACTAAATCTTTTAATATATATGCAATTAAAGGCTAATATAATTCATAATCACTTGTCTGTTGATAAGAAAATTCAAATATGGCACAAACAAAGGAATATGTAGATATTTGCTTAATACTTCTAATACTAAATACTTCTTTAAAAACTGAATGTTTTTGCTTTTTCAAAACTTTCCTTTTTCAAAGAAAAGAAAAGAAATTTGGAAAAGTAATTGATTGTAATTCCCCCATAGGTTTCTACCTAACCATTAAAGATATAATAGTGTTCAGGAAAACTTTTATCTAGTCAATGGATTAGGTTCCAATAAAGCAAACTAATTGCTTTAGGTATTTCAAAAAAGGAACTTAATAAAGAGAAGTATTTACAGAATGAGGGAAAAGCTGAGAAATCAAACAGGCAATAGGGTAGCAACCAAGAGATTAGCAATAGGAGGTACATGCTATCACCTCTAGATTTTTAAGGAAACAGGATGGAGGTGGTGTACCAGACACCCACCTCCTGGGCCTTCCTACAGAAGCTATAATCATGACAAGGCTACAGCTGAAACTGAGGTAGGTGGGTTATCTGACAAGGATCCAGAGCTTTAGAAAAGACAGAAGTTGCAGCCCATCCAGAAAATGGCTGCTAAGTAGAGTATAAGGAGAAATACCCAAACTCCTTCTTTTCTCCTGCCTTCTAGCCTCCCGCCAGTACTTCCCGTTGGCCAAACCTAGCTAGAAACAGTTGGCAAAGAGTCTTGGAAACAGAATCTGTAGGAGAGGGATGGGAATGTCCTTGAAATCAAACAGGAAATTACCAGCACACTTAGTGACAAATTTCCCCAAATTTGTTGAAATACATCAACCTAAAAAGGCAAGAATCCCTGTGACCAGCAAGCAGGATAAATATAAAGAAGATTGCATGTGGCATATTACAGTCTAACTGCTGGAAACCAAAGAAGAAACAAAAACCACACACACCTTAAATGTAGCCATTACAAAAACACATGACACCCAAGGGATCAGTGACCGAAAGAATGGCTGACTTCTCATCAGAAACAATGGAGGGCAGAAGGCAATTGAACATCTTTAAACCACTGATATGAGTATGATCAACCCTGAATTAAATATTCAATACAAATACCACTTTTTTAAAGTTGAGGTGAAATAAAGGCATTCTGCAAGTAAAAGAATGCTGAGAGAATTCACCACCAGCAAACCTATGACACAAGAAATAGAAATTTCTCAAGCTAATGTGAAATGATATCAGAAGGAAACATGAATCTAAGGAGAGGATGGAGAGCATTGGACATGCTCAATATATGTGAGAGAGTATAAAAGACCAAACACTTGTCTTTTATTAATTTCTCTAAAAGACAATAGATGGTTTAATGCTAAAATAATGACATATACTAAGAATTATGTTGAGCAGGAGAATGCAATTACATTGTTGTAAAGATCATATGCATTTTTTGAAGTGATACAGTATTAATGTTAAGCAGCTTCTGATAAGTAAAGAATGTATATTTTAATTTTTGGGCAATCACTAAAAACTAAAAGAGGTAAAGCTAAAAAGCCAATAGAAAAAATAAAAAAAAATATTTAAAAATATTCAACTAATGAAAAATGGCAATAAAGGAGGAACAGAAACAAAAAAGAAATGAGATGGACAGAAAACAAATAGTAAGATGGTAGATTTAAAATAATACTCACAAATGTAATAAACCATAGAAACAAAAGCAGTAAAACAAATAAGCAATAGACAGTAAGAGGGTGAGATCAAATTCAAACATATTATCAAATGTGCAAGGACTAAATTAACATTCCAAACAAAAGTATGACTAAGCCACATACTATCTACAAGAGATGCACTTTAAATCCAAAAGTTAGTTAGGTTGAAAGTAAAGGGATGGAAAATATATATGATGTAAACAATAAGCACAAGAAAGCTCCTGTACATATATTAATATCAGACAAAGTAAGTATGAAGACAAGAAGTATTAACAGAGATAAAGAAAGATATTGAATAATACTGAAAGTGTCGATTCATCAGGAAGCATAAAATCATAAAATGTGCTATCTAATAAAAGAGCTATAAAATGCAGGTAAGAAAAAAACTTATACTAAGCCATGAAATAATCTTATATGTGTTTGACAAAACCAAAGAGAGAAGTAGACAAATCCATAATCATAATTATGTATTTAATATCCCTTTTCTATCCCTTACTATAGAAATAAGGATATAGAAGATCTGAACAAGATCATCAACTTCCTAGAATTAATTGATATTTCATAGAACACCAAACCCAACTGCAAAATATGTGTTTTCTTAAACTGCACATGGAACATGGACCAAGATATACTTATTCTAGGCCAGAAAAGCATTTCAACAAATATGAAAAGATTGAAATAAATTTGAACAGACAAGTAGCTTATATCTGATGTCTAGCTACACCAAAATCAAATTAGAAATCATTAACAATAGAATATCTGAAACTATCCCAAAATATTTCAATGTGAAACTATATACTTTTGACTACTAACCCATGAATCAAATGAGAAATTTTAAAATGTTTGAATATCAAAATATAATGTATCAAAATGTGTGGGATGTAATTAAAGCAGCAATTTAGAAGGGAATTTGTACCTTTGAAATACTGTAAATACAGAAAAGGGGAAAGAGTTAGAATTAATTTTCTAAATCCCTAACTTAGGAATCCAGAAAAAGATGAGCAAATTAGAATCAAGCAAGCATTATAGAAAGGAATAAGTACTCACAGGTAAAAGAAGAAGTCAATGAAATGGAAAACAACTGGTAAAGAAAATCAATAAAGCCAAAATTTGGCTCTTTGAAGGTTTAAAAATTCCTAAACCACTAGCAAGACTGATCAAGAAAGTAAAAGAGGGAATCGCAAAGTGCCCAAACTAACAATGTACGGGGAAAAGGGGACTTGTCACGGATCCTACAGACACTAACAGGATAAGTAAGGAGTGCTATAAATTACCTGAAGCCAAAAGATGTACGATTTAGGTAAAATGGAAGAATTCCTTGAAAAGACAACTTACCAAACCTGAAACAATATAGGAAATTTAAATGAGCTTACATGAGTTAAATGTATTGAGTTTGTTTTTAAAATTCTTCCCACAAAGGAAACTTCATACCCAGACGATTTCTGTATAAATTCTACCAAACATTTTAAGAAAGTAAGATGGAATGTACTGGTCAAATATTGACAAATTTTATAATTGTCAATGGATAAAAATGCCCTGTTCGTGGAAAGATGCTAAAAGGTTGGTGCTACAAACCAAAGGCCCCATCTGTACTATGTATGGGAGATGTAGCTAACATAAGAAGACATAGAAAGGTTAGAAATAAAGGATGGAGAATATCTATTCTAGGAAACAGCCTACAGAATAAAGGAAGCTGCAATAATATACATTTCTGATAATACAGAATTCAAGTGAAAGGCATTCAGCATTAAAAAAAGTAAGATTTTCTTATGATGCAATCACCAAGAACATTTAACAATCATAAATCTTTATGCACTCTACCATCTCTTTGAAATAAATAAGACAGAAATTATTAAAACGTTCATATATATTGACAAACTGACAATCCTAGCTGGAAATGTTAATACATTCTCACACTGACAGATCAAGTAAGTCAGCCTGTTAAGGATTTGACTAACTTGTCAGGCTCGATAAATAGATATATTTAGAGAACATGCTTTGTTACCAGCAAAAAGAAAATACATATTCTTTTTTAAAAATCCGTAAGACATAGTAGAAGTAGAATATGTTTATCATACGCCGGAAGAAAAATAAATTGTCAAAGCAGAAATAATTGAGGCTACAATTTCTGATCAAATCTAATGAAATTAGAAATAACAAGGACCCACCAACAATAATATCCTTGGAGAATTTAGAAATCAGACTTCTGAATTGCTCTTGTGTCAAAAAGAAATAGGAATTGAAATTATAGGCTTTTTAGAAGAGAGCAATAATGAGCAGCTATAAATCAAAGGCTGTGGGATTGGGCCAAAGCAGTAATTACTGGAATATTTACATCCTGAATGCATTTATTAGAAAATATAAAAGATTGGCAATAAATGACAATCAAGAAAAAGGACAATAAAAGTTTAAATAAAGAAGAAAGGAAGTTTTAAAAGTTGAATCAGAAACTAATAATATAGAGAAAGAACAGAAATAATAGACCTTAACAATAAACCAAGAACTCATTCTTTGAAAAGATCAACAAAACATGCAGAGCTTCAAAAGTCTGATCTAGAGAAAAAATAAGAAAAACAACGTTAAGCACAAGAAGAAATTACTTCAAATATGGAGACTTTTTAAATTATAAGAAAATATTATGCATAATATTTTACAATTAAAAATCTAAATGAAATGGATAATTCTCTGAGAAAACTGTCAAAATTGACTCAAAAAATAGAACCAATACATATGGCAGAAATGTGACATGTCTACTCCTAAAACAGAACGTAATCGGGAATACAAGTGGGTAGACATAAATCCTTACAGCACCACTTAATAGAGATACAATTCAGGCAAGTTTCTTAAACTTCTCTGGGCTTCAGTTTCTCTTTGGTAAATGAGGTAGTAATAGTAACTACTATATAGGATTATTGTGAGAATAAAGCGAAGTGTATATGTGCATATGTATATTATATATGATACATATATCACAATAGCACTTGGCACACAAAAATACTCCATGTTGGCATGGTCATCTTCATCACCACCACTACTATCATCATCATCACTGTGCCCATCATCAGATGGTTTTATTTAATACATTTGAGTTTTACCAAACCTTCAAGAAGAGATCAGTAATTCAGTATTTAAACAGTTCCAGGCCTAAGAAAAAGACGAAATGATTCCAAATTCAGCCGTATGAGGCTGGCAACACCTTGACGCCAAGAAGGAACTAGGAAGAACATAGCGTCAAAGAAAACCTGTCCTAGCTCTCTTGTAAAAACCAGAGGAGAACATGGCAAACCTAAGCCCAGCGGGCGAATCACTGTGGTCCCCTTTAGTCACAGGGATAAGGACGAGAGACCCCATGTCTCTGAGGTGTGGGCCGGCACACCCCTCACCCCTGCAGGGCTGGCTTCTTGCTCCTCATTGTATCACAGCAACCTAGCATGGGCCTGGCCACGAGACGAGTCAACAATCCGGATGTACTTGGTGCATATACACCCTCCAGCAGAGTCTCATTGCTACCATAAAATGTGAACGTCACTGGGTCAGGCGCAAGTGTTGGTTAACTCAAGTTTTCGTCGATCTTGCTGGATGTGCGTCCCCCGTAATCATCTCTAGGTGTCTGAGACAGTGAGGGGAGCGGTGCCTTCCCGCCTTAGCACAGGGATTACTCAGTGCATGGACCACTTGCTGTGCTTCCAGTCCTGCCGGGGTGCCAGCGTGCTCTTGCAGGGGGATTCCAGCTTGTGGCTTACTCGCGTCTGGTTCTTTGGTTCTGCACATCATCACATCAGGGTCACTCTTCTCAGTGCCAAGTCTTCTGTTTCCTCACTAGCTCCGGCCAACCTCCTTGGCATAAGCTTTCGTTTCAGTCTCAGACACCATCCGACCTCTCCCTGGATGTTCCACTTGAACTTCATTTTTGATGATTCATTGTGCTTCAGCCCTATTTATACTCTTGCAACTTTCTATCCTTGGATTAAAGGAAGTTTTTAAAAGGCTTTGAGTTATTTAATAATTTAAAGGACCTCTCAGAAATGCATATGATTCTTATAAATAAACTTGGAATCTGTCAGTGGCAGAATTTATAACTTCGTGGGCGTGTTTTTCACGTGGTCATGGGATGCTTTTTTGCTTGTTGGCTTGCTCGAGCCTCTAAAAGCCTCACCGAACATTTAGCCACAACTGTGTTGAACTGAATTGGTTGAATCTGGTCGGGTGGGATTGGGGCTGGGGAGGACTCAGTGTTTCCTGGGTTGACAGGAGCAGGGCTGGGGCTTCAGGTCTTCCAGGCCCTCGGGGTGAGGCTGCCAAGATGAGGGATTGTGGCCAAGTGTGGCAAGAACATTCCAGGGACATAGACGGGCCATTTAAAAAGGTTGTTTTTCTTTCATAAAGAACCGATGCTTCCAGAGCAGTTTTAATGAGTCATAACAAGTTGATCCGTCACAACTATAGACACTTTTCCATGGGCACGTGTTTGGTTTGTTTTAGCTCCATTTTTACTTCTCAAAAAATTATTGAGGATTGCGGTGTTCATTTAATTAAGTCCTAATTAATCCAAAAGTGTTACTCGTAGCTTTCCAGAAACTACCTCCACACTAACCTGCTCCTTTTTGTTTTCTGGTAGAACATCCACCTTCGGGATTTCCTTTGGAGCTGCGTTTCTCTTGCTTGCCTTCATCCTCTTCGTCTGCTTTGCTGGACAGCTTTTGGTAGGTACTGCAAATATGGACCATCTCTGAAGGTGTGCTCATTTCATGAAAACTGATTTCTTGCTAAAAACTTTCTAAACCAGGGAGCTTGGTGATTCACATTTCTAGAACTACAGATTCCAGTAAAGAAACACGTACCCTTCAGGCCAACAGCCCCAGAATATAAACCAAGGCAGCTCAAGCACAGCAAAGGCACTAATTTGGAGATGGTTTGCAATGTTGAATATCACACCATAAAATTGTGTTTTTGCTTATTTATTCCTGTCGGTACTTTTTATCATCTCCTCTAAGTTGTCAGAGTATGTGCAGCAGTAAGTGTGAGCACCCTATGAGGCTTTCAGTATACAGGGGAATTAAAATTTAAACCTGATACATCTTTCACATCCACTTTCAAGATATAAAATTTTGGAGTATTTGAAGAAAGAAAATGTTAACATATCTTTTTTTAGTGTTTTAATTTAAGCCAATCATTGCAGACTCTATGGTTTAAATGCTAGTTCTAGAAAAGAGAATTAAATCTAAGTTTATTCTTGAGTTAAAGCAAGCGTTTCTCGTTGGCCATGGCTCTTTGAGAGCATCCTGAGAAAGCCAACAGTGGGATAGAGGTCTCCGACATAAGCCGTGTTTCGATTTGTTCCGTGGAGATGCGTTGAAACCGAGAGGCCACCTGAGCCAGGTTTCCTGAGCAGAGTTCCTGGGCATCCTCGGGAGAAGGTTCAGAGATTTTTTTTAATCAAAATTTTAACATGACCATAATCTCTTATACAAAATAAATAAGAATAATCTTTACAACGTTTGTCAATGGATGCCATTTTATGTGCCATCTGGGGTTGTATTATAGAAAATACCATAGATGTTTTCATATTTCCAAAATCTTGATTTCTTCTGCCAGTTAGACTTTGACAAGCCCATTTAGATGATGTTGCCAGGAAACAGACTCAAAGCTGTGGTCTACCTGTCACCTCTCAGGGTTGTACTATACCCAGTGGGAGGCTCCGATGGCTTCTATGAAAGCAGTTTTCTCATTCTGCATGGGTTTTCACTGTGCATTGGAGTCTTCACTGCAGTGTCATTTTGCATTTCAAAGGACATACTGTTACTTCAGCAACAACATAATGCCCTCTTAAAATCCTCATCTTCCCTTCAGAGGCTCTGAAAAACAGTAGTCCTGCGGCCCTGGGCCATCCATCACATGCAGGTCTGATATGTCGAAATCTTTTGGCCAACACCAGTCAAGATTCCAAAGCTCATTTCTGCTTTCAGCAGTGGGCACTCTGTCTTTGCTGCCTGGCACCTTTGCAAACTTCTGTGGATTTTGTTTACTACATGATAGTTTAGATGTTTCAAACCTCATTGAAAACTCTTACAAAACTGGAACTGTGGTTTCTGATTTACTCGAATGCATATGTAGCATCTCCAGTCTCTTGAGATTCCCTGAAGACATTGCAGGTTGTAGAGAGAAGGGACCTTGGCGAATATCGAACCACTCTGAAAGACTCATGGGAATCCTTGGCAAAGTTCTAAAATGCCTGCTTTATAAAGAAGCCTGGTTTTCCTTGTTCCCAGAATCATCCTTTGGATGGAAAAGCACTCGGGCTCCACCCTCTCCTTTCCTTGCCTCCACAAGGCCTCTGCAGACATTTCTCAGCACAGGAACCACCCTTCATGGTTGCACTGGAAATCCCAGCCTAGTTCTAATTATATCAGTTTACATCATCATGCCTAACTAGCCATATTTTTCATTTTCTATAACAAGGAACCCAGCCTTGGGCATTGGGGCATCATGTATTTTTAGGGTTTCAGGCTATTTTGTTTACATTGGTTGTTACAAAAGAAACATAGATCTTGAGGTAGATAAAAGGATTCCAAGAACAATTGTGCTGCCTTTGTGGGAAAGCTTTGCTCTTATGTGATGTCCCCTCTTTTGGCCTCACTGGAATCTACCTGTCATACCTCTTGGTCCCTCCTGGGCTAGCCTGGGGCCCCTACAAGCTGTCAACAGCTCCCCATCCTTTCTCATTCCCAGGGCTCCCAAGACCCTGGCACTCATATGCCACATGCTAGGAAGTTCATTTTGACTCTGTGGTGTCTCAGTGAGCAAATTTCAAGGCTACAAATGAACTGGTGCCCACCCCCTCCTCACAAGAAGCCTGTATTATGCCAATGTAGCCAGGAAGGCTAACCTTGAAGACATCGGGCCTTACTAGACTTGAATGGATAGGATCCACCAATGAGTCTGCCCCAGTGGCCAGCCATGATCCTTGGTCCGGATGTAGTCCACAAAAAATTCAAGAAGGATTTATTCTCTTTGTAGGTTCTTTTTACTGTTTAGACCATTCTGTATGGACTTTTCAACTCTCAGCATCAAACATATTAGTGCACAGCCAGTCTCAGAAGGCTTAAGTGTGCTTTGTACTTTACCCTCCAAATTCGGTCAAAAAACTCTGCCTATTACAGATATTCCACAGTGGTCTTGGAGAAACATGGCCACATTCCAATTGCCCATTCCTGGGCTTCTTAATAGCCTACAATTGTATGAGGTTTTATAATGATTTGCATTTATTTATGAATTAAATATTGAGTTTATGAAAAGTATTTAATACTCCGAACTTACTTTCTATTAACATACAGTAACTTTCGGAAAACTAAAATGACAAAGGCAATCGTGCTAATAATATCAGTACTAAATTCTCTGTAGAAAGAATTAAAATAAAATACTTTTATAAAGGAAGTTGCAAAAAAAGTAAGGTTGGCCGATATTTTTCTTCCAAGCACTTGCCTTTGTCACCCTCTGTTGTACAAAATATCCAACACAAGCAAATCGAATTGGCCACCTTACAGCTGGATTTGATAAAAAGGAAGAAAAACACCAAAATGGGCAAAAAAATAAGGGTGATAATGAAATGCAATCATTTTTCCTTTTGGTAGAAAAATCATACAGATATTTTTTCAGTGACACATTCTGAAAAATATGGCAGGGAATTTCTTTTTTATTATCGTTTCCATGAGAAGCCCAGCCCCACCTCGGTGTCTCCCCGAGGTATGGCCACTGCCTCCCTGCCCCTCAGTTCTTGCCCATGGGAGTGGGCTTAGGTTTCCTAGAAACCTGCTTGGACACCAGTCCAAGCCCTGCCCATGATGGGCCCTCTTAACGCCCCATGGGACTTAGTTGTGCTATACGGTTTAGCCTCGATTATATAACATCTCATCTAGACCGCTAATGTTTTTCTATTGTTTCCCTTAACACATACTAAGTTTCTTAAGACAAGAACGTTCCCTAAACTTGCTCTCTGTCCCTTCACTGAATCCGGCAGGGTGTGATCACATGGATCTGTTCAATAAGTAGGTGCTAACTAAACACTACTGGGCTTCTTGTATTGTTTTCATGGGGGTCTTTCTCCTTCCTCCACCCCTCTAACTCTGTGTAGCACCCCCTTCATCTAACAGTTGCCAATCATTCTCTGGCAGAGTTAGATGTGCCCTAAGGGACCTTCTCTGACGTTCTAGCACTGGGACAGGTTCTACGTGTGAATGAACGTGTGGCTGAGGGGAGGAGTGGGGAGCTGGGGGCAGCCTCCGGCATGCTGCATTGAAATTTCTGGCTCATATATGCTTGATCCCTTGACTTGGACATGCTGCAGGCTGTCTCTTCTGTTGGAAATAATCTTCTCAATTTCATAATCCAACTCCGAAGAGCCCATCGTTTTCCCTGCCAGCTCCCTTGTGCTGGCAGGGCTGGGTTCCCGTTTTGCATCATTACTTTTATTCTTTTAGTTGGAAAGATCTTCAGTGAGTTCGCTGCAGCCCTGTTTTGCTCATGATGGTACTTGGGGCACTTGAAACACAAGATAAATATTTAATAGCAGTCAGCTTGAAGGAATGTCAGGTTCCACCCAAGTGTAATTTCCTGGCACCACTGCTCAGAAGATGTCCCGCCCCCGTCTTCACCCCAACTAGACTCCTTCCGAGCTGAAACTCCGCATCCAGCTCACAGCTGCTTCCTCCTGCTCAGTGCTCTGGGGGGCTTCCGGCCACCGCATCCCCGCCTGCGTCCTGGAGTCCTCCCGCGCCAGGTCTCCTCGGGCACCTCTGCCACAGGTGCCTTCGCGAGGTGCTCGGCATCCTACATCGAATGCCACCTAACATTTCAGAACTGTGGAACTCAGGGGCTGGGTGAGAGCCCAGAGACGGCCGGCCCCGCCCCTCGTTTTGTGACTGAGGGACCCAGGACTCCAGAGGTGCCATGTTCTTAAGTGGGTTTCCATTTCTGATCATTTCAAGTAGAAGTTTTCTCTCCATGAAAACATAATGCAGAAGGAGCTGCAGTGGGACCTCCTGAGGATGCAAATGGAGGCTTTGGGGCAGAGTCAGGAGGGTGCGACTGCTGAGGCCTGCAAAGGCTTCGTGTCCTTGGGTGGGAGCCTCTGGGATCAATCCAAACTGCTGATGGTGGGCAAGGTCCCTGAGAGCGGTTCTGATTCCGGCCGCATCGCAGTTTGTAAGTGGTAAATGTTAGGTTAAAAATACCTGCTTGCTCTGTGGGACACTTAGCGTCTGCTGGCTCATTGGTCCCCACAAGAGTGCTGGGAGGGAACGTCCATGCTACAGTTTAACAAAACAGAGGCTCACAGACACCGTGAAGCTTGCCCAGTGGTGTACAGCAAGCAAGGAGGCGTTCCTGGAGGCGGTTCCAGCGGTGCCAGGCTGCATGTGGAGAGCCACTGGCAGACAGGTGCCCAGCACCAGGCAGGGTCGGACCAGCGTGGTGCTGAGCTTGCCTTGCTGTGACTGCTGAGCACCCATTGATCAGAATCACACTGGTGAGTCCAGGTAGCCCACACAGTAGCTCCTTCGTGTTCTCTTCTGGTCTGGTTTCCTAAGACACATGAGCCAACTGTTTGGTCCAGGTTACTTAAAACTAGGTTCTGGGCAAAGTGTAAATTCATCTTAAAAGACATTTGATAAAATAAAAGAAAAAGCTAATTTATAATTGAATTTAGACTAAAATACTCTAGTAAGAAAGTACCCTCAATAATACTACTTTGCAAAATGTTTTTGTACATGTGAAAGTCCTTCAGAGTGTTTTCATACCTATTACTTTATTTGATAATGAAAACAATCCATGTTATCTAGGTAGAAACTAAGACTAAAATTAGAGATTCAAGTTCACATTTTCATCACAATCAGCAATAAAAAAATAAGAACAGTTGTCATCATCGTAGTAGTAATAATAATAGCAAGTGCGCATTTACGGTCAGATTTAACCTTCTAAGCTACCTGAGTGGACTTACATCTCTGTAACAAATATGAGAGAGTAACTGTAACCAAAAATACCACGAAAAAAAGCCAAACAAACCTCCGGAACATCTTTAGAACAAGTATGCTAGATTCAGCAAATGAAAATGCCAGAAAATGTCAGAAGAAATTTTTCTTCCGATGTTGTTACCTTGTGCTTTGTACAGCAGAGGTAATGTGATCCCAGCCCCCCAGCCTCGCTCAGGCAGAGATGAAAGCGCAAATATACAGGTCAGTGTGGGAAAGGAAAAGTAGGTCACACACCAGCTAACAGAAAGGCTTTCTACCCCACAGCAGTGTTCTCCCCTTGAAGTCTATTTTCTCTAATGTCAATATAACTCGACCGTATCTTTTTGGGTTAGAATTTTCCCGGTGTTCCTTTTTCCATCTTTTTACTTTCAGCTTTTCCTTGTCATTGTATAAGTTTTAGGTGTATCTCCAGCAAACAGCATCTAGCTATATTTTATTTTCCCAGATCCAGAAATCTCTCTCTTTTACTTGGCAAGTATAATACATTTATGTGTATTGTAATTACTATTACAATCTTATTTTACTTTTGAAAAATCTACCATGTATTAATATCTTTCTTGCTTCTACTTATTTTTCCTCCTCTTCTGTCTTCTCTTGGATCCACAGAGTTAATTCCCTTTTATTCCCTCTAGTGACTTGAAAGTTGTATATTCTAGTCTGTCTTTTCGGCTATTACCTTGAAATATGTAACGCGCAGATGATTAGCAAGGTTCCTTAATATCTCCATCTTCTTGTTGAAGAGCAGTATTCTCAGTGCTTTAAGTCTGACCATTCCATCTTTTATGCTAATGTCGTTTAAATTCTTCTAAATTTAAACTGCTCAAATTATTCATTGTTATTATTATTTTTGTTTTTGTTTAACAATTTCTTTGCTCCTTGTTTCTTCCAAATACTGTTCCTTCCTCCAGGATTTGGTTTCCATATTGCTAAAGCACTTGCTGTTATAATTCTCTCCATGAGAGCTTGTGAATAATATACCTACTCAGTTTGGGTGTTTCAAAAAGTCTTTATTTTTTCCTCATTGTATAATAATAATTTATATTTCTTCTAACATTTTAAAAACATGATTTCATAATTTTCTGGCTTCTGTTGTATTGAGGAGAGGTCTACTGTCTGTCTGGTTGTTGTCCCTTGGTCCCTGGTCTCTGCGGGTTTTTTGTAGGGTTTGCTCGCTGTCTTTGTGGGCAGTAGATGCTGTGTGTTGACGTGTAGGTTGACTTTCATTTTCCCCGTTTGGGACTGAGTGTGTCTCCAACCACAGACCACACATCCTGCTCCAGTCCACAGTGCCATTGCCTGATGTCTCCTTGTATTTTTGTCTCTTCTCTGATCTTTCTTTTCTATTTTTCTCAAACTTCTATTAGGGGTATGTCAAATCTCTTCATCGCATCTTCCGTGTCTCAATGTTGCTTTCACATCCTTCATTTCTTCACCCCTCTGTGCTGTTTTGTGGGTTATTTCCTGAGATCCACCTGACCCTCGTCAGCCATTCAGAGACAGTTCATGTACTCCCTCTATAGCCACTGAGTTTTTAATTTCAATATCTACATTTTCATCTCTAGAGAGTCCATATGGCTTATGTTAAAAATATGCCTATTATTTTCTCTTAATAACCTGCTTGTTCACTGTGGATTCTAATCCTTCTTTTGTTACTTTAATCTTATTTTATAGGCCATTTCAGATTGGTGTAATATCTGAAGATCTTACTGTGCTCATTCTACTACTGTTATCTGTGTTGACTCTTCCTCATCTAGTCCACTGCCTTATGTAGTTCCTAATTTGTTTTCACTGGGAGGTCATGTTCACTAGGAACTGCCCCGACCCCAACTGGGATGCTGGGACGTCCCTGCACTCTGGGGCATCACTTGTAAGTACAACTTACAAGCCGTGTCATTCTTGCTTCTGCCTGAGTCTCCAGGACTTTCTCTGGTTTTTGTCCTGATTAATAAACCTTCACTTTGGGATTCTCATTATGAATCAAAATAATGTAATTTCAAACCCACACCCTTATCTAGAATTTAAATTTATCATTAGAAACTCATTGATACTTCCTTGAACTAGCAAGTGGCGTTCTGCCAGACTTCTCCACATAAAAGGAACAGCTTTTTGAGGCTCCGGGTTTTATTCTGGGGCCACAGTCCTGGCTGCCCACCTTTTGCAAGCCCAAGGCAACACCTTCTTTCTTTCCCCTGTGGGCGTTAAAAGCTCACCCCCTAGGTGCCGTAGCCTGTGTCCTATTCTGGGGCATCCTGGACTAACCCCAAAGCCTCAGCCCCTTTGACACTGAGTTCCCTCTTGGCTTCTGTCCCCTGATAATTCCCTTCGGGTCCATCATTAAGATAGTGAATACATCCAGCAAGCATTTGTTGAATTCCTACTATTGGACACACAGTATGCTGGCCTCTGAAAACATAAAGATAGCGAGATATGGTCACTGTCCTCAATCAGCTCTGCATGTGGCCAAAGACAAATATGTCAGCAAAGACAACACAACATGGACAGTGCTGTAAGCTCCACACAGTAGAGCGATGTTCAAGGAATGTGGCTCACCCAGGGCTTGAGGAAGAAACAGGTTGATTTTGTGGAATATGATGGATGGGAATAAAAAAAAAATCTTCCTGTGGGAAATTCAAGGACAATTAGACAATCAAAGTACACGTGACAGTCTTTGTGACATTAAATGTTACAAGTAGTTATTGCTCCAGCTTGTTCCTGCCCTTCAGAATGACAATCCTTGGCCAATTAAAATGCCAGAGTAGCTGTTCCTTTAGGCAAATATGCAAAAACACGTGTTCATGTGACAAACTTACCCACCATGTTTTCCAGGCAAGACTTTAACATGGGCTTTGTTTTTGTCATAATAAAAGTCTGCCACTTGGCCACGCTGGTTATTTATAACTTTGCTGAATGTTTTTTTATTCTATTAAACTTCACTTAATATTAACTTCTACTTCTTTTCAGGTATCTCATATTATTTTTAAAATGGACACTAATGGAACTGTACATGCAGTCTACTTTCATGATTATTCACTTAAATTATGAAGAATTAATTTTAGATTGAGAGATTACCAATTGTTCCCATTGTGAGTGGTTCACGATAAGGAAGAGAAGCAGGAAAGGGAAGGGGAGTTGGGGAGGGGAGCAGGGAGACAGACAGGCTAACTTTTTGATAGATTTTTTTTCCTTGTTTTTTTTAATCCAAATAAAGTGCATGAACATTTTGCTCTTATGTGGAGAAGCCACATGTACTGGATTAAGGACGTTGGCATTCATCTTGTGCTTTTTCTACCACACCCCACTGCTCATTATCCCTCCACCAGTCTGGGATAGGGTTTTCCTATAAATTTGTATTTCTTCTTCTTTTACATCTTCCGCTACATTTAGTACCAATCCCATGTTTGTCGTGGATGAATGTGGTATTCACAGACGAGCATTCTTAGAAGGTGCACGGTGAGCTCTCTGTAAGAGCCAATTGCAGGACGCAGGGATTGATCACAGGACACAGGGACTGACACCGATGGTCAAGAAAGGGAGGACACAGGTTTGGCTGAAATGAGGCCAGGAGTTAAACCAAAGATCAAAGCGAGTGACTCAGCTGCACTCGGCTCACAGCAGGCGTTTTTCTCATTTTCAGTCGAATCGCATCTTCTGAATAATAGCGAAAATATTCTTGAGATGTTATCATTTGTGATGTTTAATTAGGATGGTCTGAGTTTGGGTAAGCATTTCTCTACCAGGGCCTTTATTTTAATACTTAACCCAAAACAGAGTAAACTGCAGCAAATGAGCATATCAAGGGCCCAGGTGTGATTTTTACACAGGGCTGCAGATTGAACGACATTTTCTTTTTTTCTTAATGAGGTTCCTTCCATTTCAAGATTTTAGTCTTTTTTCTCCTCTTATTGCCATCGTTGGTTTCTTCTGTTCACTCCAACAACTTTATCTCCCTCCTCCTCTCTCCTCATTGTCACTGGGACTGTCACATCCCTGTCATCTTCTACTCCCTTGTCCTTGCCACCAGCAAGGTTTACGGATTTTTATACTTCAAACCTACACTTGGTGACTGAGAGGGGGAGACAGCTGCCTGCCTCCCCGACCTTGAGAATGACGAACATTTGGCGTAGGGTTAAGAATGGTTGCGCGGGGGGCTTTACAGTGTGCACGGGAGCTGTACAGGAAAGGAACTGACCAAGTGCATCCAGGTCTGTTGTCCTGGCCCCAGTGTGCCCGACCCCACACATCTGGTGAGCAGCTCCAGGCTCCACTGATTTGTCATTTTGTCCAGCACGTCACAGGAACAGAAAGGGAATTCCTGCACGTCTGCCCACGTCTGTTCACATCTGTTTCGGTAAATGACTGAATATAATATACTCTTATTAGATAACATATTTGGCAAGATGATCACCCTGTATTCTTCTAAAAATTCGACCAGAATAACTTGTCCTAAAAATTCGACCAGAGTAACTTGTTTTAATTTTATAATTCCAAAAATATGTGTGTAATAACTAGATCATATTTTAATTGACCATGATATGAAATCTGAGCTAGATTTTTAATTTTCTCCTGAAGTGATAAACTTTTTTATTTTCTGCTCTTAACATTTTCCGGATCATATCTGTAGATAATTTCTGTGTGTAGAAATTATCACAGTTTCACACACACAAAAGCATTGATTTTAATAATTTTCCCTTAAAGGAAGACACTAGTCCTAGTCAGTCAGGAAGCACATGCATAAATATTGTCTTAATTTGCGAGAATCAAACCCAGTGCCTTCATTTAATGGAATCTGAGCTAGATGAGATATTTCATTTAAATCCTGTCAGTTTACACATTATTACAGCTTCTCCTACAGAACACAAGCCTGATTATTGTGTTCTGTGATATTAATATTATTAGAAGTGGCATGCATTAAACAGTCGTAGTAAATATTTGCAGGTGAATGCTCTCTGGCTAAATGAGCTGCTAAGACATTGCGTGTTCAGACCATTAAGGTGCATCTGACTGGATGACAGATTTAACGCCACCAACCCCTATCCAAACGCAGTCTTGCACAGAAGCCTGAAGTGCAGATCTGGCTCCCGCTTTGCTAGTGGGAAGATGAGCTGCAGAGCTGGGCCTAGTGCGCCCCCTGCCGCCAGCCAGCGATTCTGCTCCTGGCAGCCCCTGCAGCCTGGGACACACCGGCTGGGGCTCCAGGACAGGTGCTCAGGGAAGTCAGGGAAGGGCCCAGGAAAATCGGCCCACGGAGTGAGCTGGAATCCTTGCCCTGCGTGTACCCCCGTGGGGCATGTGTGCTGTAGGCAGACAGTCTTTGTCTTTTTATTTCAGGAACTGGAAGGAAAAAAATCCCATAGTGGAAAGAGGAGAAAGCAGGGGATTTTATTGTTGTTTATACAGACATAAAGAAATCGATTTTCAGTCATTAAAATGTTTCTGAAAACTATTATGTTTTCTTCATTGAAATAACAAGAAGCTCCAACATTTATAAGTCCTGTTCCAAGCGCTTTATCTAGCTCCTCTAAACCGCTGGAAAGATGAAGGAGGCAAGTGCTGTCATTATCCCCATTTCAGATGAAGAAATCGAGACCAGAGAGGACAATTAGCTCACAGAAAGTCTCACAGCACTGGGGGCTTGAACCCTGGCCACCGGCTGGTTCTTTATCCTCTGACCTCCTGTCATCCTGTATTATAGAATCTCACTTAATTGTACCGACATTTAACATACGGCATTGTTTATGGCAACAATATTTTTAGGAAAGATGCAAAAAGAAGATGTGAGAGAGGCAGAGAAATAAAAGTGCCGTTTATTAGTGCTACTCTGCAGTATTCTTTATTTGAGTTGTATTGATGTCACACCAGGCTCACCATTGATTAACTTAGTGGTGCAAGTCAAAGAGTATGATTTATTTCTTTATTCTTCTGAATTTTTTGAAATCATCATTTTTAATGTTGGCCTTGGGACCATAATCTCTGTAGCATGAAGGTTAGGATGTCGATCCCTGGAAGACTCTTATGTCCTCCTTGTCACATCTGATAGTATAGTTACCCATGGCAGCACCTACACAGTTGGTGTCACCCACACCTCAGTGGAGGTCTCTGTGCTGCTGCCCTCTCGCCTGGAGGCCGAGGAGAACCGCAAGGGCGCCTCCCTGGAGCGGCGGCCCTCAGGCTGGGTGGGCCCGTCTGCTGAGGCCGTGCAGAGCAGCGTCTGGCCCAGGGGATGTGGGGAGAGAGCGCCGGCCACTGTTCCCCAGAGCCCTCGATTCCTTCTTGTATAAAGAGAGCTTCCCCAACGCCGGTATTCGTGGCAGCGGCTCTCTCAACAGCCAAGAGGTGAAGCAACTCAGTGTCCGTCGACAGATGAATGGATAAAAACGTGATCAATAGATACACTGGAATTGTATTCAGCCTTTTAACAGAAGGAAATCCTGCCGTAATGCTGATGGAACTGGACATTATGCTGAGAGAGTGAGGCAGTCACAAAAGGATAACTACTGCATGATTCCACTCGCAGGATGTGTCTAGAGCCGTCAAAGCTAAGGGAACAGGGAGTAAAATGGTGGCTTCCGGGGCCTGGAGGAGGGAGAGGTGGGGAGTTGTTCAATGGTACAAGGTTTCAGTTTGGTGAGACTAAAAGTTCCAGAGATGTTTACAACAATGTGAATATAGCTGTCGCTACTGAACTGTACACTTGAAATGGTTTAGAGGGTAAACTTTAAAATATTATGTGTTTCTCAACACTGTTAAAATTTGTTTGGAAATTTCTTTTTAAAAAGAGCTTCTCCATGTGGGAGAAGGCCCCACGAGGGGGGCTGAGGTGAAGCCATCACCCCTCATGCCCCAGACCTTTGGATGTGGTCCTTGTAGGTACGGGCCTCAGACTGACTCTGTGTTCTGGGCTGTGTTCTTATGACCAGATAATGCAGCAATGGAAGGGGTGGAAGACAGGTTGATGTGTTTTCCATACAAATCAGCTGAATTTATGATAACTTTCATCGTAGCTATGATCAGAAACCCAACATCTCCCTCAGGCTGATTTAATTAACTAACATTTTTCCATTGCCAAAAGAATCACTTAAAAACGTAACTTCAGGTCTATGTTAAAAGACGTCCGAGCACCTCATACCTCTGTCACAGAAATTGAATTTGTTCTCAATTTGTAGCAATAATGCCAACATAATTTTAATAAGGTTTGTGACTTGGTATGGGTCCCCAGGGGAGGACAGAATTCATTTGTTTAGTCTATGAACAGCGTTGGTGCTTCTTGTGGTTTTAAACATCGTCCTTAAGAAACTGAAGAGAATACATAAAATGGCAACGCCTTTCTTTTTCTTTGTCTCTCCTCTAGCAATGCAGCAAAAAAGCCTCTCCCCCTCTCATGTGGCTTTTGAAGTCCTCGAGCATCATTGCCAACCGTCCCTGGCCACGGATCTTTCTCACAGTCGTCACCACGGCCATCGTCTTAACCATGGCCGTGTTCAACATGGTAAGCCCCGGGCTGAGTGAGGGCTCCCATGGCCTGTCCTGCTGGCATTTTGGAAACTTGCCCATAGCTCCTTTGCGACACCAAATGCTGCCTGTCAAATTCAGCATCTGATGGCTACAGGCAGTAGTTCCTCTAAGGAAAAGGGTGCTTTCTGGAAGCCACCTTGAGAGGGTGGCTCCTTGGAGCAGTTTCCCACTTCCTTGCTTGTGGTGGCTAGAGATGTGACGTGGGCTGTCTGCAGGGAAGTCACGAGGGATACTGGAACCCTCAAACTAAGGAGCATGCAGGGAGTGAGGTGTCCTGCCCTGCAGGTGAAAAAGCCTGATTGCAAACCCCAGCTCGCCAGCTGGCCAGCTGTGCAACTTGGGAGATGCTTTCGTTAAACTTCCCCAGGCTCTATTTTCACTTTCTCGAAAGTGAGAGCCAAGACGTCTCCTCCAAGGTGCTTCCGAGGATAAAAGGAACCAATGTTCCCACCACACTTAGGACAGTCCTGGGCATTTTGTAAATATCAAACCAATGGCCACTCTTCACCATATCAATTATCATCATTACTGGTATGTCCCCTGAAACACACACTGGGGTCAGCAGTGCACTTTGAGACACATCCTTATTAGTATCCTCACATCACCATCGTCGTCGTCACCCCTAAGGTGCTATGACACTTCATGTGTTGGAGACCTCACTAGCTACTGGAAATGCAGATTATGAGATGTAGCCCTTGCCTTCCAGAAGTGTAAACTAAGGTCGTGGTGCCAGACCATATATCCTTTAATAATAATACCATAGTTTCCATAAAGTAGAAGACATTTGTTCAGCAAAAATAAATATTCATGGAACACAAAGCTGTGCCTAGTACGTGGCTGGATGCTCGGAGCCCAAAGGCAGTTCTCTGCTTTCCGGGAGTCCCAGCGGTGTGTAGGTGACAGACGGCTGGTGCATCCCTATCAAGTCAGCCTGGGCCAGGCTACAGGCAGCCACAGCAGCCTGTAGAGAAGTCGCGAGGGGCGGAGGGCAAGGCCTGCTAGATGGGGCCCTGAAAGGTAGGGAGGAGGAATTGGCCAGATGGACCCAGAGGCAGTGAGGGGGTAAAAGGAGGTGGATGAAAGGTGAGAAGGGGGGACAACATTTAGATCCAGGACGAGAGCAGAAATGTGCATTACAAAGTAGTGAAAAATAGGCTAACAAAGTGGATATTTCTGGTAAGGGCTTGATTCAGACTGAATAGCTGGAAAATGTACCATGTCTGGACAACAAGTAATTCCCTGGAGAGCTGCTGAGCTCCGGAAAGACTTTCAAACCCAGGCTCAAGTGGAGACTTGCATCAGTCAGCCCGAGGCACCTGCTCAGGAGGGGCCAGACCGGCCTGCCAGGGGCGTCTGGCATGAAGCACGGCATGCGCGGCGTGTCCTTGCTGTGATCCCACAGCTGCCATGGGGCGGGGGCGGCCCCAGGGTGAAGAACACAAGACGAGAGACTTAAGATAGGGACAAGGGGAACTGTCCTGAAAAAGCCATTCTGCGGATACATCACTAGCCACGAGAATGCCTCACTTCTCCGCACAGGCAGTGTGTGGATACGACAAGGTTGTGAAGATGTCACAGGGGAAGCTGCACAGAGAGGCAGGCAAGGGGCAGTGCCAGAGACTGCAGAAACGCGAGCAGGTTTCCTAAGATGGGCTCCTCGGGCTCAGCTTTGTAGCCTGCATTTGTGCATTATTTCTGCCGCTCTAAGATCCAGCTCTCCGGAGAGCCCACTACCAAGTTCAGGGCAGAGTTTGGTAGGTGAAGGCTGCAGGAGACGCTGGGTCAGAAGCCAGCAACATTGCAGCAGGGCGGAGGAAGGACAGCCGGGACACGGGCTACAGTTCCGAGACACTCTGACAGCCACACAGGGGTGTTTGTTCAGCCACCCGGAAAGGGGGTGACTGACATGGCGCCCTTATAACTAAGCCGCCTCATCCCTCAAGGCTGTGCTCACTGGTGTGTGCGCAGAGCAAATCAAGCATAGTTCCTGGGAGTTGACCTTCTTTGGCCAGTAGCAGCATGTACAAGTTAGGGGACAAGATGTTTCACATGACATACACACATTTAAGAATGAGGTCTTTTTTCTTTCTTTTTTAACTGTATTAATTTAAGATGTAGAACATGATGTTTTAATATATATATACACACACATATATATACTTATATATATACACACATATATATGCTAATATACACACACACACACACACACACACACACACGGTGCAATGAGTACTATAGATAAGCAATTTAACACATCCCATCACCTTCCATAGTTATCTCTTTTGTGTGTGTGTGTACGTGACAAGAGCACCTAAAATCTATTCTCTTAGCAAATTGTCAATATACAACACAATGCTATTAACTATTGTCTTCCTGCTGTACATTAGATCTTCAGATTGTTCGTCCTACGTAACTGCAACTTTGTACCCATTGACCTACATCTCCCCATTTCCCCACCTTCTCGCCCCTAGTAACCACCATTCTACTCTCTGTTTCCATGAATTCAGCTTTTTTAGATCCCACGTATAAGTGAGCTCATGCAGTATTTGTCTTTCTGTGTTTTGCTTATTTCACTTGGCATGTCTTCTGGTTCCATCCATGCTATTGCAAATGATAGGATTGCCTTCTTTTTAAAGGCTGAATAATATGGGTGTGTGTATATGTGTATACATATATGTGTAAACCATATATGTATGTGTGTATATGTGTCTACATATATACACTCATACATATATATATACACAGACACACACACACACACACACACACACCATAATTTCTTTAGCCATTTATCCATCAATAGACACTTAAGTTGTTTCCATATCTTGGCTGTTGTAAATAATACTTCAATGAACACAGGAATGGACGTATCTCTTTGAGGAAATCTTTATTTTTTTCACATGGCCTAGGAAAGTATCCTCCATTCATTAGTTATTAAATGAAAAAATGAGTGAATGAATAGGTAGGCACACAAGTCTTTAAAAAAAATAAACCATTTCTTTTTGTAAAATCCAGTTTGACCTTATAAAACCTGGGTTTATCACCTGATTTTTTAAGACGACATAAACAGGAAACAAATCTGATTTTGAAAGGTAAGTGTATACTGAATAGCATAATGAATAATGATTGACAGGCCGTTCAGTCACTGTCTATAAATATTTGACAAGCTGCACGTTTAAGAGTAGAATATTTAAAACCAGTAGCTGTGATCCTTTAAAGAGAAGAAAGCTTTCTTCAGTATCAGAAATACATCTTTCCAGTGTTGCTTTTCTTCTTTGCAAAGAAAGTTCATTGTCAAGAGAGGTAGAGAAGTCTACAAAAGACACATTAAAAGTACTATGGACGATTTTTGAGAAAGAAATAAAATAAGGTTTTGCTCCGTGTACAGAGCTACCTTCTGCAGCAGTGGAAGCAAGGAATGAGATAAATGATATTTTTTTCTTTCCTTTCCATCTGTGCAGAGGGAGGGAAAACCAGAACTGCTCAGGTGGTTCCATTCTCTACCAGTGCAGGGGAAATGCCGTTTTTTGTTAGGACCTGGTGCCATGAAATTAGTGGTTGTTTTCCATGCAGGTGCTTCTCTCATATCTATGTCTAAGAAAAATCATAAAACAGCATGAAAGCTGACCCTGGCTATAGAGAGGAAATAATATTACCTAGCTGTAGAGCTTTCTTATAATTTCTTATTTATCACAGAAGAGGAAGCACTTGTCCTTGGGACTCTGCCTCTGATCATGCTTGAGGATTTACGGAGACAAGCCCTCCAGCTCCTCTGAGCCCCCTGGCTCCTGAGCTGTGACTGTATGAAGCAGACACCGCATCCTTGTCGAGTACCTCACTAGAGGTGCTGATGGCTGAGGTGGGGCAGGCAGGTTAGGAGTGAGCACCTGTAGGGGGAAGTGGGCTCGCCTCTCCCTCACTTGCAGTCGGGGAAGGCAACACCTTCTGCTGTGGATGCAGCTAATACTCAGTCTTCACTGACGTGCTGTTAAATGCTCCCAGTATTGTTTCAGTGTCTTTTTACCCATCTATCTAATAAATAAATTATCATAGTTTAGGTATTTGACAAGAGCTATGACATACAAGGAAATAAATCAGTAGAAACTATACAGGAAAGCTTTACTTTTTAAACCTTGAATATGTATGGTTTTATGCAGAAAATACAAGGTAGATTTATGGATGAGATTAATTTTTTTCAACAAATGGGACTTACCCAAGTCATAATTCTCTGGTTTATCTTTCCAGAA